>NC_080690.1:48732789-49032789 GCF_030445035.2 Dasypus novemcinctus | reverse complement strand
CAGGCATGCTACGGATAGTTTCAAAGATCATGCCAGCATTCCATGTACTGAGGAGCTGGGCACAGCCACCCCCCAGGGGCTTGTTGAGGAACAGGGGTGCTTTCTTCACACTTGTCCACCCTGCCCCACCCCCAGCCTTCTGTTTGCCCAAAGTTCATGTCAAAATATTTTGATGGTGCATCCCTGAGTCCCAAGCATGCACTGGAATTGGGGACACCAGAGGTGCCCAATGAGCATGAAATATTGTCTTGTGTGTGTCCAGAAAGCAAATGTATCTTTCCGCAGCCGCAGAAGCCCAGATGACCCTGCCAGTCTCCAGCCTGTTTTCACACACCTCTCTGCCTGCTTGGAGGTACTCTGATACTAGCGGGGATGGGGAGGCAGATGGAGGCACTCAGATGCCCCCAACTCGTCAATAATGAGGTGTCACTTCAAACTGATATATTTAAACATTTGTTCAGCATCTACTTAGTGAAGGTCGGAAGAAAAATATTTAGTGAAAAACTGGATACCTTTTTAAAAAAATTTTACCTCAATAATATATCAACATAAAAGAGTAATAAATTAAAACACCATTGAAATACACAGTTTAAATGTGTAACTCCTCAAATACACCTGTCCCCTTACCAGCCTGCCCCTCCCCAGAGGTAAGTACTGAAAACCAATTAGCTGTATATCTTTCCTATCATTTTTGCTACCCATTTCCATAAATATATATAAATTAGATTCTAACATAATGAAAATACATTGTACATATTATCCTATACTCTGATTTTGTTCACTTAATTCATTTCAAAGATCTTTCAAAACCAATGCACATTATTCTTTTTAACAGCTGCTGTGGGCATACCATAATGCTTTACAAAATATTTAAGGTGCTCCTTATTATTTTCATTATTACAAGTAAGATACTTTGGCCTACAACCTTATATATAAGTCTTTGGAAATTTGTGGAAGTGCTTCTTTAGACCAATTTCTAGAATTAGAATTACTTAGATGAAAGGCTGGCATTTTTTAGATTCAGATGCCTTCTACCAAATTACTCTTTCAAAAGGGTTTAATGTAGATTCTTACCAATGGCTTCTGGTGTGACATGTCTTCTTGCATTCTAGCCTACTCAGATTTTATCAGTCTTTTAAATTTTCACTGTTCTAAGGTATGAACACTGGTTCTCTGATTATTACAAAGTTTGAATGTTTTTAAATATATTGATTGGCTTTCTGTATCTCCATTCTTGGATTACCTAATTGTTGTCTTTGTCTAATTTTTCTATTGAGTTATTTTTATTTTCCTTATTGAATTTTAGGAGTGCTTTGTAAATTTGGGGTAGTAATTCTTTGTTTGTTTTATGTTTACAAATAATTCTCCCAGTCCTTCATTTGTCTTTTGCTCAGAAGATTTGTGTTTGTTTTAATGTAGTCAAATATGGCTTCAAAGATGCTGGGTTTCATATCTTATTGAGGAATGCTTTTGACACCCTAAGATTATTTTCTTTTAATCATTTTCATGAAATCTTTAATCCATTTCAATTTTTCTGCATATTATGAATTATTGGTATAATTTTCCAAATGAAGAGGCGATTATCCTTATCATTTGTTGGCTGGTCCATCCTTGCCTCTCTGATTCAAAGTATACCTTTGTCATAAACTACACTCCTGATTACACAGTTCTATTTCTACCCATTTTAGTCTATTTCTTCCTGTATTTATCTCTTTTTTCCCCAAGACCACATAGTTTTAATTGCTATAGCCTTAGATTAAGTGAGACAATCTAGTGGGAAAATTAGCCTTTCCACCAGTTTTCTATTTTTTTTTTTCATGACTAACTTTAGGATTCTTCGGCAATGTCTCTCCTATAAGGCTTTAGGACCAGCTTGTCATGTTTCTGTAACAATCTCTTACTGAGATTTTGGTTGTGAGTTGTATCAGATACCTTTGTGCCCACTCACAGGAGCTCAGGCCCCTTTTTATTCTAGCCACTGCTGGGGTAGTCAGATCAAGCTGGGTGGACCTCACAGTACTTTGTCTCAGAACACACCCCTAGGGGAGACTGCAGGTCTCAGGTACCTGTGGAAATCTGCCCATTGACTTGGAAAGGCAGGTGTTAATACCCCAGGAAGTAACCCCTGGGCAATAGGGCTGAAAGCCACTGGGAATATGCTCCTCTCTTGCTTCCCTCAAGGGGAAAATTGTGAGATGCATTTGATATGGCTCCCAGTAGGTCTCACAGCAGTTGGCCGACAATAAAATATCCTGTAGAACTCCCCCCCAACCACCCACTTTCACTCTTTGAAGTTCCTCGCATCATTTCCCAAATTAACTCAGATAAGTTCTTGTCTCACGTTCTACTCACTTGGACAAAGAGTGACCAACCCAAGCATTGAATATGGAATGGACAAATAATTTTCAGAGATTCAACATGTTTGCATTGTTAAGGTTTCTTGCTAACTCTGGGAACATATCAGTTATATGGTCTTCTTTGTCTCTTACAAACTTTTTTAGTTTTATTCCAAGTCTTACATATTTCCCGTAAACTTTAGACTACATGTTCTATGATTTTTCCTGCTTTAAATGAGATATTTTTACACTATATTTTTTAGTTTTATGGGACTGTTGTTTAGAAAAGCTATTTTATATGCTTTATCTTATATCCACTTATATTCAAATATTTTTTCCAAGGTATTTACTTGGATTTCTGAAATATGCAATTATATCAGCTATAAATAGTGATAGTTTTGTTTCTCCTATTACAATATTTATCTATTTATTTCATTTCTTTTCCTTATTCAGTTGCTGGGGCTTCAGTGAGCATCTTCCCTGGTTTCTTTTTTTTTTTTTTTTAAAGATTTTATTTATTTATTTAATTCCACCCCCCCCCCCCCCCCCACCCTCCCGGATTGTCTGTTCTCTGTGTCTATTTGCTGCGTCTTGTTTCTTTGCCCGCTTCTGTTGTCGTCAGCGGCACGGGAAGTGTGGGCGGCGCCATTCCTGGGCAGGCTGCACTTTCTTTCGTGCTGCGCGGCTCTCCTTATGGGGCGCACTCCTTGCGCGTGGGGCTCCCCCACGCGGGGGACACCCTCGCGTGGCGTGGCACTCCTTGCGCGCATCAGCACTGCGCATGGGCCAGCTCCACATGGGTCAAGGAGGCCCAGGGTTTAAACCACGGACCTCCCATATGGTAGAGGGACGCCCTAACCACTGGGCCAAGTCCGTTTCCCTTCCCTGGTCTCTTGACCTCAAATGAAATGTTTCTGATTTTACATCATTAATTTGGAATTCTTAACCCTTTTACTGTGTTAAGAAATTTTCTTCTTTTCTTAGGTTTCCATGGCTTTGTAAAATCATGCATGATATTCCACAGTGAAACAGCAACAATTCCCCAAGTGCAAGTGCAAAGACCAGTGAAGAAGGATGGTTCAATGATGAGCCCTTGATACTGATGACTATACTTATGAGCCTGTGTGCCTGAAATTTCAAGTAGGCCTAGAGCTGCAGGGTGCCTAAGAGTTTCCTCCTGAGAGCCTCCCTATTGCTCAAATGTGGCCACTCTGTAAGCCAAATTCAGCATGTAAAGGCATTACCTTCCCCTCAGGATGGGATATGACTCCAGGGGATGAGTCTCCCTGGCCCTGAGGGATTACTACCAAGTGCCAGCTGGTGATGCAACTAGTAAAAGGCTATGGAAGATAGGGGGAAATGGTAAAGACAAATGAGTTTACATGGCCAAGAGATTCAAAATGAGTCGGGAGGTCATCAGAGGTGTCGCGCTTAAGCACGTCTCAGCAGGATCCCAGAGACAGCCAAAGTAGATACAACCCCGGGTACTGGTGCTCCTGAGGGCTACAGAGACACACAGGTTCCACAGTCATGACAGATGGCTCTGGACTTCAGTGCCTTGTCAATGGGCCCTAACTTGGAACTTGTGCTCCTGAGTGTGATGGAGTTGGACTCAGGTATGACCTTTCTATACATGCCTCTTCTGTCCCCTTTACTGAACCTGTGGTTGGCGCTGGGGTTGGTGTATACTCCAGAGACTTGAATCTCTGGATTGGCCATGCCAGCTGGGCCCTGAGCTTCAGCAGAATTACAACTCCTACTCTCCAGTTCATTGGACTTACCCAGGTCAGCTGACAGGGAGGTAAAGATGATCAAACACCACACCAAGGAAACAAGAGTGCCTACAACTGCAAACAGGAGCATTGCATCCATCAGCCATGTGGGATCTAAACCCCCTCTCAATTTAGAGGTGAAGTGGACATCACCATCCCAGGGTCCACAAGGTGAAAGAATAAAATATGGATTAGAGTGGACTTACTGGTATTCTACTAAAGAACTACTGGGACTCTAGCAATGGAAGAAATTGTATCACTGATGTGGAGACAGTGGCCACGGGAGTTGCTGAGGGCAAGGAGAGGGAAGAAGAGATGTGATGTGGGGGCATTTTTGGGACCTAATGTTGTCCTAAATGATATTGCAGGGACAGATGTAGGACATTATATATCCTGCCATAGCCCACTGAATGGACTTAGAGAGAGTGTAAACTACAGTGTAAACTATAATCCATGCTATTTAGCAGTGCTCCAAAATGTATTCAACAAATGCAATGAATGTGCCACACTGATGAAAGAGGTTGTTGATGTGGGAGGAGTGGGGAGGGGGTGTTGGGTATATGGGAAGCTTTTATATATTTTTTCTTATATTTTTTAATGTAACATTTTTTGCAATGTATGTATCTTTCTTTAAAAAGACAATTAAAAATATTACATTGTAATAAAATAAAAGAAAATCATGAAAGAGATTAATTTGATGTGCATGCAATGATCTTACTGCATTTGTATTTTAATTGTATTTTCATTAATTACAGTATCATATTTCTGAAGGTTGAACTATCCTTTCATTCCTTCCTAAAATAAACTCAACTTAGTAACAAGAAATGTGATCATATTTTTATTTAGTGTTTTGTATGTATATAAATGAGATCATTTTCATTTTTATGCTATTTTTGTCTTTCTTTTAGTGTCAGGGAAATATTACCATAATACAATGAGTTGAGAAGGTTCCTATGTTTTTGTAGGCTCTGGAATATAATAATTATCTGTTTCTTAAAGGCTTAGTACGTCTAAACTACAAATAGTCTAGATCTAGTGCCATTTTTTTCGGGAAGATCTTTGACTTTTTTAAAGTATCTTCCACAAATGCTTGGTCTTTTCAGGTTGTTCACTTTGAATCAGAGATGGTGCTATATATTTATTAGAGAAGTTTCCATATAGTTACATTAAATAATAGTGCTCACGTAATTTTATAATCTCTTCCTTATCAGAGTAATATTCTTACCCCATTTCTATATTGTCAGTCTATTTATGTACTATTTTTTATCATACCTATGAGATATTTTTGCATTTAAAAGAGCCAGTTATTAAATATAATGGATTACTTTTCTATTTTATTAATTTTGAATTATTGTCATCAATTTTGTCCTACTTTCTTTGGGCTTATATTATTGTCTTTTTCTAACTTCTTAAGTTGGTTGCTTTGTTCATTTAATTCCAATCATTTTTGTTTTCTAATAAATTCAGATAAGGTTGTTATGGTTGTCATTTCCTTTTTAAATTATATGACTCTTTTTTTATTATGAATTTGTTATTTTTACTTTGATTCCCCTCTTTAATTCAAGGGTTAATTTACAATTTTAATGTTACCTGTGTGTACAACATATGATTTATGATTTGAGGAATTTATAGAAATTTTCTTTTTAGTATAATACATGGTTAATTTTGTAAATATTTCATGTAAATTTGATAATAGCATGTGTCTTCTAATTAATCAATAAAAATGTATGTGTATTCAAGTGTATTATCATTTATTCAATGATATTAGTCATTTTTTGAAGATCTATTTGTTTTTAATTTCTTGAATTTTGTGAAAGCCAGGCAAATATTGAGTGTTTATTATATTCTCCCTCTATTTCTACTACTTTTTGATTTACCTGTTTTGAAGCTATGCTGTTGTGTACATAAAAGTAATTTAAATAAAATGAACTAAAACTCTTGTCCAACATGTTACTTTTACCTGGTGGACAGAAAACAGTTTGATACAGCCTGAATTGGAGGCACCAGGAGAAATGATTGGTAAGTTAAGTATGGGACAGATTATATAGGCCTCTCAGTGCAATGACATAGGTTTTGGCTTTTGTTCTCTAGACAAAGTGCACCATAAAATATTTTTTATCAGGGTTGTGATATGATCTGCTTTTTCTTTTAGAAAGATTGCTCCAGGTACATTTTTAAAACAATGGTGTGAGAAGATGGACAGACTGACAGTCACAGAAGGGCCAACGGATACTAAAGTCTGTATAAAAGGTCAATAAGAAAATAAAAGAAGGTAGATATTTGAAAGACATAATTTTAACTGACATTTAGCCTCAAGGAAGCTCTTTCACAACGTAGCAGATCCTGTAGAACAGTTGGTCATGGAGGCTGTGGGCAAAGTTCCTAAGAGAACTCCAAGTGTTCAGTTTTGAGGGTGAAAGATTTCACAGTAAAAAACGGGATTATGAAACTCTCAGTCTTGAGGCCCAGGTCAGGCTGAAAACACAGAGAAACTCCAAAATGCCATTAAAAGATTCATAACTGGTCACCCCAAAATTGGCTATTAGGAAAGATAAAGTGTTTTAGAGGCAATGCCCAAAAATGGATACCAGAAAGTCAAGTGATGCTATATTATATCCCAAGAGTTGAAAGTTCAAGTGGGTGGCCATCTGGAGTTCTTGGTATCCTTATGACACATCAGGAATGAATGAAAGTTGCACAGCAACAACAGCCTATCTGTGCTTAAATGGGCTTCTCCCTCACTCCTGTGGGAAGGGACAAGGGAACAGACCTGGCCCATAAACACCAAATAACCCATGCTTTACTCAAGTTGACTACGTAGTTGTCTTCTTAGAGGCATGATGACCCTTGAATTCAGAAGCAAATCAGTCTCTTTTCATAACTAAGATAAAAATGCCCAGGCAACCTTCACTGTGAAATAGTAGGCACTTAATAGTTGTAACTCTTTCATTATGCCCCCCTCAGATCATAATGAATTAATATCCCCTCCCAAAGATGCAGACCAAAATGAAGCTATATTTTCTGACAGAAGCCAACAAAGTATGGAATGTTCTGGGGAGGGAGAAGGAAGAAAAACAAATAAATTATGCTTGGAGTTTCATTATTGGCCTTGAGTATTCCGTCTGTTTTCAGAACTTGGGGGTCAAGCAATATCTGTTTCCAATTAATTTTATTCTTTATCAATTTCCTTAAAGGAAAACATGCCTTTATAATGAAAAACTTCTCTGTATTAAAAAAAAAATTTAAAGATGAAGAAAAGTGCCACCACTTGAAATTTGCTTTTTGACACAAAGAAATATACCAATTCTTATGAAGAGATTGGGGAGAACTGAAAAAAACAAAAAAACATTGTTTTAATGGAATAGTTTTCTTTTTTAGAAAAGTTACAAAATTGGTAATTTTGGAAAAGCAGTCATCAAACTGTGTTTACCTGAGGTAGTAAACTGGTGAACAAGCATATGAATATATTTTGCTTAACCTGAACATGTTTTATAAAATTTTGAATGATTTCTTAAGGCCAATATTTAAAAATCAGAAGATTTCACATAAAAATCTGAATTCCTGTCTTATTTTTTAAGCTGCAGAGAAATGATCATATTTCCCCAAAATCAGTGGCAGTTGCCCTTTGGATGGATAATCCCTAGTTTGCCATGATCTCCACCTTTCTGGGCCTTGAAGGCAGTTTCTCTTAGAGTAGAATTAAGAAAGTTTAAATATTTATTGTATGTGTTTTGCTACCAAAGTAGAAAAAATAAAAATAAAAATAAAAACTAGGTCATGAAGTCTGGAGACTTCAAAATAATTTATATGTTTTAAACCTGGTCACCTTTACTCATTTATGCTATTCATCTGACCTCTGGAAGCCCAGAGTTCATGGTCACTCTGAAACACAATGCAGCATGCTCTAGGCCCTGCTTTGGGAGACGCTCAGGATGGTATTCATGGGAAGCATTCATTGAGGGAAATGTCTTCTTATTCTGGAAATGTCTGCATTCCCACTAGCCTGAGAGGTCAACAATGGGGAGTAAGCAGAGATCTAAGAAAACATGAAAATTCTCCCTCTACACATGCAGAGAAACACTAGATAAAATATACCAGGCAAAATATAATGAAAATGGAGTTGAGCTTGAAGAAAGGAAAACAAGAGTGGTAAGCATGGCTGCAGGCGTGATGAAGGCATCGCCTGGGCTAATCCAGAGTCTAGGGTTTTAACATCCACATGGAGACCAAAAATGAGGCCTTGGACTCTTGTGGGGAGAAGTTGAAAAATGACCCCTGCATCAAGGCAGGACCCTCAAAAAACTACACCCTCAGTTAAAGTCGAGGCTCAGAGAAAAAATCGGACAGGCTGTTGTGGGGAAGGAGACAGAAGCTCATCCCTCTGTGTGGGACTGAGTTCTTGCTTGAGAATTCAAAACCCATCTTAAAACTGGGATTTGAATCTACAGCCTCTGGAGGATTCAGAAGACCCCAAGCCTCCAAAAACTAGCATGAAATTTGCCTTGGCAAGTGATAATCCTAGGGCATACAACATAAAACCTCTCTAGGAGACAACTCTGTAGCACAGTCCAGTTGGGTTTCTCACAAGTAAAACTAGGCTCTTTGACAATGCGCTCTCAATCAGAAATTACCAAGCAAATAAGAACGTTATAGAAAATATGAACTAGTGGACCAGAGCTCAAAACTGAGATGCCAAAAAGTCTATTATTTGTTTGTTTGTTTTTGTTTTTTACAGAATGTCAATAAAGGGCATTATAAAATAAGTGGGGTTTTTAAAATGATTTTTAACATTTAAGTAATTTTGTGAAAGAAGTAAACTCCTTGTTGTCAGGGGAGCAAGTACCAAGACACTTTGAAAACCAAACACATGGATTTTTAAAAAGAACCAAATTGATAGAGCTGTAGAAATGAAAAATAAAGTCAATGAAATTAGTGGAAATTAACTAGTGGATGTGTGTGTGTGTATACATATATAATTACACATAGCTAAAAATAAAACATTAAAAGCACATACCTATGACCTCCAAATAAATTTAAAATTATGTTCCTTTATTTCTCATCATCTGTATCTTTAAAAGATAAAGCAATTGTAAGTATTATTAATACTGTGTAGTAGCCACCAAATGCAGCTCTGCTCCATTGTTAAAATATATAAGCACAGTGTCATTATCACACCCAAGACATTTAGCACCAATACACAGTATTGTGAACATAATGCCCATATTCAAATTTACCCATTTGTCCTCATACTCTGTTGCAACTAGCTGTTTTTTCAGGATTCAATCAAGAACCTTACATTGCATTTGGTCACCGTGCTCTTTTGTCTCCTGTTACTCAGTTTCATCCCCAAATTTACCCCCACTTCCATAATGTTGACAATTTTGATGAATCCAAGCCAGTTGTCCCATGAAACATCCCCAAATCTGCTTCTTTTTCTGACATTTCCTCACGATTAGATTTATGTTGAATATATTAGTAAGAGAAACAAAAAAGACCACAAATCATTTCAAAGAAATCTTGAATTTTAGTTAGCAAGTTTATGTTGGTAGTGACATTAGTGTAGTAATTGTGAAATTATTATGTTTATGCTGCAAGTCAGAGCAAATAAGAAGATATTTTAATGCTTTGGGGAGCCAGAATTCTCACAGAGGCAGAAAAGATACAGATATGGAATAGGGGAAAGTGAGGAAAATTTCTGTGGTGTTGGAATTGATTTGAAATAGTTAATATAAATTCATGATTTTGTTTTTTTTAAAAAAGAAATAGAAAAAGAAACACTGTGTTTTCCAGCTCAGTCCACTAATAAGTGTCAGAAGCAATGACATGATGTAGCACTGGGCACACTTGGCTCCTAGATTTGGATTTCCACATACCATTTTCCACTGAAAAGAACAAGGGTTCCCTGGAAAAATGGCTGATACCATGTCTGGGGCAGGGAAGGGGTGAAGTAACCTTGGAAGAGCTAGTGACAGAAAGCAAGAAAGTGCTTAAAGATGAAGGGTTTTCTCCTGGACAAATTTGAGCATCAAAAAGAATAATAAAATTAGTAGTATAAGAGTCAGAAATTATAATATTAGTTACACCACAGGGGTAGGGACTGGGGAGTTAATGCATAATTGATGCAGTTTCTGTTTGGGGTGATGGAAAAGTTTTTGTGATAGATGGTGGTGATGTAGCACAACATTGTGAATGTAATCAGCCGCATGGAATTGTATATTTCAAGGTGGTTTAAAGGGGAAGATTTAGGTTGCATATATGTTACTAGAATAAAAAATACCTATAGGAATGTACAGTGAACCCTAGTGTGAACTATGGACTATAGCTAATAGTACAATTATAATATTATTTCATCAATTATAACAAATGTACCACACTAATGAAAGGTTTTAATCATAGAAGGGGGTGTATATGGGAATTCTATATTCTCTGTGCGATTTTTCTGTAAATTTACTTCTCTAATAAAAAATTAAATACAAAAGGAATAATGATAATGGGTTATGACTTATTCACTAAAAATAATCCGTGAACCTATAGTGATAGAATCTTATTTACCTATTAACAGCTAATAAGTATTGACGTAATGATTGAATTAGAAAATCACCATTTTGCAAACACAAATGTAGTAACTGATTCAGATAGAGTATGGATTATTCTAACACCATTGATTGAAAAGTTGTCAGAAAGCAGGATGTTAACATAGTTTTCAAGTTTCCCCCTCAGATTATTTACTAGTTACGAGGAGCACAAAGCAATTCTACAATGGAAAGCATCACCCCTTTGCCAGGTGAGCAACTTGATGTCACCAGTAGTGGGACAAGTTGACAGGACATGCCGCCTGTGTGATGTCACAGCAGGTGCACAGCACCACTTGAGTGATTACTCTTAGAGGGACCTGATTTATCCCCACAGGCTGGTAAAACCTGGCAAGATGCAGAAGGAAGGAAACACAGTGCATCTACAAAGTGAAGATAGAAGATGACTCCCACATTTTCTCAGGGACTGAAATTTAGTGCTAGGCATCATTTTTCTCTTTCTCAAGAATTTCTCCTCCTAATTGTCAAGCAGAATGCTGCTTCCCCTGGCATTCTCCAGTATAAAGCAGTAGAGGCTCTGGCTGTAGCTATTATTCAAACCTGTGATAACAGGCACTCATCTTGCATAAGAACGTTTCAATCAGACCAAAAGAGCAGGTCACGAGCCAGGTTGCATTTGATGGAGGCAACCACAAAGGAGTCGGGGTGCTGCACACAGCCAGGAAAAGCAATCCCAGCTTCACCTGACATATCAGCCCCTCCTGGGGCTTAAGAACACTGCTTTGAGCAGTCCCCGCTCAAAAGCTTACTTCATCATCTCTCCTTGCATCCCATGTTTAGCATGAATAGTTCTTGGACATCAATGAGACAACGGCTGCCAGAACTGCCTCTGAGGTCAAGGTGTCTAAATGTCAAGCCAACCACAACCACACTGTCAAGGGACTGGCCTGGCTTCAGCCGCAGGGGAAGTGGGGTCTATGCCTTTCTGTTTGTCCTTATTTTACTTTTTGCAGGATCTTTTTTGGCAGGTTGTAAAATACATCCGCTCTCCCCAGGAGATTCTCTGCTGTGCTGCAGTCCATCTAAACAAATATGTATTTACAACGGGTTCCTTTTTAAAACATGCATTATGTGCCTAATAGACTGAAATGACTCTTTGGGGGAAGTGCGGCATAGATCCCGGCAGTTTTTTGTTGTCTATAACATTCACCTCTTTTATATGGCTATTTATTTTTCTGCTGGTTTGGATGGAAAGAGGGGGTATGGGGAGGAAAAATCGCATACCCATATATGAACTGCAATATATAAAACCAAGAAATTGGGCAGATAGTACTAATGGTTTCTGAGGCCAATGTGAATTTGAGTTTTGTACTGAAAAAGTCAAAAGATAAAAAGACATCATCCTGGTTGTAAGTTTCTTGATAAATTTAAAAATTAAGGGAAATTCTTGCATCAGATTGTTCTTGACTATAGGGTCAAGATACTTCTCCCAAGTGTCTTAAGCCTTGAAGAACACCTAAGATCTCAAATAACAAGAAGGCTAGAAATGAGAGAGCTCCAGTGTTGGCTAATTCTATGATTCAACAATGTCAGCCAGAGCCCAAGTTACTACCATCTTTTCACTTTATTAGTTTCAATGTGTCAGCTTAACTTCTTTCATGGTCACATGAGAAGATGGCCATTCTTCCAGCTCTCACATGCAAACCCACTAATGGCCAGTGGAGGAAACAAAGATTATACTTTCTTTTTGTCTCATTTGTAAAGTAATGCAAAATTTCCTCCTAGCAGAATTCCATTCACATCCTATTACAGGCTTATGGTTAAAACAATCACCAGTAAGTGAAATAGAACCACAAGGTTTAGCCCAGACCAGAGGTACTCAAGCTTTTGTTCATGCAGACTATATATATCAATATTTATCCTCTTGGATATCAAATCCAAGAACCTTAAAAATACATATTGTTAGGGAAAAAAAACAATAAATCCATCATATGTTAACATTAGCAGTATATAGTTATGCAAACAGCTATATGTTCGAAGATAAAAACAATAGTAAGTAGAGCAGTATTATTTCCTTATATGTTTGTAAATTTCTTTAAAGCCTAGTTTAATAAAAGAAAACAGGATTCTCATATCTGCTTTTCATTTAATCCTTTCTTATATATTGTTTGGTTGAACTACATGAAAAACCTGGCTTCACACAGTGTTGTAGGTACAAAATCTCTTCAGATACTCATGGACAATTATTTGATACTACACTAAAACTCAGCAAGTGATCATTTTTTCTTAAAGATTAATTGCAGTGTGGAATCTGAAACCAAATTAAAGAGCTTTTCGCAGTCTATTACATTAAAATACATTAGTATATATTGTTCTTTAATTCAATCTTTATCCAAGCATTTTATTAATTTCTTTAAAAGAACCTTTAGGTTGCATAAATGTTACATCAAAAATATGGGCAATTCCCATATATTCCCCTTCCCCCTCCCACACTTTCCCCCAATAACAACATCTTTCATTAGTGTGGTACACTTGTTAACAATTGATGAATACATATTGAAGCATTTTTATCAACCATGGACTATAGTTTACATTACAGGTCACATTTTGCCCTGCACAATCTTACAGGTTTTGACAAAATGTGTAATGGCCTGTATCCATCATTGCAATGTCATGCAGGACAATTCCAATGTCCCCAAAATGCCCCCATGTTATGCAGATTCTTCCCTCTCCCTCCCTTCAGAGTATCTGGTGGCAAATGCCTTCATATCAATGATGCAAGTTCTTCCATTGCTAGAATATAATAAGCCCACTTTAGTGCATAGTTGCATTCACCTCTTATGTTTGTTCATTCCTCAATCTTGAGGATTTTGGGATGGTGATGCCCACTCTGTTTCTGATTATGAGGCGGCTTAGATCCAATGGGGAAAATGGAAGGAAATGTCTTGTGCTGGCATTTATAGATACTCTCTATTTTTAGATATGGGTGTTGTCCATTATCATCCTTCTGTTAGTTGTTCCTGGTGAGTCCAGTGAACTGGAGAGTAGGTGTTGCAACTCTGCTGAGATTCAGCATTCAACTAGCATATGAACAAACCAAAGATTTAAGTCTCTGGGGCATATATTTAATAAGTATAGTGCTAATTATGGGTTGAAATAAAAGGAGAAGAGCCATGTATAGGGAAATAAATGAGTCTATTCTGTTACAATGGGAAGCATAAATTCCAAAGTAAGGCCACTGACAGGATACCAAATTCCTGAGATTGCTGCCCTGCCTATGGTGTCTAGATGTCTGTAGAGCCCACAGGAGCCTGACTGTTTGAGACACTGTTTACTGTGGTAGTCAATGAGATTCTGCTGAGAAGTACATAAGTGTAATTTCTGGAATGACATCCCAGCTCACTTTGAAATCTCTTAGCCATAAAAACTCATTTGTATTTAATACTTCCCCCTTTTGATCAAGGTCTTTTTCCAGATGCATTACTAGTCAGCACTTAATAATTCCTCAGTGCCAGGGAGGCTTATCCCTAGAAGTCTTGTCCCATGCCGGGCGGGGGCGGGGGTGGGGGGGAGGCAGTGCAGTGTGTTTATATGCTGAGTTTGGCATAGAGAGAGGCTACACTTGGGCAACAGGAGGTTAACTCTTAGGCAATATTTAATACTAGGGTAAATTTCAGTTTCACAAGATAAGGTTCATAAGTACAACCATCAATATCAAGGGCCTGACATAATGGTCTGTTCTCCTTTTCTATGTACTTCTCATGCACTTGGGGGATTCTTGCCACTCTATTAGAGAATGTAGCAAGACTTCCCAGGATGGGAATTCAATATTCTTTCAGTTATTGTGTAGGTCTCCACCCATAAAGACAATCCCCGAGAATACTTGAAACTATTCATATGCCTTAGAGGCATGCCCCAGATGCACCCCTCCACACATCCCCCAGCACCAACACCTTGCCACTGTTGTGACCCTTCTGTGATCAAAAACCTCTCCCAATAAAGCAGATACAACCCCCAGATATTGGTTCCTTTGAGGGCTAAAGAGACCCATGGGAGTTATGGTCATGGCCGATGGGGTTAACTACCAGGGCAGATGGCCCCTCTTTGGAAATGGTGTTTATGTGTGATGAATCTGGACTCAGATGGGATCTCCCTTCATAAGACTTTCATGCTAATGTGCTGGAGGTGTAGTTAATGTTGGGGTTTAAGATATATTTAGGGGATTTGAATCTCTGGACTGACAATGTGATAGCCAGATCCTGAGCCTCAACAGACTCCAGCACCTACAATCTGATTTATTGGACTTACCACACTCAGCTAAGATGGAGGTGAAGAAGGACAACCACCACACCATGGAGCCTAGAGTGATTACAACTGAAAATGGGAGGATTGCATCCAGCATCCAGGTGGAATCTGAGCCTCCTCTTGACATAAAGGTGCAATGGACACAACCAATCCAGTGTCCACATAGAAGAGGTGGCATTGGATTGGGAAAAGTGGACATAATGGACAAAGGGTATGGGGAAAGGCAGGAAGAGATGAGAGGTGGAGGCGTCTTCGGGACATGGAGCTGCCCTGGATGGTGCTTCAGAGGTAATCACCGGACATTGTAAATCCTCACAGGGCCTACATGATGGAATAGAGGAGAGTATGGGCCATGATGTGAACCAATGTATATGAGGTGCAGAGGTGCCCAAAGATGTACTTACCAAATCCAATGGATGTGTCATGATGATGGGAACGAGTGTTGTTGGGGGGGGGGAGAGGGGGGGTGGGGGGGTGGGGTTGAATGGGACCTCACATATATATTTTTAATGTAATATTATTACAAAGTCAATAAAAAATAAAAAAATTAAAAAAAAAAAACCTCTCCCAAAACAAATCCATAAAAATAAACAAATAATAATAAAAATAATAATAAACAAATAAAATACAAAAATAAAAAGTAAAAATGTTCTCATTGTGTCTTTCATCATCACAAGGCCTATTTATCTTTATGTACAGTGACAATTTCTTCTGTATGTTCCCCCATTGTCTTTTTTTTCCCCCTTGCTTTATCTTCAAAGAAGCTTTAGGTTAAAGAAAAATAACATAGAAAATATAGGGGATTCCCATATACCCAACCCCCTCCTCCTCTCTAACTCTCCCTTATAAATAACATGTATATGTTATATTTGTTACAAGAGATGTACAAATATTGAAGGATTGCTACTAACCATGGTCAATGGTTTACATTATGGTTTACATTTACACCATACACTTTTATAGGTTTTGACAAAATTTAAATGGATTGTTTCCATCATTGCAAGATCATGTAGAACAATTCCAATACCCTAAAAAATGCCCTATGTTCCATCTATTCTATTCTTCCCTCCCACTACCCTTGGAATCTATGATAACCACTAAGTTTCAATTTTTAATGAATATGGTTCATAATTACATGCAATAATACTGATATCTGTCTATTTTCTTTTATTAGGTACTACCTATGTTCTCGAGAGACTCTTGCCGCTCTAATTGAGAACATAGGAGGACTTCCCAGGATGGAATTTTAATATTTTTTGTTTATTGTGTGGGTCTCCACATAATGAGATAACACTATATTAAGATGTACACTTTCATATTCCATAGAAGCATGCCTCAGGTGCACCCTATCCTGTACCCCCAATGCCCTACACCTGTAAACTTCCCCTGCCTTATTTGCCAAAAGAACATTTCCATTATTTTAATTTTAATTTCAACCTCAGATCTACAGATCCCCAGAGTTCACCTGTTCCTTCCTCCAGCCCTACCCCCAATTCCATGGGTTGGAGCATCCCGACATTTTTTTAAACATCATGCATTGTTCATTTGTAAAATATTGGATACTAAATTATGTAGATCTTCCAACATTGATACATTTCATTATACAATATTGAAAAATCACATTCATTAATATCTCTACTGATCTCATCAGAAAATTCTTAAACTATTGGAAAGCTATCAACCTCATAGCGACAGATACAATTTTCCTAAAAATTTCTAAATTTCATTTGAAAGCTTAAATTTCATCACTGGCAACAAATATTGCTAGCTATTTTTCTTGAAGTGACAGATTTACTTTGTTCATCTTCAAGAAATATCTGCCAAATATCCAAATCTGAATAACCATAGTTTGTCATTCATTCTATAAAATAAAAATGGTGTTCCAGGAAACAAACAGCTAGTTCAGCTCGTAACTCAAATAGTCCAAGTGTTTTTCTTTGAGAAATTTATCATATTTTGGAATGCAGCAGAAGTTATTATGTGTACTTCTCATTTTAACACATCAGTTATTAAAACAACATGCAGTCAAGAGTTGAGATTTAATAAAATTCATGATTACTGCGTCATTAAGAATATCCTCAAATAAAACTAATTTTTCTTATTTTTACTGTGAGCAAGTGGCAGAGAAGAACAGAATGTCTAAGAGTATTTACTGCCACTTCTTCAATTCATACTCAGGAACAAGCAATTTTACTCACCGTTGTTTGGTATCATCAGTGCAAATATCAACATGGAAAAAAGGAAATAATATATTAGTATTATTACAAAAACAGTTTTGACTCTAGGACCCCCTGAAAGGGTCTCTGAGACCCCTAGGTTTGTACAGACCGCATCTTGAAAACTATCATTTTATACCAATTGGGGTTTCTTCCTGGAGCTAAAATAAATTCACCCTGTTTAGAAGGATATGGGGGAGACTGGTTATCTGAATAAATGTGGTCTCTTCTAGCAAGGAAGAAGTAGGAAACAGCTGTTGGTAGGCAAACAAAATTCTTTGCCACAATCACAGTGAATAGAACTCATTTATCAAATAAATAGCAAGGAAAGTGTTACCCTTCTAAGCCCTTTCCTCAAGCTATCTCAGAACCGTAACTGGCGGCATTCTCCCCTTCTAAGCTCTTCTAGGAGGACTGGAAGCTAGTGAGAGTACAATGGATGCTAATGAGTTCACCTGGATTTAGCCAGTTGGTGAGTGCAATAGCCACAGGCAACATGCTTTGGGTAGAGAAAAGAATGTTAAGACACACTCCCAGTGCAAAGGGATCTAAAAGCTCCCAGGGAAAATGAGAAACATCCATCGATTCATTCATTCATTCATTCATTCATTCATTCAAGAAATGTTTACTGAACTCCACTGTGCCAATTCCTGGAGAGACTTACATGAATGAAATATGCTCCAGTCATCATGAAACCCCCATTAAGGAAACTCATATTTTTCACTTGAGCATGTGTTTAATGTCTAACTATATCTATGCAACGACTTTGAAGACAAAGCAGAGGTTCATCATCGCAGTGTGACAGTGGTACCTCATCTGGGAGACAGTGGAAAACTTCCATAAGATGTGGCTATTGAAATGGAAGAAATTATGCCATTAATGAGGAGACAGTGGCCACAGGAGTTGCTGAGGGCAGGCAGAGGGAAAAAGAGGTATGATACTGGGGCATTTTCAGGTCTTGGAGTTGTCCTCAATGACATTGCAGGGACAGATACAGGACATTATATATCCTGCCATAACCCACTGAATGGACTGGGAGAGAGTATAAACTACAACATAAACTATAATCTATGCTGTGTAACAATGCTCCAAAATGTACTCTTCAAATACAATGAAAGCACCACACTAATGAAAGAAATTGTAGATGTGAGAGGTGCGGGGGGTGTGGGGACTGGGGTATATTGGAACCGCTTATATTTTTTAATGTAACCTTTTGTGTGATCTACATATCTTTAAAATAATAATAATAAATTTTTTTAAAAGACTTTGCAAAAATAAAAAAAAAAATTTTTAAATAGATGTTACTGCTGAACTGAGATGACAGGAGGGAACAGGAGAGAGCCAGGTGGAGTGAGAGTAAGGAGGGAGGAGTGAGGAGTCAATTCTCAGAGATGGGAAGGAGCTAAAGGTATTTAAGAAACAAAGAGGAGGGCAGTGCTACTAGAAGACAGAGTAAGGGAAGAGAGGCTCTGCTGGGATTGCACTCACTTTTCTGCTCAACCAAGATTATAGGGAGTTGAATTTTTTAGTGAGGAAATGTGGCAAGTAGGCAATAGTTTGGTGACATTTGAGAAAGTCCTCATATGACCCAGGATGGTGTGATGATCATGACCAATGCTAAAAATCAATCATAAAAGATACATGGTTAGGTAGGGATGGCAGAAGTTTCAGGCAGCTGGAATTATGTGCTTAGGCTAAGCCATATTCCTATGATGAGACATCTGCAATTAACTCTAGGCAAATAGAAACTCTTCTCTACAAAAGGTCCATGTAAATGTCTCACCCGATCACCAACTTCCCATCAAAGATGACTACTGGGGCTAATTATTGATACTGACCTAAGAACATAAGCAGCTTTGTGCTCTACTCAAGAAATGGTCGTTTTTTTTAAATCACAAAACGAAGTGGTTGGGGGGATCAATGGGAGCAGTGAAACTTGCTTTACAATAGGTAAAGACATTTTAAAGCAAGTTTAGGACTGTTGACCTGACTCATCAAAACCATTAGAATATAATAAGATATGAAGAATAAAATCCACTGCTCACAGCAGGGGACCCTGAAGAGACCATGGTTGCTCACTGTAAAAAGCCATGTACTATTCTTGTGTTACAGCTCCAGTGCGTCTAAGCTCAAAAATGAAACTCCTAATAGAATAAATGGACTGCATATAAATCTCAACACTTCCTGCATTATTAGTAAAACTTTTAAAAATTCATAATTGATTAAGTCATAAGCTCCTTTGATGAATAAGACCCCATATACCAAATGGTGAAATACTATGAGACCTGGTAAAAGAATAAACCTGCTTAATAAATCTGCTATGCAAAAAATTATCTTAATATTATATACAATGAAGCCCTTCTTTTAAACAATAGACCTGCTCAAAGATTAAATTTGTTACACTCCAGGGTCATATTTCTTACCATTTTTGGAGTTGCCAGACAATTTGACCTGTTTAACCTCTGCAGTCCTTTTTTACACCAATTTTTGCTGTTCAGTTTCAATCACTTCTATATTTGCACAATGTAAGAAATTTTCTAGATGCAGTGCAGAATGCTATTATATTACTGCTACTGGAATTATTAATAGGGACAAAGTTTATCTTCTCCCTAATTCCAACATTTCCTTCCCCACCACATGCTGTTTTAATATTATAGATTCCTTTCTAATGTATTGATAAGTCTTTCTTGCATTCAGAAAGGGTGCTAGTCTCCTTCCCCCCTCCCTCTCTCACCTACAGAAAAACACAATAAGGGAAAATGAAAACAGTAGAGAGGAAATGAGGAGAAGCTTTGAGGTGAGACGTGTGGGAAGAAGGCCCCCTAATGGAAATAATCAAGCCGACTCAGTGGCTTTCCTTTCACTTTTCCCAATTATTAGAGGGGAGGAAAGACTCAAATGGTAAACCAGATGTATTAGTTTGCCAAATGGGTGCCAATGCAAAGTACCAGAAATCTGTTGACTTTTATAAAGGGTATTTATTTGGTGTAAAAGCTTAGAATTCCAAGGCCATGAAAAGTCCAGCTCAAGGCACCATGAAAGGTGGTTTCTCACCAAAGTCAGCTGCTGTTGATCCTGGTATGTTGCCACATGGTAAAGCAAGATGGCCGCTAATTTCTGCCCAGGTTTCATCCTTCCCCTCTGGGCTCACCCTTTCCTCTTGAGCCCCGTAGGCCCAGCCTCTTGAGACTTCATGCTTAAGTGATCTTGTAATCCTGTCTCCTGGCATAGGATTTGTTTCTTTCTGGGATTCCTATATCAGTCTCCACTGTTCTGCTCTCCTCCCAATGTCAGCTGTAAGCTGTAAGATAAATAGCTCATCTCTCCCCGAGGCCTCAGCTGTTTGAGCCTTCTCCTTTCTGTCATGTGGCAGGACCAACAATGGCAGAGCTCTCTCTTTCTGTGTCTGTCTGTCCTTGTGAGTCTGTTTATATCAGACCCAGCAAGGGGCTGGAAATACAACCTGAATCATGCCATACTGACATGTTGGAATCAAAAGCCCTAAAGCAGTCTTAAGAGATAATCTAATCAAAAACCCCTCAGCTGAATTTAACACAATCAAAGGGTATCACACCCAGAGGAACAGATTAGTTTACAAACATAATCTTTCTCTTTTGAAGATTCATAAAATAATCTCAAACTGTCACACCAGGAAACTAACCAATATTGTTGGGCCTTCTGGCAACCATAGGCAGGCATAATCCACTGCCTCAGGAAAGACTAGCCATTGTTCTCATCTGAGTTCTTTCCTCCAAAACATAAAGGCACACAAAAAAATGAAAGCGAAGTAAAACTTGAGAATGGCCCTTTGGGCTCACCTTCATTGCCTATTCTTACATATCTACTGGGTAAATATCAATAAACTTAAAGAAAAACATAAACATGCATACAACAGCTAAACTTCACAGTAGTAAACATGGAAAGCTAAATGCTGATTTCAACAATTCACCCATTGCACAAATTATTTCTAAATTCACTTTTGGGCAGTTCCTTTAAAACTAGTTTTGCCTGTCTCTCTAGAAATAATAATAATTGCAATTATAATGCTTACTTCACAAATCATTTTTATTTAGCATTTTGAGACTGTTCATGGAATTTGCATTTATTCACAGGCTAATCCAAACATTCACCTATTATTATTGAGGTCCTCATATTTTCAAAGCCTTGTGGCATATGCATGGATGGAGTGGGAAGGGAGAGATAGAGTTGAGTGAGGTGGCCTCTATCTTTTATAAGCTGCCCCCTGGCTGGAGGGTGGCATGGGCCCCATGCTACTACAAGAATACTGCAAGCTACACAATGCTGGTTTCCTGAGAGTCATGAATACACCAGAGATACCATTTCTGACTTTTTAAATCTCTCTGAGGATGATAATGATATCCAAGGCAAACCTGTTGGGGGATTGGCATTTTCCTCTTCATCATCATACTTAAGTTGTGGGTTTTTTTAATAACAGCTTTATTGAGATATAATTTAAGTGGATTTTATGATATTCACAGATGTAACCATTTTAAAACATTTTCATCACCAGAAAAAAACAAAAACAAAAACATGTGCATTAGCAGACACTCCCTAATCCCCCCTCTTCCCAGCCCCTGACAACCACTAATCTACTTTCTGACTCTATGGATTTGCCTATTCTGGACATTACATTTAAAGGAAAACATACAAGATGTAGTCTTTTGCAAACAGTTCCTTTCACTCAGCACAATGTTTTCAAGATTCATCTGTGTTGTAGCTTTTATGAGTAGTTCATTCCATTTCCTTGCGAAATAATATTCTACTGTATGGCTATACCACATTTTATTTATCCATTAGCTAATGGATATTTGAGTTATTAGTTCTTTCTGTCTATTAAGAATAATGCTGCTATGAACATTTCTGTACAAGTTTTTGTGTGGACATGTTTTCATTTATCTTGGGTATAAATCCAGGAGTAGAATTGATGTATCATATGGTAGCTACATGTTTAAGATTTGAGGAACTGTTGAGCTGTTTTCCAAAACAATTGTACAATTTTACAATCCTACCAGCAATTGATGAGGATTTCAGTTTCTCCACAGTTTCAGAAACACTTTTAGTTTATCTGTCCTTTTAATTTTAACCATCCTAGTTGGTATGAAATGGCATCACCAACTGTGATTTTGATTTGAATTTCCCTAATGACTAATAATGCTGAGCATCTTTTCATGGTCTTTATGGCAATTTGCGTATCTTCTTTGGAGAAATATCTATTCAAATACTTTGTCCATATTTAAATTGGATTATTTATTTTTTCATTATTGAGTTGTAAGTATTTTATATATTCTGAACATAATATCCTTATCAGATACGTAAGTTGAAAATATTTTCTCCCATTATGTGGGTTGTCCTTTCTCTTTATTGGTTGGGTCCTTTGAAGTTTTTAACTCCAAAGAAGTCCAATTTATTTTTTGTTATTATCATTGGTCACTTATTCTTTTGATGTTTTGTCTGCCTAAGAAACTATTATCTAACTCAAGGACATGAAGGTTATCTCCTGTGTTTTCTTCTAAGGCTGTAAACTTTAGCTCTTACATTTATGACTATGATCTGTTTTGAATTAATTTTTGTGTATGGAGTGAAGTAGGGATCCAAACTTATTCTTTTGCATATGGATATCTAGCCATCCCAACACCATTTTTTGAAAATAGTATTCTTTTCCCCTTGAATTGTTGTGGCACCTTTGTCAAAAATCTACCATAAATATAAATATAACTGTTTATTTCTTGGCTCACAATTCAATTACATTTATCTCTATCTATATTTCTATGCCAGTATCACACTCTCTTGATTACTATAGCTTTGTAGTAAGTTGTGAAATCTGGAAGTACAAGACATCCAACTTTATTCTTATTTAAGAATGTTTTAACTATTGTGGGTCCCTTGCATTTTCTGGTGGATTTTAGGATTAGATTGTCAATTTTTGCTAAAAGGTAGATGGAATTTTAATAGGGATTGTGTTGAATCTGTAGATCATTTTGGGAAGCATTGTCTTTCTACTGATTTAAATCTTTAATTTCTTTCAGTAATATTTTGTAGTATTCAGTGTAAAAGTCTTACAATTATTTGTTTTATTCATTCTTAAATCTTTTATTCTTTTTGTTGCTATTATAAATGGATTTGTTCCTTTTAATCTCATATTTGGAATTTTTATTGCTAGTGATTACAAATATAATTGATTTTTAATATATTGATCTTGTATCCTACAGCCTTTCAGAACTTATTAGTTGATAGTTTTTGTTTCATATGTGGATTCCTTAGGATTTTCCATATATAAGATCATGTCATCAATGAATGCCTAATTGCCCTGGCTAAAACCTCCATCACAGTGTTGAATAGAAGTGGTAAAAGTAGACATCTTTGTTTTGTTCCTGTTCTGAAGGGGAAAACATTCAGTCTTTCACTATTAAGAATAATGTAAGCTGTAGGTTTTTCATAGATGCCCTTTTCAGGTTCACAAATTTCTTTTTATCCTTAGTTCATTGAGTGTTTCTCTCATGAATAGTGCCATATTTTGTCTTTCTTTTTCTTCCCTGAGTCCATTGAAATGACATTGCAGATTTTGTCCTTTATCATATATTACATTGATTGATTTTGATATGTCAGATCAAACGACTTTCTGAGATGAATCCCAGGATTCATGGTGTATAATCCTATTATATGCTGTTAGACTTATTTTCTAGTATTTTGTTGAGCATTTTTGTGTGTTTTCATTAGTAATATAGTTTCTTTTCTTGCAATACTTTAGTTGCTTTTTGCATCATAGAATGAGTTAAGAAGTATTCCCTCCTCAGTTTTTTTCAAAGAGTTTGTGAAGGATTGGTATTATTTCTTTCTTTGAATGTTTGATAGACTCAACCAATTAAGCCCCCTGGGCCTAGACTTTCCTTTCTGGAATGTTTTTAAATTGCTAATTCAATCTCTTGAATTGTTATAGGTCCACTCAGATTTTCTATTTCTTCTTGAGTCAGTTTTGGTAGTTTGTGTGTTTCTAGGAATTTGTCCATTTCCTCTAGGTTATCAAATTTGTTGACATACAATTATTTATAGTATTCTCTTATAATCCTTTTTGCATCTGTAAGGCCACTTGGAATACCCCTCTTTAATTCCCACTTTTAATAATTTTACTCTTCTATCTTTTATTCCTGGTTAGTTTAGCTAAAGGTTTATCAAATTTATTTTGAACTTTTGGTTCCATTAATTTTCTCTGTTATCTTACTGTTCTTTGTTTCATTAATTTCTGCTCTAAAATTTGTCTCTTCCTTTGACTTTTCTCTGCTTTATCCTTTTTCTAGGTACTTAAGGTAGAGGTTAGGTTATTGACTTGAGAAATTTCTCCTTTAATAGTCATTTGTAGCTATAACTTTCTCTGTAAGTACTGCTTTAGCTGCATCTCATAAGTTTGGTATGCTCTGTTTTCATTTTCATTCATTTCAGGGTATTTTATAATTTTCTTTCTCATTTCTCCTTTACCTATTGTTAATTTCCACATGTTTGTGAGCTTCCCAAATTTCCTTCTGTTACTAATTTTTAATTTAATTACATAATAGTCATAGAACATATTTTATATGATGTCAATCTTTTTAAACATATCAAGACTTGTTTTGTGGTCTAACATATGCCCTATCCTGGTGAACATTCTATGTGCATTTGAGAAGAATGTTTATTCTGCTGTTTCTGGAACCAGTGTTCTATAGATACGTGTATTAGTTTATTGTTGGCTGCTGTAATAATTTATAAAAAATTTAGAGGCTTAAAACAACATAAAATTTATTATCATACAATTATGTAGGTCAGAAGTCCAAAACAGATCTTACTTGGCCAAATCAGTAAGTCACAATCCCTTTCTCAGAACTCTGGAAAAGAATCTGTTTCCTTATTTTTTCCAGTTTCTAGAGGCCACCCAAATTCCATGGATCATGGTCCCCTCACTCCAGACTCTAAGTACACAAAATTGCATCTCTCCTATCTTTCTTTCATATGCACATATGCTTCTAATTCTCCTCTTCTGTCACCCTCTTCAATTTTCAAGTCATATTACATGGGACACACTTGAATTATACAGGATAATCTTCCTATTTTAAGGTAAAATGATTAGCAATCTTAATTCCAACTGTAATCTAAATTCCCCTTTGTTTTGTAACCTAACATAATAAAGTTTCTGGGGATTAGAACACGGACATATTTTAGGGGCTTATTCTGCCCTACCACAATGTCTATTTTGTCTAGTTGGTTTATAGAATTATTCCAAGTCTTCTAATTCCTCTTTAATCTTATGCCTAGTTGTTCTCTCCATTATTGAAACTGGAGTATTGAAGTCTCAATAATTAATTTTCAAGTATCTATTCCTCATTCAATTCTGTCAGTTTTTGTTTCATCTATGTGGGGCATTGTTTTTAGATGCAAAAATGTTTATAATTGTTAGGCCTTGCTGAGAGATTGAGTTATCATTATAAAATGTCTTTCTTTATCTCCAGTAACAATTTTTGTCTTAATGTCTATTTTGTCTGATAATGGTAAAACCATTATCTTTAATTCCGATACATCACCTATCCAGATTCTTAGATTTACCAACTTTTAACATTTTAGCACAATTTTTATATCATTTTATCCTGTATAAACCTATCTGTTTCTATCTATCAACTATATATCTATCTAACCTAAATATTTACCTATCTTCTAAATATTTGATAATAGGTTACATATGTAATATTCCTTGAATACTTAATACTTTTAGGAAAATTTTGCAAAATTTCACAATATTGGTCTATAATTGCGTATTCTTGTGGTATCTTTATTTAGCTATGGTATCAGGGTGATTTGGTGTCTTAGAATGAGTTAACTGTTTGCGCCTCTTCAATTTTATGGAAGAATTAGAGCAGGATTGTCAATTCTTATTGAAATGTTTGATACAATTCACCTGAATTGTGAAGTCATCTGGTCCTGAGCTTGCTTTTCTTCATTGTAAGGTTTTCTATTACTGATTCAGTCTCTATTTTTAATTTTAATTTGTCTGTTGAGATCTTCTATTTCCTCTATAGCCAGTGTAGGTTGTTTGTGTGTTTCTAGGAACTTGTCCATTTCATCTAGGTTTTCTCATTTGTTGGCATGCGGAAGTTCATACTATCCTCTTAAGATCTTTTTCATTTCTGTGTGATTGGTAATAATGTACCCCCTTTCATTCCTGATTTTATTGGTTTGCATCATCTCTTTTTTTTCTTTGTCAGTCTATCTAAATATGTGTTCATTTTACTGATCTTTTCAAAGAATCACTTCTTTGTTTTGTTAATTGTATTTTCTCTTTTTATTCTCTATTTCATTTATTTCTGTTCTAATCTTTGTTTCCTTCTGCTAGCTTTGGGCTTGGTTTACTATTCTTATTCTAGTTTCCCCAGGTGTATGGTTAAGTCTCTGATTGAAGATCTTTCTTCTTTTATAATGTAAGCATTTAAGACTATAAATTTCCCTTTTAGCACTGTCTTCACTGTGCCCTAAAGTTGAGATATGTTTTGTTCTCATTTTCATTCAAGATATTTCCTGGTTTCCTTTTTGATTTCTTCCTTGACCCACTGATTTTTAAGAGTGTGTTGTTTAATATCAATGTATTTGTTAAACAACAATATATCTGACTGTTTTTGATTTCTAGCTTCATTCCATTGTGGTCAGAGATGGTGCTTTGTATAATTTCAATATTTTTAAATTTATTAAGACTTGTTTTGTTTTGTGAAGCCTGTCTTACAGAATGATCCATGTGCACTTGAGAAGAATGTGTGTCCAAGTGTTTTGGAGTGCAGTGTTCTATTTATGTCTGTTAGTTTTAGTTCATTTATCATATTGTTCAAGTTCTCTGTTTCCTTATTGAACTTCTGTTTAGAAGTTCTATCCATTTATGAAAGTGGTGCATTTATTATTGTAGAGGTGTATCTCCCTTCAGTTTATTTTTCTTGCTCAATATGAAATATTTATTGGAAATAATTTTTTATTTGAGCTTACAAAACAATCATGCATATTGTGTAGAATTCCCATGGATCACTCCTCCACCAGCACCTTACATTTTTGTTGAACATTTGTTGCATATTATGAAAGAACATGATTAGATTATTACCACTAAATATGGTCCACAATGTACACTTGGTATATTTTTCCATACACCCCCTGTTGTTAGCACTATGTATTAGTATTGTACATTTGTTAAGGTTCATGAGAGAACACTCATAATCATACTGTTAAACACAATGTATCTTCCACCACATACATAGTTCAGTGTGTTATACAGTCCCATGCTTTGTACATTCTGTCTAAAGTGTACAATCACTGGCTTTCACTTTTATCACAGAGTTGTGCAATATTTGCCCCAATAAACTGTTGAATGTTTTCCTTAATCCAAAAGAAAAAAATCCCATATCCCCTCATTATTGAGCCTTAGTGTTAATTTTAGTAACGTTTTTGACACTGATACAAGAATATTACAATATTACTGTTAACTATAATCCATAAGTTACATTAATTATATTTTCTCATGTATAACTATATTCTTACCACCTTGTAATAGTGATGTACCTTTGTTCTAGTTCACAGAAGAACATCCTTGTATATTTATTATTAACTACAATTCTCATCCATCTCTGAGTTCACTGTTATTCAGTCCCTAGATTATTCTCTAGCTTTCTTTCAATTGATATTTCCATCCCTACACTACCTCTTTCAGTCACAATCCCATTTATAAACCAGCTGTTTTAGTTATACACACTATAGTGTATTAACATCAACTGTATCTATTCCTACAAATTTACAGTAAAGCAAACTGGAAATTCTACGTACACTAAGCATTAGTACCCCTTCTCAGTTCTCACCCTATCTCCTAGTAACCTATAGTCTAGGTTTTAACTTCATGTCTTTCTTCTTCATATTTAGTTAATTTTAGTGAGACCATACAATATTTGTCCTTTTGTGTCTTGCTTATTTCATTTAGCATAATGTCCTCAAGGTTCATCCATGTTATCATTGGTGTTCCAATTTCATTTCTTCTTACAGCAGCATACTATTCCATCATATGTATATACAACATTTTGTTTATCCATTCATTGGTTAATGACACTTGGGTTGTTTCCATCTTTTGACAATGTGAATAATGCCACCATGAACATCGGTGTGGAAGTGCCTGTTCACATCACAGTTTTCAGTTCTTCTGGATAGTTTCCTAGTAGAGGGATTGCCAGATCATATGGCAGTTCTACATTTAGCTTCCTGAGGAACTGCCAAACTGTTTTCACAGAGACTGCACCATTCTACATTCTTACAAACTAGTGAAGGAGTGTTCCTATTTCTCCACATCCTCTCCAGCACTTGTTGTTTTCTGTTTTTTAAATAAGGCCATTCTACTGTACATACAGGGCAACACCCATTACAGTGATGAAAGGCAAAATGTCAAAAACAAAGTTTTATGATATTTTTCATTTTTAATACCCCAATTTATTTTTACTTTATTTTAGTTTTTCTAAATTAGTATGTTTTCTATTTCTAATCTTTAAACCTATCACTACCATTTCATTTTCCTATTAATTGAATTTGGCAATATATTAGGTTTCATTTTTGAAGAAGTTTTGGACCACAAAGGGTTTAACTAAATAAGGCCATTCTATGAGGTGTGAGATGATCTCACTGAAGTTTTGCTTTGCATTTACCTACTAGCTAGTAACATTGAACATGCTTTTTGGCCATTTGTATTTCCTCTTGGGAGAAATGTCTATTTAAGTCTTTTGGCCATTTTTTAATTGGATTGCTTGCTCTTTAATTGTAGAGTTTTATGATCTCTTTATATAGCACGGAAATCTAGCCCTTATTGGATATGTTGTTTCCAAATATTCTCTCCCATTGAGTTGCCTTTTCACCTGACAAAGTCCTTTGAAGCACAAAAGTGTATAAGTTTGAGGAGGTCACATTTATCCATTTTTTTCTTTCATTGCTCATGTTTTTGCTGTAAGGTTTGAGAAACCACCACATACCCCCAGGTCTTGGAGATGTTTCCTTACATTTTCTTCTAGGAGTTTATGGCTCTCGCTCTTATATTTAGGTCTTTGATCCATTTTTAGTTAATTTTTGTATAAAGTGTGAGGTAGGGTTCCTCTTTTTTTCTTTTGGATATGGATATTTAGTTCTCCCAGCTCCATTTGTTGAATAGACTGTTCTGCTCCAGCTTAGTATGCTTGTCAGCTTTGTCAACAATCACGTGGTCACAGATGCGAGGGTCTGTTTCTGAATAATCAATTCAGTTCCATTGATCTATATGCCTATCTTTATGCCAGTACCATGCTGTTTTTACTACTGTAGCTAATTATAATATGATTTAAAGTCTGGAAGTGAGGGTCTTCAAACTTCGTTCCTCCTTTTTAAGATGTTTTTGGCTACTCAGGACCCCTTACTCTTCCAAATAAATTTGATAATTGGATATTCCATTTCCTTAAAAAAGGTTGTTAGAATTTTGAACAGGTTGTCAATTTGGGGGGATTTTCTAGGTATAGGATCATATCATCAGTGAATAGTGAAAGTTTTATTTCTTTTTTCCAATTTAGATGCCTTTTATTTCTTTTTCTTGCCTGATTGCTCTAGCTAGACCCTATAGCACTATATTGAACAGTAGTGGTGACAGAGGGCATCTTTGTCTTGTTCCTGATCTCAACAGGAAAGCTTTTAGTCTTTCATCATTGAGTACAATGTTAGCTGTGTGTTTTTCATATATGCCTTTTATCACATTGAGAAAGTTTCCTTTGATTCCTGTCTTTCAGAGTGTTTTTAACAAGAAAGGATGCTAGATTTTGTCAAATACCTTTTCTGCCTCAATGGAGATGATCATGAGATTTTTCTTCTTTGGTTTATTAATGTGGTATATTGATTTTCTTGTGTTGAATTACCCTTTCATGCCTGGGATAAAACCCCTTGATCATAATGAATAATTCTTTTAATGTGTTGTTGGATTCAACTAGTGAGTATTTTCTTTAGGATTTTTGCGTCTATATTCATTAGCAAAATGAGTCTGTAATTTTCTTTTTTGTTAATATTTTTATCTGATTTTGGAATTTGGGTGATATTGACTTCATAAAATGAGTTTGGTAGCATTCCTTCCTGCTCAATTTTTTGGAAGAGTTTGAATAAGATTGGTATTAAATTTTCTTTGAATACTCGGTAGAATTCAACTGTGAAGAAGTCTGGTCCTAAGACTTTCATTTTGAGGAGGTATTTGATGACTGCTTCCATCTCTTTGCTTGTGATTGTTTTGTTTCAATCTTCTCTTCTTTCTAGGGTCAATATAGGCTTTTTTATGTTCCTAGATATTTTCCATTTCATTCACATTGTCTAGTTTGTTCATAATATCCTCTTATGATTTCTTTTTTTTCTCAGTGACCAGTAGTAATGTTCCCACTTTCATTTCTGATTTTATTCATTTGCATAGTCTATTTTTTTTTCTTTATCAGTCTAGCTAAGGGCTTGTCAATTTTGTTGATCTTCTAGAAGAACCAACTTATGGTTTTGTTAATTCTCAATTTTTTTTTGTTCTCAGTTTCATTTCTTTCTGCTCTTATCTTTATTTAATCCTTCCTTCCTCTTGCTTTGAGCTTGGTTTGCTGGGTTTGTTTGTTTTTTTAGTTCCTCCTGATTTGAATTTAGGTTGTTTATTTAAACTCTTTCTTCTTTTTTAATGTAACCACTGAAGGCTATAAATTTCACTCACAATACCACTTTTGCTGATTCCCCTATGTTCTGATGTGTTGTGTTCTCATTTTCATTCATCTTGAGATACTTATTGATTTCTCATGAAATTTCTCCTTTTATCCAGTATTACCTATTTAATAGTGTGTTGTTTAATTGCCATGTATTTGTGAATTTTCCATTTCTCTGCCTGTTGTTGATTTCCAGCTTTATTGCATTATGATCACAGAAAGTGCTTTGTATAATTTTGATCTTTATAAATTCATTGAGATCTGCTTTGTGACTCAACATATAATCTATCCTGGAGAAAGATCCACGATCACTTGAGAAGAATGTATATCTGCTATTTTGGGGTGCAATGTTCTGTATATGTGTATTAGGTTTAGTTCATTTATCAAATTATTCAAGCTCTTTGGTTTTTTACTGATCCTTTACCCAAATGATCTATCCAATGATGACAGTGGCATACTGAAGACTCAAACTATAATTATGGAAACATTTATTTCTCCCCTCAGTTTTATTAATGTTAGCCTCATGTAATTTGAGGCATCCTGGTGAGGTACATTTGCATTTATGAGTGTTATTTCCTCCTGGTGAATTGCCCCTTTTATTAGTATATAATGACCTTCCTTGTCTTTAATAACAGCTTTGCTTCTAAAGTCTATTTTGTCTGATATAAGTATAGCCACTCCAACTGTTTGTTTTGTGACTACATGTGTCAGAATATCTTTATCCAGCCTTTCGGTTTCAATTTATTTGTATTCTTGGATGTAAGGTGAGTCTCTTGTAGACAGCTTATAGATGAGTTATATTTTCTCATCCATTCTGCCAGTCTAGGTCTTTTGATTGGGGAGTTTAATCCATTAAAATTCAATGTTATTACTGTAAAGGCAGTTCTTCACCTATTTTGACCTTTGGATTTTATCTCTCATATTTTGTTTTCACCATTCTTTTTAAACTTTTAGTTAGTTTTACTGATGTAATCTTCATTTCTAGACTCTCTTCCAAGCTTCTCTCTCCTGTCTCTTCCCTTCAGGCTGTAGCACTCCCTTCACTATTTCCTGCAAAGCTGTGTTACAAACTTTCTCAGTTTTATTCTAAACTTGCCCTCATTTTTGAAAGACAATCTTGCCAGCTATGAGATTCTTGGCACAGTTTTTCTCTTTCAGTATCTTATATGTATCATACTACTACCTTCTTACCTCCATGGTTTCTGATGAGAAAAACAGCACTTAATCTTATTGGGCATCCCTTGCATATGATGAACCTTTTTTCCTTTGCCATTCTTAGGATTCTTTCTTATTTTTGGCATTTTACATTCTGAGTTAACCTATTCAGATTTATTCAGATGGGAGTACATTGTGCTTCTTGGACATAGATATCTATGTTCTTCAATAGGATTGGGCAATTTTCTATCATTATTCCCCCAGATATTCTTTCTGCCCCTTTTCCCTTCTCTTCTCCTTCTGGGACACTAATTACACATGTTTGCATGATTCTTGCCATTGTTTAGTCCCCTGAGATTCTGTTCAATTTTTTTCCATTTTTTTCTTTATCTGTTGTTTTGTATGTTCACTTTCAAAGGTCCTATCTTCAAGCTCACTGATCCTTCTTCTGCCTCTTCAAATCTGCTATTATATGTCTCCAGTGTTTTTCTTAATTTCATTTATTGTGGCTTCCATTACCACAAAAATCTGCTTTTTTTTTTTCTATTTATGCCTTCAAATTCTTCTTTTTGCTCATCCAGTGTCTTCTTGATACCCTTAATCTCTTTAGCCATCTCATTTAATTTATTAAGGAGATTTGTTTGAAAATCTATGGTTTGTTTTCTCAACTCCTTTATGTCATCTGGAGGCTAAGTCTTTTTCTTTTAACTGGGCCATAACTTCCTGTTTCTTGGTATGGATTGTAATTTTTTCTTGGTGTCTTGGCATCTGATTTACTAGATGTATTTATTCTTGGTCCCTTTTCTTTCTTTAATCTAGGGCTTTCTATTTGATTGGCTTTGTGCTACAGTCCCTCTTTGATACTTAATTTAGAAGTTTATAGTGGCTCATGTTTAAACAATCTAAATTTTTTTCAGCACTTTTTCATGTTTCTTGGTCTTTCTCCCTTACTGGTTGTGGAATAGGAGCCAAGGATGCAGTTTATACAGTAATTGGAGGTTGAAGCTGTTTGTGTTGCCCCAAGAACTGATGAGGCTTCTCCCACCTTTCTCCCCGGCCAGGAGTAGAGATAGAGCTGTAGCCATGTATAGTAATCCAAGTTATGCAGGCCAAGACCATCTGTAGTTGCCTGGAGAGACAATGAAACTCTGTGCCACTTCCTTCCCTGCTTGGGGTAGGGATGGAGCCACAGATGTGGGCAGCAAACTAAGCTGTGTGAGACAAACCTGACTGAAGTTTCCCAGATAGATTGGTGAAGCTCTGGCCCCCTCCTCCCTTGCCAGGGGTGGAAATGGATCTTCCAGTGTATGCAACAATCTAGTCTGTGCAGGTCAGTAGTGACTGCAGTTACCTGGAGAGGGTGAGGGAGCACCGTCCCTCCTCCTGTTATTGCCACAGATATGTCCAATAATCTAATTCATGCAGGCCAAAAGGTCTATAGTTGCCTGTAGAGACTGAGGGAGCACTATCCTTTCTGTCCTGTCAGGAGTGGAAATGGATCCACTGAGTGCCCAACTCTCTAGTCTGTGTAGGCCCAAATCACCTACAGTTACCTGGAGAGGCTGGTGTAGGGTGCCTCCAACTTCCTGCATGCCAGAGGTGGGGTTGCAGCCTAGGCTAGGGCTACAATCCAACCTGGGTAGGAAGAGGTTGGTCCCTACTTTCACTGTGATTTTCAATCAGCCCTGCTTCCCTCATTCTGGGGGCAGAGTTAAAATGAAGGCAACTGGTTTTCTTTCCGACTTGGACAGTTTTAAACTTTATCTGTTCTTAGGATTGGACTTTAGCCAGAGGAATTTACTAATTAGTAGCTGAAATCAATGCTCAACCACCTCTTCCTCCCCCATTTTTTGGAAATAGAACTTCCAGCTCCAGCCAGGGAATAGCTTCCATGGTGACTTGCACTGCCAGTGGAGGATGGGCACTGGCCTCCATGGCATGAAGTGCTCTACTCACAAATCTTCACTGCAGATATGCAGTCTGGTAACTCTGGACTTTGTATTAACCTAAGTCTATGACCTGCTAGTTTGAAAAGATACCATCTTATCCTGAATAGCAAGCACATTCTCTGCTCCCATATTTCTCGAACATTTACCCCTTTATGTTGTTTTGTCATACACTACAACTTTATATTTTGTATGCCCATTATTACGAAATATGATTATGTCTTATACACTTGCTTGCTAACTCTTATAGGAAATAAAGAATAAAATTACATATCCAGGGTACTATTGGGTTTTGCATTTTCCCATTTAGTTACCTTTAGTTACTTTTTCTTCATACTGCTCTAAGTCACTCTCTCCTGACTTTTCATTTCAACCTGCAGAACTCCTTTTAGCAATTCACAAAGGGCAAGTTTTTTGGTGATGAACTCTTTGGTTTTTTGTTTATCATAATTGTCTTAAACTCCTCCCTCAATTTTAAAGGACAGTCTTGCCAGATAAAGAATTTTTGGGTGGCAGTTTTTCTGGTTCAGTACCTTAAATATATCATATTACTGCCTTCTTGCCTCCATGGTTTCTGATGAGAAATCTGCATGTGGTCTTATTGGGGATCCCTTGTATGTAATGAATCACTTTTCTCTTTGTTCCTTTCAAAATTCTATCTTTGGTATTTGATATTATGATTAGTACGTGTTTTGGAGTAGGTTTATTAGAGTTTACTCTCTTTGGAGTATGTTTCCCTTCTTGGACATGTATATTTATGTTTTTCCTAAGAGTTGGGAAATTCCCAGCCATTATTTCTTCAAATATTCTTTCTACCCTTTTCCCTTCTCTTCTTCTTCTAGGGCTCCCATAATGCAAATTTTGGCATACTTCATGCTGTCCCACGGATCCCTTAGACTCTCCTCAAATTTTTTTATTCCTTTCTCTATTTGTCCTTCTGACTGTATGGTTTTGATTGCCCCGTCTTTTATTTTTAAAGATTTATTTATTTATTTATTTCTCTCCCCTACCTCCCTACCCCCACCCCAGTTGTCTGTTCTCTGTGTCTATTTGCTGCATCTTCTTTGTCTGCTTCTGTTGTTGTCAGTGGCACAGGAATCTGTGTTTCTTTTTGTTGTGTCATCTTGTTGTGTCAGCTCTCCATGTGTGCAGCACCATTTCTGAGCAGGCTGCACTTTCTTTCATGCTGGGCGGCTCTCTGTAAGGGACATACTCCTTGCGCATGGGGCTCCCCTATGTGGGGACAGCCTTGCATGGCATGGCACTCCTTGCACGTATCAGCACTGTGCATGGGCCAGCTCCACACAGGTCAAGGAGGCCTACAGTTTGAACTGTGGACCTCCCATGTGGCAGACGGATGCCTAACCACTGGGCCAAGTCCACTACTTGATTGTCCTGTCTTGTAATTTACTGATTCTTTCTTCTGCCTGTTCAAGTCTGTTTTGCATACATCTAATGTATTTTTAGTCTTCATTATTATGTTGTTCATTCCCATACATTGTTATGTTTTTTAAAACTTTATAATTCTTTTCTTCATATATTGTCTTCTTAATATCCTTTAGCTCTATATTCATATTTAGTTTATTTCATTTCTACCCATATTTGCCTTCAACTCCTTGGATTGATTTAGGATATTTGTATACACTCCTTTAGCTATTAATAGTTGTTCCAAAGTCTCTCTTTCCTCTAAACAGCAACATCCCAAGTTCAACGGCAAAGACCAAAAAAGAAGGAAGGTCCAACAATGAGCCCTTGATACTAATGACTATGCTTGTGAGCCTGTGCACCTGAAATAAGAACAAGACCTAGAACTGCAGGGTACCTAAGAGTACCTCCTGAGAGCCTCCATGTTGCTCAAATGTGGCCAGTCTCGAAGCCAAACTTAGCATGTAAATGTGTTGCCTTCCCCCCAGCATAGGACATGATTCCCAGGGATGAGCCTCCCTGGCCCTGAGGGATTACTACCAAGTACCAGCTGATGCTGTAACTAGAAAATGACCTTGAATGAAAGGGTCAACTCGGACCAGGAGAATATCTCACTCTACATATAATACCAGGAGTTAAAAATGCTTTTTGACCTGAATAAAAGGGGGAAATGGAAAGGACAAATGAGTTTATATGGCTAGGAGTCTCCAAAAAGGGCCAGGAGGTTATCAGAGGGGTTGCCCTTATGCATACCTGAGCAGAGTCCCAGAGACAGATAAAGTAGATACAACCCCAGATATTGGTTCTCCTGAGGGCTAAAGAGAACACAGGTTCTGTGGTCATGGCAGATGGAGTTCAGTGCCATCTCAGTTAGCTCTACTTTGGAATTTGTGTTTCTCTGTGATGGAGCTGAACTTGGATGTGATCTTTGTCCACAAGTCTCTCCTTTTACTTTTACTAGAACTGTAGTTGGTGCTGGGGTTTAATGTATACCCAGGGGACCTGAATCTCTGGACTGAGCCTCAAAAGACTTGCAACTACTACACTCTGGTTTATTGGACTTACCCCACTCATCTAACATGGAGGTGAAGAAGGTCAACCACCACACCAGGGAGCCAAGACTACCTGCAACTGAAAGCAGGAGAATTGCATCCAGCATCCATCTGGAATCTAAGCCCCCTCTTGATATAGATGTGGAGTGGACACAACCATTCCAAGGTCCACAGGATGGAGGAATAGAGTATGGATTAGAGTGGACTTACTGATATTCTATTCATGAACTAATTGAAGTAATCAAAGAAAATGTGGCATTGGTGTGGAGAAAGTGGCCATGGTGGCTGCTGGGGGTAGGGAGTGGGAGGAAGAGATGAGATATGGGGGTGTTTTGGGGACTTGGAGTTGTCCTGGGTGGTGCTGCAGGAACAGTTACTGGACACTGTATGTCCTCCCATGGCCCACTGGGTGGAATGTGGGAGAATGTGGGCTATGATGTGGACCATTGACCATGAGGTGCAGTGGTGCTCAGAGATGTATTCACCAAATGCAATGAATGTCTCATGATGATGGAGGAGATTGTTGTTACGGGGGGAGGAGTGGGGTGAGTGGGGTGGGGGTATATGGGGACCTCATATTTTTTTAATGTAATACTAAAAAAATAAATAAAGTTTGAGTTTCTTCCTTTAAATGCACTATATCTTCTTGTTTCTTAGTATGGCTTATAATTTTTTGCTGATGTCAGGGCATCTGATTATTTTGATGTGCTAACTCTGAAAATCTCTTCCTTCCTCTTGTTTAGAGTTTTACTGTAGATTGGCTGTGTTTAGGCTCTTCTTCAGTGCTTGGTACAGCTTATACTGAAACTTTAGAGCAGCCCGTGTTTAACTCTTCATGTTTTCTCAGGGCATCTACAGATGTTTCTAGCCCTGCACAGATGGTACAGCTTTTACGATTGTCCTTTTATGTGCAACTATTTCACCTCCAGCAGAAGATTTTCTTTTCCTCTATTCCTTTTCCAGGAGTCCTGGGTTGTTCTCTTTGCTTTGTGTATATTTTCCTCTCCTTCAGCTTTGCTTAACTGCTTTCCATACTCAGTACCCCCTTTTCATTATTACCTTTGGTTGTGGGGCTCCCTTACATCAGTTCAATTTTCTCTTTTTTCCATGAGTCTTTTCTACCTCCATAACCTTCCTTGTTAGGGTATCCCACCCCAGGGAGTCAGATGGGACCAGTGTTCAAAAACACCACTTTTCTTGTTGAGGTACTTGAGTAATTAGGAACTGGTTTGGCTGTGTGAACCACTTGCCAGCCACATTTCTCTTTTGTTTACCAGGGACTTTTTGTATGCATGTGCTCACTGACTGATTGGGCTCTGCACCTTGTGTTTGTGGTCTTGGGTCCCATGTCTTAATGCGTGTGTGGTTCTAAATCACTGCTGTGAGTGGTTCTGTAGTCCACAGTCATGGCAGAAGGAGCTTAGGCCAGAGTTCTGCCTTTGTGTGACTCTTAAGTTACATGGGACCAAGTAAGAGGAGGGGATTCAAACTGGCAAGTATGAGTCACAGATCTCCTTATGAGTCACAGATCTCCTACCTTATATTATGTTCTTTCTTGCTTCAAATTAGCATTTGTATAGTCTTCTCCAGTCCTTCTGATCCTCCTGTGTTCCAAGTAATTGAGAATTGCCTTTTACTAGTTGTTTCTGAGGGGAAACTTCTCTGGGGATATCCTATGCTGCCATCTTGATGACATCACCAGAGTACTCTTTCTACTTTTATTACTGTAAGCATTTGCAGCTATAAATTTCTCTCTGAGGACTACCTTTGCTGCATCTCAGAAGTTTGGGTATGTTGGGTTTTCATTTTCATTAATCTGAGGATATTTCCTATTTTCTCTTGGTTTTACTCCTTGACACTTTAGTTGTTGAAAAGTGCACTTTTTAATTTCCACGTAATTGTGATTTTTCTATTTCTCTCTTTGTTATTTTTAGCTTTATTTCAGTTTAGTTGGGGAAGAGACTTTATATTATTTCAGTCTTTTAAAATCTGCTGAGTCTGGTTTATGACTGAAGATATGGTCTCTCCTAGAGAATGATCTGTGTACACCTCAGAAGAATGTGTCTTTGCTGTTTTTGGGTGCAGTGTTCTATATATGTCTGTTAAGGCTAGTGGTTTCATAGTATTGTTCAAGTCCTCTATTTCTTTATTGGTCTTGCATTTTACTGCTTTATCCATTGTTGAAAGTGGTGTTTTAAAGTTTCAAACTATTAATGTAGAACTATTTCTCCCTTCAAATTTGTTGATGTTTGCATCACATATTTTTAGGCCCACTTATTAGTTGCATGTATGTTGATAATTTTATCTTCCTGATGAATTGACCTTTTTCTCAATATAAAGAATACTTCTTTTTCTCTTTTAACAGTTTTTCTTTAAAGTCTATTTTTTCTGATAGTTGTATAGCCACACCCCTGGTTTATTTTTATTACTTTTTGCATAGAATATTTTTCCACCCATTCCCTTTCAACTTACTTTTCTCCTTGAATTTAATGTGAGTCTCTTGTAAACAACACATAGTTGGGTCACGCTTTCTTATTCATTCTGCCAAACTCTGCCATAGTAATACAATACCACTGGCATTTATATTTACTCATGTCATTACCTGTAATGGAGATATTTATTTCTTCATGTGACTTCAATCTATTCTCTGTCCTTACCTTTCAACTTAAATAGAGCAGTAATAAACCCCCTCACCTTTTGTTTACCTGGGAATGTCTTAATCTCACTCTCATTTTTGAAAGACTATTGTACCAGATATAGGATGCTTGGTTGGCTTTTTTTTTTATTATTATTTCAACATTTTGAATATGTTGTCATACTGTCTTCTTGCCTCCATGGTTTTTGATGAGAAAATGACACATTCTTATTGAGGTCCATTGTGCATGACATATTGCTTCTCTCTTGCGGCTTTCAGAATTCTCCTTTTATCTTTGGCATTCAACAGTTTAATTATAATGTGTGTCTATTTGGGTTTACCTTATTTGGAGTTCATTGTGTTTCTCGAATGTGTATATTCATGACTTTCCTTAAAATTTGTAAGTTTCCAGCAATTATTTCTTTGAATATTCTTTTTGCTCCTCTCTCTCTTTCTTTTCATTCTATGTCTCCCATCTGTGTATATTGGTACATTTGATGTTGTCCCACAGGGATCACTTCTCTTCATTCTTTTTTTCTTTTATTCTTCAGACTGAATAATTTTTCTTGTCTTATCTTCAAATTCACTGATTCTTTTTCCTGCTAGCTCCACTGTGCTGTCTGCCTCCTCTACATAAGATTTTATTTCTCTTACCATGGTCTTCTGTTATATTTGGTTACTTTTATGATTTCTATCTATTTATTGATATTCTCTTTTTTTCCTCTTATTTCCCTAGCTTCCTTTTGTTATTTTTGTTTTCCTCTAGTTCTTGAGCATAATTAGGTAAATTTTGTAAAAGTCCTTGACAGATATGCCCAAGGTCTGATCCTCCTCACTGACAGTTTCTACTATTTTACCTCACTCTTTTCCTGTTTATTTGCATGCCTTAATAATCTTTGTTGCACAGTGGACACTTTGATATTTAGGTGTGTTATCTCTGGAATTTAATTATTGAGGCATATGTTCCTTAATCTTATGTCCAGCTAATGTTGTGACAAAGACTTCCTTGAATGATAAAAATGTTTTGAAGTTGCCTTTTTCTTGACTCAGAATGCAGGAACATAATCCTGTAGCTTGTAATTTTACTGTCTTGATCTGAGCCCTCCTATGACTGACATCTTAGCTTAAATGGGTGGAATGTGGTAGAGTGTGGGCTATGATGTGGACCATTGACCATGAGGTGTAGTGGTGCTCAGATATGTATTCACCAAATGCAATGAATGTCTCATGATGATGGAGGAGATTGTTGTTATGGGGGGAGGAGGAGGGCGAGGGGGGTGAGGGGCATATGGGGACCTCATATTTTTTAATGTAATATTAAAAATAAATAAATAAATAAAAAACTAGTTAAGCTTCATACAACTTAATTTTAATAGCATACAAAAAGTATTGCTGCAATGTTTGCCCTTTCCCTCTACTTTACTTTGTGTGATTAATGTCATACAAACCACATCTTTATAAATTTTAAGCATATCTATATAGTTTTATCATTATTGCTTTATCAAAATGTCTATTACATGATTTAGAATAAAAAATTTATAAACAAAAATGTGTTTGTATGGATGTTTATATTTTCTCATATAGTTGCATTTATTGGTGCTCTATATATAGACCGGTGTTATTTTCTAGTGTCCTTTTGCTTCAGCGTGAAGGACTTTCTGAGTCCTTCTAGGGCATGTCTGTTACCAAAAAATTTTCAGAGTGTCCTATGGATATATCATTCCCATATTTTTAAGTTTTTTGGCCAGCTTCTTATTTGTCTCACCTGGTATCACTGCCTCAGACAGCTGTGAAGTTAAACAATCACTGCTTATTTTTTCCTACAAATAAACTAGAGATAGGACTCTTCCCACTGAGGGAGTTTGAATCAGGTCAGATAAAAGCAAACCCACAAAAGGGGCATTTCCATGACTTTTTTAGTCAGGTAATAGTGACTTTTCTCTGGAGACTGGGGTTTTTTGGTGTGTCCCTAATCTCTTCTGCTCCCTTTAGTGACTGCCATGCTCTCGGTTTTCACAGCTGCTGTGGTCCTGAGGCTGATGGTTTTCAAGGTTACCGCAAAGCTGGGAAAGGGAGTGGAAATAGGGTAAGTTAAAGCACCATAAAGCTTGCTGTTCTTCCAAAGATTCAGCCATTTTTCTTGACTAATGTCCCTCCAGTTGTTATAGGTCTTTGGTTAATTTCTAGAGCTTAGAAAAAGTCGATTTTGACATTTTTTGTCAGTGTTCTCATTGTTTTGATAGAGGAAAAGATTTTCAGAGGTCCTTTTCCCACCATTCCAGAAGTGTTTCCATCATATTTATTCTATGTTCTTGTCTCTTGTTCCTTGTTCTCATCCCTAACCAGTCACAAATGGAAACACAAGAATTTTAATCAGATTTGGTTTTAGAAGAAAATGATTTACTACACACAAGTAATCAGTTCCCTTAAAAACCTCCAAGATGAGGGAGTATTCAAATCTTCCTAGAGCAGTTTGTGAGAGATTGAGTCACAATCTTTGACCTGAAAATAAAATGATAACAATGAAATAAGGCTAATTGACATTTGACTAAAAATGTAGTTTTGATAAAATTACGTAGGTGATAAGAATGTTTCTTAAAGGTGTGGCACTATGCCATCATTGATGTAATATCTATTAGGCATTTTGCTCTCTGGCACTAAGACGATTGTTAATAAGAAATAAATATTAAAATGTAATGTTAAAATTATCAAGAGCAATTAGCATTAATTGTATATCTGTCTCTGAAGCAATTAAGAAATGACTCATACCTAAAGAGCACACACAGGTTTCTCCTCACTTGCTCTTGCCCCTCCCCTCTTCACTATTAGCTCTTCTGAAGTCTGCTTTGCTGTTCACCTTAGGTTTGTTTTTATTTTCTTCCCAAACAGGAACTGGCCTCAGCTCAGATGCCGTGATCTGCTATCTCACAGCCATTTTTCTGAACATAAGCAGCTTGCATTTAAAACTCTCTAGCTCATCTGTCTTCATTTGAAGACTGGGTTAAAAAATAAAATTAATGATTGCTATCAGGGAGAAGACGAGCAGCATCTTTGGTGAAAAGTAGATCTGCCACGTTTGGCCAAGGCTGACATCTTTCACTGGCTGGAAATGGCTGGATATACTTGTAAACATTATTAAAAATAATAACTTAATGTTTCCTTCCTGTGACTCGCTAGCATTAGCAAGGTAGTTCCAATTAGTATTTCCTCCGAGTGAGGTAGGCCTTTTACTTCGTTTCATTTAAAAGGGGATTTGTTTTCTAATTTTTACTTCTGCTGTTGTCAATAATAGAACAGAGTCGAATGACGGCTGCCTTCCTCCCACCACTTCCATTTTGCAAAGCCACAGCAAAGGAATATGCATCTTTGATTTTATTTGTTTTAGCTCTGTTTGCTCAGTGAAAGAGAAGACACATTTACATCCCAGAGATCTGGATGGTGTTGCACAGAGTTTTAAAATATAAGTAAATCACATCAAAGGACTAAATCATTTTGGAGGATTTTGAGGGTAAAAGCAAATAATCCACTGATAAATTAACATTAATGGCTTGGAATAGGATGTTTTTCCTTGGAAAACTCAGCCTTCAGTCCTTTCAGACAATATAGTTGCAAGGAGGAAAGGGGGAAAGGAAATAGGGAAGGATGGGGGAAAGGGAGGGAGGGAGAGTAGGCACAAGCAGGTACCTCACTGCTCAGGTGCTTTTCCTGTAGGTGATTGGATGTGCTTGTTGGGATTCCTTCCATTCTAGTGAATATCTCTTTAATAGACTCATCTTGCTTTATTAAAGTCAAAATATGTTTTTAAATGCTAAGTGATACACGCATTATTGCAAATGCAAAGCTGCAAAATGTGTTTGGCAGCCTCAAGGTAATAATTTCTTCCAATTTCAACACAAAGTTTGTGAATATTTCAATTGATTATGTTGGGGCGAGCCACTAGTCATTTAATCATATTAACATATAACTTGCATATTCAACATCATCCCACTTGCCTGCTTATCTTATACCACAGAAAGCCACACAAGGCAACAGTCACACACATGCACACACTCGCACACACACGTACAGTCATTTCCTGTGGTAGGCTTTTAACCAAAGTTCTATTTAATGTCTAAGCTGTGCAAATTACTGTCTTTATGAATTGACGTAACGGAACTTTTTAATAGCATAACAGAGCAAATCATTATGCAGAAGATAGGAGGTATTATTTACAACATTAATTAAGTCCAGGAAAGAAAATGGACCATATAAATCCACTTCACTTTAAGTGCTTTTGCTTGGGAACCATATCTTGTTCTTCTACTTATTTTGAAATTCAGGTAGAGAAAGACTGAACTTTTAAACTTTTGCATGTGCTGTGGGGTGCTTTGGTATTATGCTCTAGGTAGGAGGAGTTGACAAGGATTACAGGAAAAAGGAGACATAGTGCTAAAGCCCCAAATTATAGGAAAGAATTAAGAAATGAGCCCAAATCCTCTGGGAACTGAGAAGGGAAAGAGGTGAGCAGTGCAGGCCTGCTGGGTTCTTCGTGGGAAGGAACGTGCCTTTCACCTGGAGAAGTCTCCAGCACACGACCCTGCTTGTAACCTATGGCCCTCCCTCCCCCCAAATCTTCCCACCCACTTCTGCTCAAGTTCAAAAGGAGGGCACATGACTGACTCATCCACTGGTAAACGCTAAAGTCTCTGTCAACATCATGTAAACAGGCTGGCAAAGGTTTCTGAGTATGAAAAGAAAGGCTCTCTCATGCTCAGTTTCTGACGCCATTTAGGCATTTCTCCCAGTGTTGGGTACTGGATTAGCAGTTAACATGTCTCATCATCCATTGACATGAAACCGTATGGCACACATGCCCTTGTCAATCAGACACATCCTGGAGTGAGTCATAAGGAGCAGAAAGAAACTTGAGAGAGATGGCAAAGACTCTTATAGAGGAGATGGAGGCAATCTGAGGAGGTGACAGCAGGTGAGGAGATAAAAGCAGGCAAGACAAGGTGAGGAAGACAACTGTATTTCATTTGGAATAGAAATGCAATTTATCCCAACTTTGGGTATTGTATGATTTTTAACATGTCATGTTTTCTTCAGGGAGGAGGTAGTTAGAAGGTTTGTAGGGTTTCCTCAGAGCTGCAGGGCCCAGTAGGAAAGGTTACAGCAAAACCTTTGAAGTTAATGACTAACTTCTGGGGACCCAACATTGGATCCCTGAATTCTAGAAATTCACAATACAACACCATTCAAACAAGAGGAAGGCAGAATTTTTTCTTCCTAGTCTTCATTAGAAGGTTAGCAGGACATGAAGAGAGAAAAAGTTTCGGAGAGAGCCATCTTTTTAGGCAATGCCACCATGTCCAAATTACTTATAACTTAAACAATTGATTGTCCAGCTAATTGCTAATCTAAACCATAATTGAAGAAGATATCCTGAGGGCTGGTATCACCAAAAATTTAGTTGACTAAACTGGGATTTTTTTACCTTTCTCCAGAATTAATGTAAAGCCTTTGCTTAAACAGACACACATCATACAGATGCACAATTTCCTAATTTGGATTTGGTCCAAGTTCTGATTTTGAATGCCTTCAATTCTTGTTAGGCTCTTTTACTGGATCTGTGTATAAGCAAAGAGCCCCCCTAATCAGGGCAGGCCAGTGACCAAAATAATCCACATGGGGCTATTATTCTGTGGGCAGAAGGGAAGAAGTTAAGAGGCCTAAAGACTCAACATTCCAGGCAGAAGGAAGGTGACGGAGAGAAGGATTGCCTGAGAACACATCCTGCTGTGCCTGGCGATTTGTTGGGTATCTTGGTGTTTGTTCTGTGACAAGTTGGACTTTGGTACAAGGTCAGCTCCTGAATCTTGATTATGTTTTTTTCCCCCTTGAGCCAAGAGACATTGATCTGTACATCTAGTTTACCTTGTTTTCTTAGCCATTTGTGACACAGTACAACAGTTCCCATCGAAAAAAGTGTCATGTAAATAAATTACAACTTAGGACGTATACATTAAATAATTTTATAAATGAACTTTAAAAATGAAGGAATAAAAAATGCCAGGTCTGCCTTGTAGAGCAATAGTGATTATTCTGATCATGTTGTCATGTGTAATGAAGCACAGGCCCATCATTAATCAAAAGAACCAATCAGATAACTAATTTAGGCAATATTCTTTACCACAGGACATGTCGGTCAGTAAAAATGCATTAAAATAGCAAAAGATCAATAGCAGACACCAGGGACTGTGTTTACAAACCAGTCTTAAACTTTAGGGTATTAAATTCTCAGTCATACTGGGTATCTGTTTGGTAAAGATAAAGGAAAACTTCAGAGAAATGAAAGTGTTTTTTTTAGTTAATGGTGCAGTCATCATGTATTCTGTAATAAATGTACAGAATGTTGCATTCTTCTGTGATGAATGGCAAAAGTGTCCCCAGCTCCCTTCAGAAGCATTATCAAGGCTCAAAAAGTGGACTATAGAAAGAGCAGGGATTGACGAATTGGCCCAAAGATGGCACCTGGAGGGAGCCAGGTCTTGAGTGTACGAAGGCGATTTATGTTTTGAGCAGCTGGAGAATGAGCACAGTGATTGGACCTTGTGATGAGCATGTGGTACTGTTTGAACAACACTTTTAGGGGCCCTGCATTTGACGTGATGTTATTTCTCCCGGGAGATGGGTTATGTCTCCCTACAGCATGCTCCTTGCCAGAAGCTCAGTTTGGTTATTGTTTGTCACAAAAATTTTCACTCATGAGTCCAGTCAAGCAAAGTGCATCTTGTGAAAGTTCAAAATATCCTTACCCATTTTTTCCCCTACAGGGGTATATTCATTAAAAAATATATATATTGAGGTTGATTCTACAAAGCTCCAATAACTGTTTAAAAAAATACTCTTGGTTGGTAGAGGGCAGATGTGGTGACTACACAACAGAACAGAGTGAGGAGAGCCATTTTTCCTGGCCTGGTACTGGCTCCATGTGGATTTTACAACATTGGGCTAAACACCACCAGAGAAAACCAGATGTGTCCTTGAACCCTTAGTCCAATGTCTAGGTCCCTTCAGTTTGTGACTGGAAGGAAGGCAAGACTTGGAGAAAGAATGCTGCCGAGCTGTTTCTCATGATGATCATTAGCAATAGCTGAAGTGGCCTGAGGGCTGCATGAGTGCCACATGTTTTCCCAAAAGCTCATCACATATTTTCCCAATAGAAAACAAAACTGAAGGAAAGGTATGTTTTGTTCCTTAATTTATTTCCACGTTATTTATCTACTATGTGCCAGCATTCATCATCATTATTCCAATTTGAAAACCAGAAATACACACTGAGGAAGTTGTAACTTGACCAATAACACACAAATGGAGGAAGGAAGGAAGGAAGGAAGGAAGGAAGGAAGGAAGGAAGGAAGGAAGGAAGGAAGGAGGGAGGGAGGGAGGAAGGGAGGAAGGAAGGAAGGAAGGAGGGAGGGAGGAGGGAGGGAGGGAGGGAGGGAGGGAGGGAAGGAAGAGAGGACAGAAAATTTCTCCACTCTCTCTTGCAGTTATTATGCCTGTTTTTCTACTCATCAATATTTCTAGAAAGAAAGAGCAAAAAGATAGTTGCACTTGCTGACTATTTTTCCCCATACACACATTCATTCTTCAACCCAATGCAGTCTGGTTTCTGTGTTTATTGTTCCATTAAAGAAAGCTTTGACCATCACCAGTGATCTCCATGTTTCCAAATACAGTGAGCATTTCTAGGTCTTGAACTTCTTTAACTTCTTAGCAGTGTTCAAAATATTTGACCCCATATTTGACCCCTCTTTCCCCCAAAATATGCTCATGCCTTAACTTCTAGGACTCTACATATTCCTCCCTCTACTCCTCCTCTCTAGACCCTCCCTCTTTCTCAAAATCCTTGCTCAACCTTTCATCTTCTACATGACCACGACAGAATCTCTAGATGTCAGAGTACAATAGCACACATTGGAAACAAACTGCATATCCATCAATAGGGGAAGTGTTAAGTAAACTATAGCACATTAATTCTATGAAACACCAAGGAGCAGTTTAAAAGACCAAGTTAAGTCTATACATATTGACATGTGAAGATCTCTGAGACATAGCTTAAGTTAAGAAAAAGAAAACACTGCATAGAAAGATGCTATTTAAATATATGTTTATATATGTACATACAAATGTATGTGATGCATTCTAACAGATCTGAAAGGAAGTATGTGCAATGCTGGTGATGAATAAATTTGGAGATAGAACAGGATTTAGGGGTAGTCAAAACGGGCATACATTTTATCTCTATTGATTTCAATATTTTCAAAATCAGTCATGCTTTCTGTAATAAATGGATAAAAGAATATTTTTAAATGAATACATATTAAGGAAATACCAGGCTTTTTTCTTAATCCCTGTCCCCCTCATTTCTCTGTCCCCAGGTGATCTCACCCCATTCAAGGACTTAAATCTCATCTATCTGAAAGTGTCTCTAGCTCTCTCAATTAAATCTTTCCTCTGAGTTCCAGATATGTATATTGAACTAGCTATTAGGATTCTCTACACAAAAATCTCATCACCAGCTTCACAAATCTTCTATGACCAACAAGAAAACTTGATTGTCCTCCAAACCTGTTTTCCCCAGCTAAGTGAGTGACAGCACCATCCCCCTGCTGCTCTTGTTGGAAACCTGTAAGCTACATTTGATTCCTCCTTTCTCCTACCTCACCACACATTTCACTGCAGGTCCTGCCCTCTATGTCTCCAAATTAACAGTGAGTTGATTCGTTGCCTTATCTCCAAATTCTTCCCCATCACACTTAGTGGAACCACCACCATCTCTTACTTGGGCTACTATCATATCCTCCTGGTTGATTTTTCTGCTTTCTCCTCTCACCATTGTCTACTCCAATATCCACTCACCTCTCAGAGTGGTCTTTTACAATATAAATTGGAGCAGCAACCTCTCTAGATACCTGTCCTTTACTGCTATCTGCCACCTGCTTCCCCCCTCAATAGGTGGGCTTGATACATTAGTGCTGGGGATCTGAGTGTTCCCCAGAAGAGGCCAGCCAGAGTAAGGTCTTGGCTCAGTCTCCCTTCATGGGGGAAGGTTAATGGTAAGTTCCTGGGTAAATTGAGAGAACAGGAAACCTAAATGCTGCTTCAGTATCTTCAGTGGAAATATTGGATAAAGAGTTTCCTTTTGCCCAGAGTGATGTGGATGTTAGGGAAGGCTCTCAGAATTTTTACTGTGATCAGACCACATGCGGTTCAAGCCAGATCTCCATGCTGCCAATGCTCTGCTCTACATGGCCAGAAAGTTGCCTAGAGTGGTAGAATCAGGCCCATTTGTCAAAGTCAAACCCATGAGGCTTTCAATGTTTGTTCTGAGATTGCCGATGACTCTGGGGAAAACTCCACAAGAAAAAATCAGACTCATATCTGTAGAATGTTGAAACTATTGTTCTTTGGAGCTCCTATTCTGGAATGGGATTCAAAACTAGATAGAAAGAGACCAAACTTGAGTTGAATTTTCCAGAATGCAGCATCAGGTAATTGACCTGGTTTTAAGAATTACAATTCCAACTCAGGTTTCTGGAGAAAACTTGATAATAAAATTCCAGAAAAGAAACTACAATGAGGCTTCATGAAACTAATACAGCAGTCACAGCAAGTTAATGGTAAGTAAGAAATAAGTCTATTTCATCACAGAATTTTTGTAAGGAGAATTTATTAAGTTTATTGAAGTGAAAATTTGGGATTTGGAAGTTCAAAATTCTAACAGTAAGATGAAAATGGGCATTACTGACTCATTGCATTTCTTATTTAAGGATCATGGGTAATAATATTGGTCTATATGTGTTAAATGAGCTCCAAATGAAATGAAAAGCAATTCTTACCAAGGAAAAAAAGTGTTATTTAAAATTCAGGATAGCCAACTTATTGGTGAATCTAAATACTATATTTTCTGATGTGCTAGACAGATTCCACGCATCCTTCAGCCAACAATGGGTAAGCCATATGAAATATTTGAAAATATGCACTAGAGACTCACCAAAAGCCTACAGTACAGAATCTCTTAGATAGCCAGAAGTCATTTATTAATAAAGATATTGACATGTTTTAATATTTATAGTTATTTACCTTGCAAAGGAACTGAATCAGGGAGTACAGAGATCAAGTCGCTCCGGAGAAGGAATATTTACTTAGGCTAATAGCTTCCCGTTGGAGAGCAGGCAAATAAGAGCTGAAGCTGAGGGAGGCCACAGAAGGCCTTTCCAAGGACTCAGCAGGAACTCTCAAGAGGAGGAGGTGTGCGCAGCTCTTCCAGTGATACTGCCATTCCCTCCTGGTAAGGTCCAACTTCTGCCACATTAGTCACCCAGGGAAGGGAGATGGGGTGCCATATTACTGTTCTCTGTCTCCTTGTTTGGGCATTATTCTAATTGATAATGAGTCTGGGACCTAGTTTTACTCTCTCTTTCTGCCCCTGATCCACACTGTCCTTCTTTAAAGACCACCATCACCATGGAAGACAGACTAGAGAAAGACCAACATCTCAGACTAGAGGAGAAACAAAAATGGAGGAAGGATCATAGGGGAGGAGTGAGGGAGGAAAACCACTGAAGGTTTTTGGGGAAGGAAAGGGGCACAGGATTGACAGGAGGTGGTCCCACAATGATTCACAATGATCTACTTCTGTGTCAGTCAAACTGAGCTAAATTATGCTGCAGTAACAAGTACTTTCAAAATCTCAGTGGTTTAAAACAACAAAAATATATTCCTCACTCGTACTGCATATCCATACACAGGGGCTTGGCTCATCATAATCCTCCAAGGACCCTGGATGATAGGGACTCCATCTCAATGTGTGTCCTCATTATTGACATGGCAGGGCAGGAAGAGATCCAGAAGGATCGTATCAGTAATATGAGGCTCTGCCCACAAACCACAACCAGTAATAATCATATGGCCACCCTTAAATTCAAGAATTTGTCCCATGAGTCTACAAGGAGCAAGCTGGGGATCACCAAGCAGTGGAAATGTCTGGCACAGCTCTGCTCCCATGGACAGAGCTGAAGGACTCTACATCAATTAGAGAAGGAACTGTGACTCTCTGCCATCCTTTGGACTTGATATCATTTGAAATGTTTTAATATAAAGGAAAACACTGGTAAAATAATCTCTAAGACTCTGTGGAAATGGACCAGAGAGCATTAAGACCATTTTGTTTCAGATTGGACAACCCTCCTGTTCTAGTCAAGCTAGCCTGCCAGAAAACAATATACCAGAAAAGGGGTGACTTTTACAACAGGGATTTAATAAGTTGTAAACTTAAAAGTTTTGAGGTTGAGAAAAAATGTCCAAAATCAAAGCATCATTGGGCAGGGCTTTCTTCCTGATGACTGGCTGTCAGTGATCATGGACTCCTCTCTTACGAGGGAAGGCACATGGCGGTGTCTGTAGGTCTCTGCCTTCTCGTACAGGTTTCATTGCCTTCAGCTTCTGGCTTCCTCTGGCTTTCTTTCTCAGCTTCCATGGCTTTCTTCTTGTGTCTCTATATTCATCCCATTTATAAAGGACTCTGGTAAAAGGATTAAGACCCACTCTGGGTTATGCCTTACTGAAACGGCCTAATCAAAAGGCCCTTCACTGAAATGACTTAATGAAAAGTTTCTACCTACAATAGGTTCACATCCGCAGGAATGGACGAGCTTTAAGAACATGATTTTCTGGGGTACATACAATCTCAAATTACCACACCACCTTTCTGTGTTAAATGGCAGTGGGCTGGACTTGCATGTTATTGGTATTGCTGGTAAGCAGGACCATCAATGGATAAAGGCTGTGCTTTGGTTTTATAAACGAGAGAATTTGGTTATAATTTTCTGGAGGAAGTAATGTTGGCAATCAATGAGGTCCCCAAATCATCTCACAAAGCTAAGATTTGTGGGGTGTGAGAGGATCCAGGGTCAGGGCGCAGAGGGGTGGCATGGGAAGTGGTGTGTTCCAAGATCAGTCCTCAAGGGAAAGTACCACTAGGAGAGACTGGCTTGTGCACTTGGGAGCTTGTAAAGCATCTTGCTAATCACTGAGCCAATTGATTGACTATTTGGCCAGTTGGAATAAGGAAAAACAGAGAAAAATAAGAGTCCATGAAACCACAAGGAGAAATTCATGGAGATGATTTAGAAAGTCATGATAGAATTATATATCTGGATATATCTTTGTGTTTTGTTCCCTGAGAAGTCCCTATTCTGAGGACAATTGTAGGGCTGAAAGCAAAAGCAGATTAAAGGTAGTCCCTTTTCCTGTCAATTGTGAAAACCCACAATCTTTGTCCAGTTTTTGTTGGTTGTCTGGGAGGGGGATGTGAAAAGAGGTGGACTCCTGGATGACAGGACAGATGTAGACAAAGAGAAACAAGCAGGGCCATTTCCTCGAGCCTAGTGAGGTGTTGTCCTGTGGCCCATTCCTTGGCAACCACCTCTGAAAAGATCCCAAAGCCCCATGTGGGCTGTTGAAGCACCAGTGCTATTAAACTCTATCTCTCCACACAAACTTGGGCAACCAGCAGATCAATACAAACCATGAAGGTCTAAAACAGCTGGCCCTCCCCAAATGCTCCCTGCCTGTTAGTGCCTAGGACAGGTGAAGGAGCTCTTCTCATGCCCATGGGTCTGCGGACAGAGGACCCAGAGAGATCACTGGTATGATGTTCAGTCCACACCTCAACCACACATGAGAGTGAAGAAACCAGAAAGTCCATTGTGGGTCCCTTCTTATTAATGAATTGTCAGGGCATGGGAGCTTGGCTCCAAGCATGCAGGATAAGGAATGAACTAACTGGCCATTTGATTAGGCCCTTGAACAAAAGCCCTTATACTTTACCACAGGATTAATCTGGATTATTGCTGAAGCATTGGTGATGACATCACTTCTTGGAGTGTTTCTCACTAACACCTTCCCAAAGAGTGTTGTGGGTGAACAGCACACAACCTTTGAATGCACAACATCTTTCCCACCTAGCCACCTTCCCAGGCTGGAGTGACTCCTCACTCTTCTGAAATCTTACAGATCATATCCTCTGTCCCATTCACTGGATGAACCACTCCCTGGCAGGTCCTGCCAGAAGGCTTTCAAATACCTTTATATTATTACAAGAGTTTCCAAGCAGGTAGGGTTGAGTTCAGCAAATATTTTTTAAGTTCCAGGAAGGAAGGGTGGCCTGCTCTTTGCCATTGTGCTCTCCCATCCCCCATAGGGGGCATTAAGACAAGTCAAGGCTCTCAACAAATATTTGTTATTCAAGGCCCATTCATCAGAAAGTGAAGCCAAAACTAGGAAACTGTTGCAAATGATAGAGAAGGGGATCACTTTTCTTTTGGTGACTGGAAGGAGTCAACAGAAACAGATGGGCATCTCTCTGTCACCCTCAGTGTATTTCATCCTCCTGGTTAACACTGAAAGATGTGCTGATTAAAAATGTTGACAGGTGGGTTAGACCCCCAGATGCCTGAGAAACATACAACACCTGCCATGAACAGTCTCAAAGAAATAGATTTTAAAACTCACCAGGGCCAGATCAGGCAGTCATGAATTTTGCAAAGTACATTGGTGACTAAAACTATGAATATCTATATTTCTAACCAGAAACAACTTGTCTATATATTTTTCTCAAAGTTCACAGGACTTATATTTATTGATGTAATTCAATTGCTTTTTTCTATCCCACTGAAAAATAGCTCATTCAAATCAAAGCAGAACTTCTTTCTATGCTTGGTCTGTCGACAGCATCTTTTGTACCCAGCTAAGCAGTCTTTGCAGCATTTGGCACTGCTCTTGCTCTGAGGGCAGGATTTAGAACAGATGCCGGCTCTCCTGAGTGGGGATGCTACTGAGTTCTCTGCTGATTAGTAGGCTGTATAATTAGATGTGACAGCCTGGAGATTCCTGGCCACAGACCATCCCTAATGGGGAAGCCGCTCTGCTTCTCTCAGAAGGCACCCCACTGCAGAACACTTGCTGGAAATTCCTCTGTTAACCCCATAATTCCTCCAGCTTCCCTGGCCACACATCTAGGGACTTGGGGAAGCTGACCAAGGTTGGTAGCCTGAAGCTGCAAAGTACAGGCACTCAGCCTCTATGGATGTAGCACTGTGAAATGTCTTAGTGAGGACCCACGTTTCCTGAACTGAGTTCGGTGAAGTAGATGAGAGCTACTGGTAGAGCAGAGGCAGGTGAGCAGTGGACCACATGGAGGTGTCCGTGCTGGCCATGCTTAGACCGTGTAAAGCCAGTGAGTGGAGCTAGTGCAAAGGCTCTGCTCTCCCTCAGGTTCTAGCTCTGTTCCATGAGTACAGACATTCTTGACCATGGTCACTTGTCCCCTCCATGGGTTCCTGTGACTATAAAAGCATTAGGGTAGAGAACAGGGCAGGGTCTGCTCACATTCACCCTCAGTCCCACAGAGATCCTATGAATGACCAGTCAATAACTTTATAACAACACAATCTAAAGCACCTACTAAACCTTCAAACCATGCCCAAGTCATACAAGATTGAGTCTAGGGGCATTGGGGTGGGGACCATAGTCAGGGAGCCCTGGGTATCCCGTTGCATGGGGATCTCACAGTCCAGGTGGAGAGGGCAGCCTCACCTCAGGCAAACAAAATCCAGGCATAAATGACTACTGAAAAGCAACGATTTCGTAATACATATGTCTCTGCCTAAAGCACAAAAGATGGACTCCTTTTAAAATATACAGCAGGTGCTGCAGAGCTGGCGACTTATTTATCTAGAAATTTCGGGAGGCGGGGAGCCTCATTTTGAGTAGTATCACCCAGATAATTACTCAGCTGAGGGATGAAATGCTCAGAATGGTAGGCAGTATTTGCTGCCACTTGATACCAAATTTCAAAGAGATCTAATTTTCACTGTACTTGACAGTATCTCTTCAACCCTTGTTTGTCAGGCACACATTTTCTTTACAATCCTCAGCCTTCCCACGGAGGGTGCCCCCAGCCAGAAGGGGACGGCCCAGCCTGCCTCCCATCACATCTGACCCATCCTCCAGCACACCTTTCTTATCCTAGCATCCCTGGAGTGGAAGCCTCCAAAATGACTAGATTGTGCTGCTTTGTTGGAACCGGGCATACTTCTCTTTAAAATCAAAGAGTAATAAAATACCTAATTAGCAACATGCAACAGCATTATTTGTATTCATCTATACATTCCTAATTAAAATTATGCCATTCTTAAAAATTGCAACATAATACACACAAATCTTTCATTTCATATGCAAAGTGTTTGAAAGTCTGCAGTCCCCAAGAGGTGGTAATTTCAAAAGGAATGGTAAACCGACAAAAGAAAAAAGTGAAGCCATGCGCAATTCCTTTTAAGAAAATGTATAAGATACACTAATTTGAAAGAAAAGCGATTTTGAAATATAAAAGGAAATCTAGAAAAACGAAGCATTCAGCCCTTTTATTGCACAGCATTGCCAATAATATTGTATATGTGATTAAAGATTCTTTCTGCAGCCACTTATGCCGATAGAAATTGAACTTGCCTGAGTACAGCCTCCCTCCAGCACCCCTGCCTCTTCTACATGAGGGGGAAGGGAGGACTTCATTGTTATGGGGATGCAAATTCTGTCATCATTAAAAAGGTGACTACAAACTGGAAATATATAAGAGCTGCACGCATCTTGAAGGTCATCTCCAGAATGGGTTGCCTCACAAAGGAAAAGTTGAAGGAGCCTGAGCTCTGTGCTCCAGCTGAAAGAACGGAGGGTCCAGTAAGAACAGATGTTTCCTACAAGCTGCTGCCTCCATCCCACGCATGGTTTATACAATATTCAAATTCAACTTGGCACATATCCTGAAGCTTTTATTCTGCGCCCCCCCTCCCCTTCTCTTTTAACAGTTGTAAGAAAATTGGCCTCTCTTATCTCAAAGCTGTGAAGGCAGTGTCCGTCTTTGAGTGTGCCCCTCACCTTGAATCTGAGGGTGAAAGACCACCGTCATTGCCCTGGTTTTCTGGAAATGCCTCTGGAGTCCGTGCCTGGGGAACCCGCATTTGCTGGTGTGAGCGCTGGATTAGGCGGAGGCAGGGGATCGCACTCCCAGGGGTCTGCTCCTGAAGGCTTCCCCACGGACCTGACTTTTCAAGGAGCTTCTTCTCTACCCTGAAATTCTCATTGAACTCGTCTGGGTGGCATCAGCCATCATATGGTTCTGATAATGTAAAGGAGCAGGCTGATGTCCAAGGCCAGGAAGGGCAGTGTGGGAAGCTGAGTTGGGAGGAGCAAACGACCTTGGCATCGCGGGCCCAGAGTCTATCCAGCTTTGATAAGACAACCACAACACTGCCGGGTTCAGGCTGGGCCACCCAGGGCCCAAGCCAGTCTTCCTTTTTGGACCAAAGACCAAGAAGATACAGAGATGGAGATCCCAGCAGGGAGGCTCCTCCACGCCCGAGGCGCCACAGACACCCACTCTCAGCTCATACGGGAAGGGGCGTGGGTCTCGTGTTCTCACCCAGAGCCCGCGTGCAGGGTCCACACGTATGACCGTGCATGTGCCTGTGTGCAGAACGCACGCGGAATCTAATAACCCTGCACTAGCTACAAATTAATTCAAATCTTGTACTCACATTAAAAATGAACTCTATTTTATGTTGATCATTAACTAAGAATATTTCACACTGGAGATTTGTCATATTAAGGAGAATTGAAACCACTTATATCAATTAAATGTACAGCATTATACTTAATCTCAGCAGAGATTACCAAAATACTCTAAGCATGATTTTAGAGAAATGTAAAATATAAATTAGACAGGGGAATATTGGCTTTCACACACACGCCCGCCCCCCGCCCCCTCTGACGCCCTTCTAAATATGGCTGCCTGCGAGTTGATGGGGCTGAGGACCGAGAGCAATATTTCAGCAAGAAACTCCTGCCATCCCCAGCACCATAAAAATCAAGGTCAGCGGAATTGCTGGTGCAGAGGGGAGAAAGGCAGTCCAGTTTCAGCTTTTGGGGATTAAAGTACTGGCTGGGAAAGGACATAGCAATGAAGAAAAGCATTTTCAAAAAGGTTTCGCTATCAGAGAGGGGGACTCGTGCAAGGTAGCAAGCAGGAAATGCTGGAGCAGAGGAGTTTGCCTCCCCTGCTTCTAAGGAAATACCTAACTATAAGCATCCAAAGCACTGCTGTCTCAGAACTAAAACCCGGTGCACAAGGACAGCGTCTTCCCCACCACAGCACAGCCTCCCACAGGTTTCACCACCCACTAAAGATTGCATTCCAGGCATGACACTCACGGAGGTCTGCCTTGTTATTATTTGCTGAGTCAAGGAGGTCCAGCTGACTTTCTTTGTCTAGGTTTTTTCTAAATTCTAATTTCCACTGAGATGTCATCTCCTCCAGGAAGTCCTCCATGATTTCATGCTGCACCTGGACCTTTATCACTACCTAACCATACTGTACTCTCTCACATGCTTGTGTGCCTTTCTCCTTTGCTGACCCAGGAGCTGCTGGAAGGCAGGCATGGAGGCATATGCATATGTGTAACCCTGGGAGCCCAGCACAGACTTCCTTGCAGAATGGGCAATGACCAGTATGTGATGAAGCAACAGATGTCTCTTCCTGGGACAGGCACTGGGCACTCCTCTAAAAGCCCTTCCCCAGAACCCCAGACGTCTCCAGGGAGGCAGCAATGAGCTTCAAAGGGGTATGTGTTTCTAGGAGCTTGAGTATTAGGGTCCACACATTGGAGAGTTCTGCACAAGAGGGGCCTGAAGGACTGGAGATGAACTTGGCCCCTCACTCACAAAGACATGATGCCGTGGCCCGTGCTAAGATAAGAAGCTCCCATGCTGGGTATCAACAGGCTGGTGGAGATTCCCAAGACCTTCATCCCCTAACTCCACATCCAGCAGTGTTTCCAGTCATCTCTAAGTGCCCATGACTTTCCAGGCACTGCTGCAGGGATTGGAACAGTGATAAGTGACATGACAAGATTCCTCTCCCCTGGACATCTCTTCTGTTGCCTGTCTCTGTGAGAGGTGGACAGTAAGCAAGTAAATGCATGAGAAAGAACATTCCAGAGAGCTGATTAAAAACAACAATTGGTAACGAGAGCCAGGGTGTAAGATGGGCTGTAGACCTTTGATCAGGGATGCTGGGGGACAGAAGGTTGGCTTACTAGGGAAGAGCCATCTCTGCTGACACCCAAGAAGGAACCAGCCCTGCAAGAGTCATCTCTTCACCAAATGTTTTGGTTTGCTTTGCTGCTGAAAGTTGGTACCATAAAATGTATTGGCTTCAATGATGGGAATTTATTAACATCCAAATTTACAGTTTTGAAGTTGTGAAAATGTCCAAATCAAGGCACAATCAAGAGAATGCTTTCTCCCTGAGGACTGCCTGCCAGCAATCCTCACCTCCTCTGCCACATGGCAAGGCACACTGTGGCATCTACTGGTCTCTCCCTCCTCTTCTGGGTTTGAGCTTGCTTCTGTGGTTTTCCCTTTTTCCCTCCATATTCATCCCATTTATAAAGGACTACAGTAAGAGGATTAAGATCCACCCTGAATGAGGTGGGCCATTTCTTAAGTTAAGATCCTACTCACCAAAGATCCTCCTTTCGATGGGTCTCCACCCCCAGGAATGGATTAGGTCTAAGGACATATTTTTCTGGGGTCCATACTGCTTCAAACCATCATACCAAGTAACAATATCCACCTACTTGGAGACCTCTTTTTTTTTTTTTTTAGCGAATTTTTTATTGTCTTTTTTTTTAAAGATACATAGATCACACAAAATGTTACATTAAAAAAATATAAGAGGTTCCCATATACTCCCACCCCACCACCACCACTCCCACTCCTCCCATATCAACAACCTCTTTCATCAGTGCAGCACGTTCATCGCATTTGAAAAATACATTTTGGAGCACTGCTGCACCACAGGGATAATGGTTTACATTGTAGTTTTTTTTTATTGACTTTGTAATAATATTACATTAAAAATATATATATATGTGAGGTCCCATTCAACCCCACCCCCCCACCCCCCCTCTCCCCCCCCAACAACACTCGTTCCCATCATCATGACACATCCATTGGATTTGGTAAGTACATCTTTGGGCACCTCTGCACCTCATAGACAATGGTCCACATCATGGCCCATACTCTCCTCCATTCCATCCAGTGGGCCCTGTGAGGATTTACAATGTCCGGTGATTACCTCTGAGGCACCATCCAGGGCAGCTCCATGTCCCAAAGACGCCTCCACCTCTCATCTCTTCCTGCCTTTCCCCATACCCATCGTCCACCATGTCCACTTTTCCCAATCCAATGCCACCTCTTCTATGTGGACATTGGATTGGTTGTGTCCATTGCACCTCTATGTCAAGAGGAGGCTCAGATTCCACATGGATGCTGGATGCAATCCTCCCATTTTCAGTTGTAATCACTCTAGGCTCCATGGTGTGGTGATTGTCCTTCTTCAACTCCATCTTAGCTGAGTGTGGTAAGTCCAATAAATCAGATTGTAGGTGCTGGAGTCTGTTGAGGCTCAGGACCTGGCTATCACATTGTCAGTCCAGAGATTCAAATCCCCTAAATATATCTTAAACCCCAACATTAACTGCACCTCCAGCACATTAGCATGAAAGTCTTATGAAGGGAGATCCCATCTGAGTCCAGATTCATCACACATAAACACCATTTCCAAAGAGGGGCCATCTGCCCTGGTAGTTAACCCCATCGGCCATGACCATAACTCTCATGGGTCTCTTTAGCCTTCAAAGGAACCAATATCTGGGGGTTGTATCTGCTTTATCTGTCTCTCTGACTCTGCTCAGTTGTGCATGAGGGCAATCCTTCTGCCAGCCTCCAGACTCTTTTTTAGAAACTCGTAGCCATATAAACTCATTTCTCCTTTCCATTTCCCCCTTACTTTAGGTCAAACAGCATTTTAAAGTCATGTTATTTTATGTAGACATGGATATTCTGCTGATCCGCATTGAACCTTCCGTATAAGGTCCTTTTCCAGTTGCATCATCAGTTGGTAGTTGATAGTGGTCCCTCGTTGCCAGGGAGGCTCGTCCCCGGGTGTCATGTCCCACGCTGGAGGGAAGGCATTGCATTTACATGCTGAGTTTGGCTTCGAGACTGGCCACATTTGAGTAACATGAAGGCTGACAGGAGGAAATTCCCAGGCACAATGCTGCTCTAGGCCTTGTTCTTATTTTAGGTTTATCAGCTCACAAGCATAGTCATTAGCATCAGGGGCTCACTGTTGAACCCTCACTCCCTCCCGGTCCCTGCCGCTGTACCTGGGAGACTGTCGCTGCTCCCCTAGGGACCACGACAGAGCACCACTGGCCAGGAACCCAGTACCCCCCCTGCTGTGGTTTTTAATTGTTGCCACTATGAGTATATCCAATCATTACCATGCACCCTGGACATATGTTCTGTACAGCTCCCTGTCAGCCATATATCACCTGTCATTGGTATCCCATACCAGTATCCCTCCATTGCCATTGTTGAAACACTCTGTGATCCAGAACTCCCTGAAATTTGAAGCCCAATATAATGTGGAGACCTCTATTTACCCAAGAATCCTCCAGTTCAAGGAAGAAACAAGCTTAGTATCCCTGAGCAAGGACCCTTAAAGGATGGCACCACATTTTCTTTGAGGGCGAAGGCTGATGCCAGCCTGGGAGTGGATGTAGGAGGTGGAAGGAGGAGGCTCATGTGAGAATCCCCATCCTGCCAGTGCCAGCCTGAAGTCTTGGCTGCAGGCGATGGGTGCTCGTGGTGTTCTAAGGGCAGGGGGTCCTTTCCTCTTCACAGGCCCGAGGCCTGTGTCCATCTCTGTTGCAGTTGGGGAGAAGATGAACAACCCACCACCATGCTCAAGCAAGGGCTGCCGGCTCCATGCATGTGTGTCCTTGCAGAGGGACCCAAAGGGGAGCTTGGAGAATAACCCTGCATCTTCATCATTGCATACTACCTGATGCTGTAATAGGGAGCTTATTTGTGTTACTAGAAAGGTGTGATACAGGTAAGTATGTGCCATTGTATTGACACTTTCCAGTTTAGGTTTCTTAAAATAAATATTTACTGGGAAAATCTCTTTTACCAAGTTACTGTTACTAAATGTTGCAAAGTAAATATTGCAAGGTACTGCTACTAAATATTGCATTTATGTGTATCTGATATGTAAAAGTATAAGGTAATTTTCCACTAAATAGGAAAATATTCATTTTCAATGCATAATGTGAGGTTATTATTTCATTTCAGGGTCTGTGCTTTTGAGCCCGTAGAAGTGGTAATAAGCGCCGTTTAGGAACAAACAGGTGATCTGGGTGGGAGGCATCGACAGCATTTGTGTGAAGGCAGCGGTTTCTGTAGAAACCTTTCCTCTCTTTGTCCTCTCCTATCTGCAGGGTATTGACAGCCCTGACAAGACTTTGATTATCTAGTCAGCATGAGCCTGAGACTTGTCACTTGTCAGGTTTGAGCTGACAGTCCTGCCGCTGATGAAACAATTGCGGGGAGATTGGCTGTGCGTGAGGCGGGCTCGGGTCAGCTGCCCAAAGTTTTCTCTGTGGGGTGAGGAGGTGGGCTTACATCCTTGTTACTGCTGTGCAGAAGTCAACTGAGGTGTGTGTATGGGGTGGGGGCGGTGCTGGCCTTCTCGCCACAGAGGGGACAGTGGCTAACAGCCCTTCCTCCACTCTGGGTCCCCCAGCGGCCATGGCAGGCGATGCAGGAGGGGGCCAGGAGCTGGCCCCTCTGTCACAACTCCTCCATCCCTCCCAACATCAGAAGAGCTGGATTATTTCCACATCCAGCCTACAGCTGATATTAGATTTCCCCTCATTAGGAGGAGAAAATGAGGCAGAGAGCTAGCAGCTGGCTTTAGCTGACGTACGGCAGAGGAATGAGGCCATTGAAGAACAGGCTTTTTATTGGTCCCCAGCAAAGTGCGCTGTAATTATTAATTACTCTTGCTACGCATCATCTGCTAAGCCCTCAGGAAGTGCTGGGCACTATACCGAGCATCTCGCATGTCTCACCTACTTCAAGGTATGTGTGCTTTGGTGGCTCGGGGTCTATACTGTTTTATTTTGCAGATAAAGAAACCGAGGTTCTCCCAGGCTACTTGGGGATGGCGCCAGCAGTCAGCCCCGAGGTTTTCCAAACCCCAGTGCTGTGCTCTTCACCAACCCTTGACTTCTGCAGGTAGGACAACTCCTGAGATGTTAGGCTCCACCGCACATCTTTTGGGACCACAGTTTTGGTGGTCTCTCCGTGGGCGTGCTTTGAGATGGAGTGACTCTGTACCCACAAAGGGACTTCACTGGTCAAGCCTCGAGGGCCTTGGAGTTGGTGGCCCTGACTTCACTCAGGACTGACCCCCTCCTAAGACTAGGACTCTGAGCCCAGTTTACCAACCACAGAAGACCAAGAAAGAGGGTTTCTCTGCAAGTGCTTGAATGGCAAGGACTTTGGGGACCACCTCCTGGATCTGTTGAAGGCAGAACCTCTGGCTAGTGGAAACAGGATCTGCCTGAGCCACAGGAACTGTACTGCGTCTCTGTCCTATTCCAGGCTTCCCTTCTAGCATCCCGGTCCTGCCTCAACAGAGTCCTACTTCAAGGCCCAGTTCAATCTCCCCTTTAGGAACCCTTCCCAAGAACTCCTACTCTTATCCCTAACCAACCTTCCTGTTCTTTGGAATATGAGAGCATGGACTACTCACCTGGAAAGGAGACCAGCTCTAATGAAGACATGAGGAGCAGTTCTGGGGCAGGGAGAGCTGAAAGACAAATCCTTCCACGGCTGTAGTAAGCCACCAGAGAGAGAGGACTTGGACCTGGGCTGCTGGAGGAGCCGCATACACCATCCCATCCCAGGATGAGGCTATGCTTCTTGGTCCCCGATTTCTGGTGCATGAGTTTTGGTCCCTACACTAAACTGCTCCCTCCTGAGGGCCACTTCTGAACTTTCCCTTCTGTCTTCTTCACAGCAAATCAGTTCTTCGCTGATGTGGCACAAATGCTCATTGATAACTGCGTCCTCTGTGAGACAGGACACAGGTTTGAATGTACACACAGGAACTAGGTTAGGATGAACTCTTTTAACTCACAGAATGTTGAGTTTGCCAAAGAAGTATGTCTCTACTTCCTTTTATAAACAAGAACATTAGTCTAACGCACTTTGTCCACCTCTGCAATTCTTTTCAGCATGCTTGGTGTGTACTCCCCCAGACCTTTACAAATATATATAAATATATTCTTGGGGAAAATATAGACTCATTTATTGGTTTGTTTTTTAAATTTTTTTAACTTAAACTCTATCCAACCACATATAGTTATCCATAGCATGTTCATCTCCTCAAATTGCAGCTCACAGCCTCATCCATGTCAGAACCTAGAAATCTATCTCATTCTTTCTACTTGTGACACAGTAGAGTTCCCAGGGGGGCTACACCCAGATTTATTTGCCTATGCCTATATTAATGACATGAAAATTGTATTTTTTCAAATTTTCATCATTACAAAAATCTGCCTTCACATGCCCAAGAGAGTATCAAGAAGAGACACCCAAAAGTAGATTTGCAGAATCACAAAGTTATGTGTATCTTTAATTTTAACATGTATTCCCAAATCATCCTCCAACTGGGCTGATTCTATCTGCACACCCACCAGCAAGATCAGCAGGCATTTTTTACCCCACTCAAATATAGGAAGCCTCACTGATGCAGTGTGAGCAAGCTAACAGATTCTTCTTGACAGGAAGGGAATGTGTCTGGTTAGGGCAAGACTAAAATCAAGGAGTAAGTAGCTTCATCAAAACATCAGGTCATAGAGCATGAGCTTTGAGCAAGCATCCTATCTCACACATGGGGTAAAGGGCTGAGGCCAGACCTGGGACATGTGGGTACTGTAAATGAAGAGAGGACTACTGAAAGGCCATTTCCTGGCTAAGGCCTGGGGCTATAACTCATCAGATCTTTTAACTCATACCTCCATGGAGCTTACCTTCTAGAGGAGAAGACTGACAATATAATGTTTGTGAGAAGCACTGATCAATATAACTCCTTTTCTGTCTGGGCTGGTCCAGGGTTAGATCTTCCAGTAGACTAAATATTTTTGCCATGGAAAACAGCAACATTGCCCCAGTGATGGGCACCAAGGAAAAAAACTATGGCCAAAGGATAAGAGATCCATCCTGGATTTCACCTTAGTATAAAGACAAAGTGAAAGCTGGGTATGGGGGTACATGGGGTACCCTCTTCCCAATGATTCCCACGTGCTTCCAACAGAGAGGGAATTATTGATCAAAGTTCTTCCTGGACATCCAGCGACCACGGGTAGCTCTGCCTCCTTCAAGCGCACTCCTCCCTCCTGAGTTTCCATGTTGCCTGGCACTTTGAAAGGCTTGGCAATCAGAATTCCCTTAATCCATGCTTATTCCAGGCATCTGACCGGCAGGTGTCCCAAAGATTAACAATGTCTGACTATGACTATACATATCAATGAGGGAAAAATTAATGTCTCATTAAGATCCAAAACAATGGAAATCCATAGTACCTAGACATTGGAAACTGGGCAAAAAGAATGACATGCTTTCTTCAGCACAGCTGTGATGTGTGACTTTGAGTACATTAAGACAACTTCAGTGGTAAGACATGACATATTTGCTACACAGAAGTTGTCAGAAGAAAAAAGGTAAGCAGGGGTTTGCCATACATGCATGCTGTCATGCACAAGCACACACATATATAATATATACCACATGTATACATATTTATATTATATTCATATGCTACATATATATATTAGTCACAGGATTCCTTGTTAGAACTGATAGATATATGTCCTGGCCAAGTGGGGTGAGCTTTACTTTCACTTTCAACCTGGTGTCCTCTAAGGAACTCCAGAGGAACTCTAGGACTCCAAGATCAGTATTCAAAGACCACTGCACTTTCAGTGGGGACCACATTGCTGACCTGTCAAAGTGGCATCCACAAAGCTGGCCAACTCATGGCCCCTGCAGCTTGAGAATGGCCTTGGCAGACCCAAGACTAGGGCAGAAATGGGCCTCTCCAAAGCCACCATGTTCCTTGGAGAGTCCTCATTCTCTCAATCACATGAACTCTTAAAACTCATCCAAATGCCAATCCTAGAAATATCATCTTCCACAAGTCCCTTCCCATCTGTGTAGGGTGTATTGATGGACTCAAACTTTCCTCTAGAGTTTTAAGAGAGGAAAGGCATCTTCACAATTCTCATACAATAGGAGCTAGGAAAAGGCATTCTGTTTTCATACCCATGACCACCCATAGTTGGACCTAGCAGCCTCTGGGCTAAGGGGAAGAAATACAACTGCAGTCACAATATGGAGTCTAATATCCTCAGCTCCTGCCTCTGCCTGTCCCCAAATACAAGGGAGGCATAAGCTCCAGACCAGGCACTGGGAGCAGACCAGTGTGAGAATTATGGTCCCTGTCCCCAGAGGATGGTAAGGAAGATAGGCCATTAACCAATGATTCTGCTAAGGAATAGGGTACAATAAGGATAATTGCTAGTGTCTTATGATGCAACTGGGAGGACCAACATATTCCAAGAAGACTTCCTGGAAGAATAGTTATCTCTGCTGACTCCTGAAAAAGGAGTAAGAGTCAGGTCAGTGAAAGGATGGGAGGGAGGAGTGAGAGGGAGAAAGGAGCTATGAGATATTCCTGAAGGTTGGAAACCCCATTGGGCCAGACACACAGGAAGCACCTGTGGTATACTTGGAGCCTCTCATGGGAGGGGAAGGTCCAATAATGACCCACCGGAAGCTCCCAACCAGCTAAGGAAACACTTCCTATAAAGAGAGTAGACGAGATAGCAACATATTTCACTCTGCCTTAAGAATTCTAAAGAGCATAAATAAAGGATTCTGCCCCCTTGTTTCTAACTCAAAACCCCAGGCATTGCCCCCACCCCCAGCCTTCACTGCATCTGGCTCTATTCCTGCTACTTTTCACATATCCTTGCAGCCCAGGGAGGAGCCAAATGAGGTGCCAGCTTTCCAGGGAGAGAGTCGCTTTCCTTCCCATCTCACTGCTTGTGCCTCCTCCTCACCCAGACCCCAGGCCTTCTCCAGCCCCACTTGAGGATGGTGAGCAAACAAATGGAGCACCCAAAAGGAACACCAGAACAGGCTGCTACCCCTGCTTTCTAGAATTCAGATCTTCCTGATAAAGCATGATGACTGTGGAAAGAGCTGGCAAATTAAAGATAGTTGGTATTGATTCCAAAAATACTTTTGCTTTCAGCAAAATACATCTTTAATTACTTTCCTACTAGCTGTCATTTTTCATAAACCAGTCTAGACGACTCGTGCCAAATCATGCAAAGACTGTGTTCAATGAAATGCCTTTTCTTTATATCAATGATCATAGAGGGTTTTTTTAAAAAAATCCTTCATAGGTGAATTTTAACAAATTTCTAGCAAATGGGTCACACATGCAGAATGGACAATCCTCTGTGCTCCCCTTGGAATCATCAAGGATTGAGATGCAATCTGCAGCTCCCTTTTGCCATTTCCCCATCTCCTGTAAGCTCTTCCATGGGATGATCTGGGCAAAACATATACATATCTATGCAAATAAAAGACACATTATTTTTGCTTTTTCGCCTTTGTTAGTAATTTATTATCCATGAATTCAAACTCCCTTTTCCCCTAAGCAGTTTAATACAGAGATCAAGATAGCATCTGTATACCTATGGTGGTAGAAAATATGTAATACTGAAGCAATACTTTTTTATCCTTATTTATCTGGAGGAAACTGAAACAGAGCTGAGGAAAGGAAATAATTTGAGCTTTTTCTCCCTTATAAGTTTGATTAGAAATGACTTAAGACAAGTTGAGAATCAGGGAAAGGTACTGTGGCAAAAATGCAGATTTAGCTTTATGCATTAGAATCAATGTCCAAATCTGAAATTGATACAATTGACTGTTAATTAATTCCCTTGATATTTTCGTTAACACTTGGGAGTAACAAGTATTTTATGTAGCCCTACTGAATTATTCAGGAGACCCTTCAGTTCACCAGCAAAGGCATTGCATGATTGATGCCACACTGGAGAAAAAGTTAAAACCAAGGTTCATTTCCAACCAACTGCATGTAATAGAGAATGAAGAACTGGTAAGAGGAGGGAGGGGTGCAGAAGACGGATCAGAGGCAACTTGCCCCCCCTCCTCGAGCCCCACTCTGCTCCTTGCCTTAAATATTTTTATTAGAGAATTTGTGAATTTACAGAACAATCATGAATAAATTACAGGATTCCAAAATACCATCCTATTATTAACAACTTGCACTGGTATGGTACATTTGTTACAATTGATAAAAGCACATTTTATAACTGTGCTATTAGTTATAGTCCACAGTTAGCTTAGGGTTCACTATATGTGTAGTACATTTCCATAGACTCTTTTAAAAATTTATTTTATTACCATATATACAATTCAATAAGTTCCCTTTTAACTACATTCAGATATATATATTTCAATGCTATTAATTATGTTCACAATGTTATGCTACCATCCCCACCACCTATTACCAAAACATTTCCGTGCTTCCAAACAGGAACTCTGTACATTTAAAACTTTAACTTCCTATTCCTTATCCCCACCCTGTCCTCTGGTAATTTAGATTCTAGATTCTGAATCTCTGAATTTGCTTATTCTAATTATTTCATATCAATAAGATCATACAATGTTTGTCTTTTTGTGTCCAAATTGAGAGCTTAGACATCAACCCTCACATTTTTGGCCAAGGGGACATTTTGACAAGGGGACAAAGGCCTTTCAATTTGGAAAGAATTCTTTCTTCAACAAATGGTGCAGAGAAAACTGGGTCTCCATTTGCAAAAGAAAGAAGGGGACTCCTACCTCTATCCTTATACAAAAATCAACTCAAAATGGGCCTATATTTAAGATCCAGAACTATCAAACTCCTAAACGAAAATGGGAGAAAGCATTTGGAAACTACATATCTAATAAAAGTTTGATATACAGAATATATAAAGAAAACTTTTGACTTAACAACAAAAAAGACAAACAACACAATTTAAAAATGAGCATGAAATTTGAGTAGACATCTCTCCAAAGAAGATAGACAAAATTGTCAAAAAGCACATAAAAGATGCTCAACATCATTAGCCACCAGGGAAATGCAAATCAAAACCACAATGAAATACCACTTCACATTAACTTGGAAGGTTATCATTTTTTAAAAAATCAGAAAACTGCAAGTGTTGGAGAGGTTGTAGAGAAATAGGAACACTTATTGCTGATGGAAATGTAAAATATTATTGCAGCTCTTGTGGAAAACAGTTTAGTGATTCCTCAGAAAGCTAAGTATAGAATTACCATATGACCCAGCAATCCCACTATTGTTCTTGGTATATATCCAAAAGAATTGAAAGCAGGGGCTCAAACAGATATTTGCACACCAGTGTTCAGAGTGGCATTATTCACAAATGCCAGAAAGTAAAAGCAATCCAAGTGTCCATCAACCAATGAATGGATAAACAAAATATGATACACACATGCACACAATATATTAGCCAGCTGTTAAAAGGAAGGAAATTATGATATATGTGACAATTGGATGAACCTTGAAGACATTCTCTTGCCTTAAATCCTCAGGCTCCAGGGCTATATGATGATTGGCAAGTAATCCTCATCAACTTAGGGATGCAAAATATATTTAAGCCAATACAATTTGAAAACTTAAAAAAACTGAGACCTTAAAGATTTGGGGCAAGAAGAAGTAAAATCAAGTTGAGTATTGCAGAGTTTAGAAATCTCAGAAGGACAGTCCAGAGTCTCTGTGATGGACTTTGCAAGAATGAGCAGTGGGGATCACCAAGCCACCTGCAAGAGGACATGTGAGGGCAGGAAAGCAAGTGTGTTCAGTCTCTGTTCACACCTTCCTTGCACCTTATTCACATCCATGTTCTACCTCCCACCTCCTGTGAGCTCCTAGAGTCTCCTTTTTCCAACTTGTGAAATGAATATCCAGGTGCAATGCCATGGTCAGCTCATAATTCTAAATATTCAATGCACTTCCTTGAACATGTTATGTCTCTTCCCAAAGTGAGCTGTGCATTCCTTATGATGAGGAACAGTAAAAAGATGGATAATGAAGGGATAAATTGGCTCAGCACCCCAAAAAGAGGCTTTCAGAGGACAGATTAGGGGCCAACATGTGCTCATTGGACAGTCACTGTCTCTCTCTTCAGCCTGAGGAATATGTTCTGTGTGGGGAACACCAAAGAGCATCCCACTTTTCAGCAGACAATGTCTAATGTCTCCCATCAACCCCAGAACTGAGGTTCCTACTCACTCTGATTCCAACACCTAAAGAAAGGCTGGGTGATACTGGACAAGACCTCCCACCACACATGCCTTTTCCTCCTATTTTAATAAAGATGATTTGCGATGAGGACCTGAGGACAAAATCCCCTATGTTTTGTCATTTCAAGCAAAAAAGCACATTAATCTCCATGCTATAAAAGAAAATACAAAAGGTGAAAAGAAAAGGAAAAAATAAGATTGAAATAAAATAAAATAATAAACATAAATATAAAATATTTAGGTTGCATTGTTGAAATTTGCCATTTGATATTGGAATACATTCTTAAATAAATGTGGTTTTGTTATACATCATTTTACTGTGCATTTCTCACTTTTTTTTTTTTTTTTGCTAATAACTTGTTACTTGTTGTTCATTTTATATTTATTTTAGAGGATGGAAATGATGTTAGACACAGCAAATTTGAGCAATTTTCTTCTTTGAGTTCAAAATGGGCCATAAAGCAGTGGAGACAACTCACAACATCAGCAATGCATTTGGCCAGGAACTGCTAATGAACATATAAGGCAGTAGTGGTTCAAGAAGTTTTTAAAGGAGATGAGAGCCTTGAAGATGAAGAACGTAGTGGCCGGCCATCAGGAGTTGACAATGACCAACTGAAAGCAATCATCAAAGCTGATCCTCTTACAACTACACAAGAAGTTCCTGAAGAACTCAACGTTGACCATTCAATGGTCATTCAACATTTGAAGCAAATCGGAAAAGTGAAAAAGCTCAATAAGTGGGTGCCTCATGAGCTGACTGTAGACCAAAAAAATCATCGTTTTAAAATGTCATCTTCTCTTGCGCTAAGCAACAACAATGAACCATTTCTTGACTGGATTGAGACATGCAACAAAAAGTAGATTTTATACAACAACTGATGATGACCAGCTCAGTGGTTGAACTGAGAAGCTCCAAAGCACTTCCCAAAGACAAACTTGCACCAAATAAAGGTATTGGTCACCGTTTAGTGGTCTACTGCCAGTCTGATCCACTACAGCTTTCTGAATCCCAGTAAAACCATTACATCTGAGAAGTATGCTCAGCTAATCGATGAGATGCACTGAAAACTGAAATGCCTGCAGCTGCCATTGATCAACAGAAAGGGCTCCATTCTTCTCCATGATAATGCCCAACTGCACATTGTACAACCAATGCTTCAAAAGTTGAATGAATTGGACTACGAAGTTATGCCTCATCTGCCATATGCACTTGACCTCTCGCCAACTAACCACCACTTCCTCAAGCATTTCAACAACTTTTTGCAGGGAAAACGCTTATACAACCAGCTGGATGCAGAAAATGCTTTCCAAGAGTTCATCAAATCCCAAAGCATGGATTTTCACACTACAGGAATTTTAAAAAAACTTAATTCTCATTGGCAAAAATGTGTTGATTGTAATGGTACCTATTTTGATTAATAAAGAGCCTAGATATAATGATTTAAAATTCACAATCTGAAACTGCAATTCCTTTTGCATTGACCTAAAATCCAAGCAGGTAGGGGAACAATTGTCAGAGCCATGAGCCTTGGTATATTGCCTTCCTCTGACGGAAGATTGGATTGGGACTTAGGACAGAACCTGAGTGAATGCTCCCCAATGCTTGGGCTCCCAAATTCATAAGCAAATGGCGGTTGTAGACTTCATGATGGTGTCTGGTCTGGCTGCAGAGTCCTTCCTACCTGGAACTTCTCCCAGATCCTAGAAAGTAGAAAGTCCTGCCTCTCCTTTCCTTGCAACATTTGCCAGGCAGTCAATTCCAGAAAAGGAGTGTTGTGGTAGAAAAATAAATCACATTCTCTGATCTCAATTGTTTATTGTTTATTGGAACTTACAAAATAAGTTTAAAAAGGAGACTCAACAAAACAAATCGAATGAAATAAAATAACGTTCAGTTCAAGCTTAGAAGTGCTTGTGAGTTAATGTCATAGACCCTCCTTTGACAAGTGCCTTTCCATCACAAGTAGCTCTGTCGATGGCCTCAGGATGGTGGCCCGATTGTCAGCTGGCAGATGAGGGACGATCTGCTTGTCATGAAGCCAGCGGATTGCCCTCAAGTTGTTTGTAATGACAGGCAACAAAGAATGGCCGCTCAGAGGGATTTCTTGTTACGAGCTCAGCGTCGGAAGAGTCTGTGTCCTGGCCCATGCTCGCAGGACCCCACAGCCCGGATGTAGCCCCTTGAGGTCACATGCCACCTTTGGCAATTTACACACCAGGCCGGCTCATTACTGTCATACGAGTTCCAATAAATACCATAGAAAAATGATAAATATATTTTTCCTTATGACTCACCACTCTCCCTGCTCTGAGATTTCTGTCTTTTATTGCTGCATTGAAACCATTTCTAATCATTTTTTGCATTTGATCTTGATTGTCTTAAAAAATTAATCAGACACATGTTCACTATGTTTTTATCCAACTGTCTCCAGAATGTTTTTTGACAATTTAGAAAAATGTTTTGAAAAATAGTAAAGGGAAATATTTAAGTAATTATGGTCCTCACATTGCAAGGCCAACTGAAGAAAACGAATGCAATGGAAACATGTTTTACAGATTTCTTTAATTATTTTTCAGTACAGTGAACTAGCATTGCTCCAAGAGAAAGATTTATAATCTGGATCCTCTCTAACACCTTTCTGGGGGCTTTATGCCTCACCAAGGGGACAATGGTGGAGCCAAGGAATGGCTTGAGTTGGACTTGAGCCCTCCTGCACCCCTGAACTTCCTCTTCAAAGAAACATACAATCTAAGTCAACCCATGTGCTTGCTATGCAAAAGCAGCTTCAAGATGGCATCACAACCTGCCGTCCAAGGGTCTCCCTAACAGAAGTCCTGGTGCTGCCAGTCAAGGGTGCAGCTGTGCTTAGAGACCATCTATGGACCTCCTAGCTCTGTAGACAGCAGCAAGGCAAAAGCACAAACCAATTCCCTGTTGCAAAGACTACATTCCACCAGATCCTAGGGCCCAAGAGGGAATGAGGAGGATTGTTTCTTCAGGACTGAGTATTTATTAAGTGGGTGTGAGAAGAGGGGAGGGACATGCGTATGCACTGAAAGGAATCTACTTCCTTCTACATATTCAAGCCAAGGGATCCTCTGGGGTATCCCTGTCCCTTGACTCAAAGCTCTTTCCCACCTCCATTTCCATAGCCTCTGAAAGCCCACAATGTACCTTCACCATTCATCCTGTCCCAGGAGCATACCATGGCATGTTTCTTGTCTCAGAGACAAGCTTGGCTACCACCTTGTGTTTCTCAGCGGGCCCTTGGGGTCTGGCCCTCCAGGCCACACAGCTAATCAGTATTATTTTCAGTTTTTAATTTATTTAAGCCTCTCACCTTGAGGGAGAATTCTTGTGAGTGCTTTCATCCCCTCCCTTATATGCCTCCTGGACAGTCCCTATACTCCCACTGGAAAAATGAAAACTTGGCATTTGGCATCTGCCACCAGAGAAATAACAGGTGTGTAGCCAAGGCAGGTATGATAACTGTTCAGATGTTCTGTCCCTGCACCAATGTGAGTTAAGACACCAGAGGTGAGCAAGGACTTTGCCTCAGCCTTGGGAGAACCCCAGTCATGTTGGGGAGAAAAGACCCCATTGGGGAAGCTCTGGGAACAATTGGTATAGGGCTGTGTACATGCAGTCCTGCCAGGTAGAGAGGCTTGGGATGCAAGCAGCAGCTGAGAAGGCTGGTTCTGGTTCCATGTGTTGTTCTGGTTAGCCTTGGGGCCAGTAGAGTTCTCCCATGGGTTTTCTCTGCACTGTTAATGCCTCCACTTTCTGAGAGGACCTGGAAAACCCTATCAGGCTGTCTCTCCCCCCAGGGGGCCCTTCTGTCAGGTGCATGGCTCCCCAGGCTCTGCAGAGGGTGTCCCAGGACAGGACCTCCCCTCCTGGGCTCCAGACTCCTCTCCCTCAGGACCTCAGACTTGCTCTCTGGCTCCCAGGGGACAGCCAGTGGTAATGTGACCCCCAGAGACTCAGCGAACTTATGCAGGGAGAAAGCACAACCTGATACTTCAATAGATGTACCCCAAAGCCCTCTGGACTTTTAACTTTTTATTACTCTTGCTGTCATTTCAGTGGGTTTTGAGCTGTGGCTCTAGAACAAGGCACTGCAGCAGTCTTCACTTTGGCTGACAGTAACAGTAACTCATGGCTCTTGACTTTGAGCCCCTGCTCATCTGTTGCAGATGCAGCACCGAGGCCAGGCCTTTTGGTTCTGCTACATCATTTCATTTTTGCAGTAGGCAACGAAGCTGGGAGAGAGGAGGAACACACTTATGGTGGAGAAACTGAGTCTCAGAGAAGACCAGCATTTTCCTAGAGGCCTGCAGCTAATCAGTGACTCTAGCCTGACTCCAAAACTCTGGAGCTTTCCATCTGACCATCCCATATAGTAGCAGCTCTACTGCTGGCAGAGCAGAACCCTTTGTTCCTTTTGGAACTCCCCACCCCAGAAGAACAAGTTCATCCCAGGGCAGCATCTCATATCCAGGCCACCCAGACTGAGCTTTGCCCACAAACAACTTGCAGAGACTCCCTGTGACGGAAGGATGCTGGCAGAGTGGGTGGGAGGAGAAAGTGGGGGTCTGCCTCTCCACACAGCTGGTTTTATTGAATTGAGTCACAAGTGGCTCTGGGGCAGAGGGAGGTTTTCACTTTTTTTGGAGGTCTTAATGTAGACCCCTAGCATGATTTTCTGGGCACCGGGGATGGGGACCAAGGGACAGAAGCCTAGAGCCCCCAGCAGGAAATCCCACAGACTGGCACCATTAGACAAACGGACCTCGCTAAGGCCCAGTGGACAGGCTGCAGGGTCAGGGAGGACTGGAGGACCCCACACCCTTACCACTCTCCTCCTGGGGAGAGTATGCTCTCCACAAAAAGGAATCAAGGGTGTGGGCTGGAGAAGAGCATTTGCTCAGCCTCAGCCTAGAAGGAATATCACCATATGGATGTCCCTGCATGGAGCTAATGGTTAGCACAAACGAAAAGGTCTCAGTTCATAGGCTCTCCAACCTAGTAGAGAAGACAAAACACCCCTCCACACACAGGCACACACAGATTAATAAGTAGATTCAAAGTGTGAAACATACTATGAAGGAAACAACTGGTGTGGCCAGATCAAGAGGGCATGAAAGGAGGCAGAGAAGCAGGACGAGCTTGGCCATGGAGAGCTTCGCCAAAGCTAAATAAGATTTGATGTATAACAGGAATCTGCCAGTGGATTTTGAATGGGGAATGGCCTGATTTAAGTGATGTTTTTGGAAGAATGCTCTAGCTGCAATGTGGACAATGGATAGGCAGGTATAGGCAGGGAAGTGAAAGGCAGTTCTGGTCATTGGGCAAGAGGTGGTTGGGCCTGGACAGGGAGACAGCAGCAAGATGGGAAGAAGTGGAGAAATTCAAGACATGCTTATAGGGTAGAAGAAGGAGAGCTTGCTGATAGATTGGATGTGGAATAAGGGAGAGAAAAGGCCCAAGAATTTCCGGTTTAGGTAGTAGCATGTGGAGGTGGTGACACCCACTGAGATAGAAAATTATAAAGGAATGTATTAGTTTGCTACTACTGTGTAACAAAGCACCACATATGTAGCAGCTTAATGCAACACAAATGTATTAACTCACTGTTTTTCTGGTATAGAAGTCAGGGTACTGCACTGGATTCTCCACTGAGGGTCTCAAGGAGCTAAAATGAAGGTGTTGGCTGAGCTGTAGCTCTCATTTAGAGCTCAAGGTTCTCTTCCAAACTTACTGGTTGTTATCAGAATTCACTTCCTTGTGATTGAAGGACTTCAGTCCCCCATTTCTTGCTGCTGTCAGCTGGAGATTGCTGTTGGTTACTAGGGCCACCCTCGGGTCCTTGTCCCAGATTCCCTCCATCTCACCATCAGCCACAGAGAACCTCCACTGAGTGCCATCCCTCTCACGTTTTGAATCTTTGAACTCCTCTTCTGACGCCAGCTAAATAAAATTCTCTGCTTTTAAAGGGCTCATATAATTATGTCAGCCCCACCTGGAGAACCTCCCTTTCTTAAGGCACCATGTATAGAATAAACCAATCATCTGGAATAAAATATATTTATTTTAGTCTCAGGGATTAAGCAGGGAGTATACATCAGAGGGATGGGAAATATTGGGGTAAATCTTAGGCTTCTGTCTAACACATTAAGGTTAGTTGAGGCAGTATTAAAAATATAGTTTTGGATATTTTAATTTTGATGAGATTAGGGTTCAGCAAGGTGATATGTGAAAGGTCAAATTTGGATCTATAAATGAGGTCTGGACTAAAGAAATACATTGGGGATCAGTGAGCATGGAGGCAGCACTTATAGTTGTGAGACGGGTTAGGATCACTCCAAGAGAGCCTGGGTAAATAGAAAATGCCCAGGGACTGAACATTCAGCAGTTGGGTAGAGAAGGGAGGTTTAGCCAATGTCACTGAAAAGAGTAGGAAGAAAACCAATGAAATGTGATATCACAGAAGCCAAGAGAGAGAAAGCAGGTATGTAATAAGGTGTGAGTAGTCAACTCTATCTCAATTTGCTAAACCATCTAGTAAGACACCAAATGTAAAACCTCCATTGAATTTGATCACATGTTAGGGGGCACTAGTGACCTTGAAAAAAATAAGTTTTGGATGGTAAAGGGACTTGGAAACTGGATTAGAGTGGGTTGGATTATGAGAGTGTTTGTAGGTGGATTGAAATCTTCCAAGAGGAAGGAAATTATGAGCAATGCAAGGTGAGAGAGAGTTTACTAAAGGAATGGTGGTCTTGAAAAAGTGAGGGGGGATGGGATCAAGGGTACATGGGGAGGAATTAATTGGCCTCTGACAGGAAGAAGGAAAGGAGATGCATCAGACAGAATGGGTCCTGAGACAGGACATTCTTGTATTTGGTTTCAGGAAGAAAAATGATAATCCACAGAATATCTTTCTCAGTTGGGTTTGAGGCAAACTTTCATCAGCTGAGCAGGAAGGGGCTGGTGGACAGCAGGTTGGAGGCTGGGGGTGCATGAAGCAGTACTGTTGGGAAGTGAGAAGGGGAGTCTTCCGCAAAGACAGTACAGCAGGCTCTGCTGTGGGTGGGCCTGGAGTCGCATTTGAGGAAGGCTTCTTGACTGCCCCACTGAAGCCCCTTCAGCACCCAGCAGTATGCCCAATAACAGAGTTTGCCCCACATCACTGAAAGTGCAGGCTCATTGGTTGTCTCCCTAAAGGTCTGGAACCTCTTAAAACAGGAATTATGTATCATTCACCCAGGGTAGAGCATTAAGTCTGGCCACAGAAGGTGCTGAAAAAATGTTTGCTGGGCTGCACTGAGGAGGACCTAAAAGGGAAGCAGATACTGGCAATAATGGGTGGGCCTAAGGTTCACTAACAACAAACAGAAATCCATTGGCACTTTCCCCTGGCCAGCCAGGTCAGGACACATGGTGTTGTTCCCTTCAAAGGACCCTGGGTCTGTCATACGTTGCTGGTCCATAATCCTAACTTTTAGATCCCCACATTCTGTATGTAGATCAATGGATTTGTACTTCAGCACAAATGAACAGAAAATACCTGGTAGTCAGGGGAGGTAGCATGTAAACTATGAATTTATTAAGAGTAAATAAGTCCACAAAAACCCTCCATCCACTGGATGTTTTACCAAGTCAGTTGGAAATATAATCATATGGAAAGGAATCCCCAGCTGAGCTTATGCCATGGAGCTGGACCCTGGGCTTCTGTCAGCTCCTGAGGCCAGAGTTCCTTCCGTGGGCTCTGCTCTCTGACAGCCACTCACGTAGCATCCCCACACCATAAGACCATCCAGACATGGCTGCAACCAACGCCAGGTTATTCCCTTAGTACAGCCTCATTTGGCAGCCCCAGAGCCCCAGTAGAGCTGCTCCATGCACCTCTAAATGAAGGGGTTCATCTGTCTTGCACACAAGAGAGGGAAGGGAGAAGGTGTTCTGGAGAGTGACTTAGAGAGACACAGAGAAAGATATAGAAAGTGAGTGAAGAGCTAAGCTCTATGCAAGCTCAGTGCTGGGCACCAGAAGAGTGGAGTTTCCATCCTGACTCCACTGCTGTCTGGGCACAAGCCAGTCACTTTGACCTTCTCAGCTCTGCTTACCCCAGCTGCAGAATCAGGGATTGGAGGAGATGAAGGTTAAGGCTCTGGGCTCTGAATGCAGGAGAAACTCTGAGAAGAAACAGGCAGTAGAATAAGGGAGAAGAGAGACAGAGAAGGGGTAAAGTAGGCAACCCTGGATGCCATTGCACAAGCCTTGTGATGTTGGATAAAGGCAGATGGGCACTTATACCACTAGCCCCCATGGAAAGGGACCAGTCACAGCTATTCAAGTAGCAAATAAGAGGTGTCTTAATTCCAACCTTTTTAAACTATAAGAACATTTATATCACATATAAGAACACATCCAGAAATAGCCAACACTGTGAAGTTGAATGATTTAGTTAAATCAGAGGCATCATGGCCTCAGGGTCTTTTCATCCCACCAGTTTGTCTCCTCAGTGTATGCATAATATTTACTTTCAAGATGACTTCCTTTAGGTCTCAAGATGGCTTCCTTTAGGTCTCAAGATGGCTGCCCCATAGTACCGAAACTGTGCCTCAAAATAACAACGTCTAGAGGAATGCCAGGTTTGCCATTTTTCTCCTATCTCCTTTAAGAAGTGAGGGGAACATTTTTAGACCCTTTCCTGCCACCCTTCTCCCAGCAGACATTTGCTTATACTTTATTGGTCAGAAGTGAATCCTATTCTATTTCTCAGTCAATCAATAATGAGTAAGCTGGGGTTACTTATCACGATTGGCTTAGACAAATCAAATCAAGGGGAATGGATGATGGAGATAATCATCAAGACCACTACAGAAGAGAACCACATTGTAGCAAGACATTCTGACCAAGAAGCAATGTAGCAAAGACCAAGAAGAAGTGATCTGGCGAGATCTGTGGAAAATATGAGTAGCAAAGGCCCTTCTGGGCAACAGCACAGGCCTGGAAGTCCTCTACAGCTATGGAATTCCTGGGTGGCCCAGGCAACTCAAGTCCCCTGGAAACAACAAGAGAATCTCCAAGGCCATCAATAACGTACATTCTGTGGACCTTTCCAAGACTAGCATGCAATGAGTTGGTTCTGATATACATATCCCCTTAATTCATGACCATCATGATTGCCAGAAAGAAGAAGAGACAAAAACACCCTTTCACTATATGCTAGCTGTTTCAGTAGTCAGAGCCTTTGCATTTAAAGACTTGAGGGGGCGTAGTGAAGATGAGGAAAGAGTGCCTTCCCTCGTTCTTCTTTACACAGAGAAACGATGAAGAAAATGCAGCCTGAGTCAAGGGTGGGCAGAGGGACTTGAATCAAGCCTCACTCTGTATACAAGGGATAGTAGAGTCAAGTGAGACTAACTTACCTGAAGAAAGGAATGTCTTGGCTCACAAGACCACATCAGTCAGGGGAACGTGGCTCCCCCACAAAAAAATTTGTTTCTGTGTCCTAAAGATGGGATATAAGTGGAAAGAAATCCACAGACATCCATATAATGGGACTCCATTTGCTACAAAGCTAATGCCCCCCAGGGGATGATATGTTTATGCACAACTCTGTATCCACTTTCCAGCCTTTTGACTAAAGAAATGCCCTTGATGCTTGCCTCCATCATGTTTTACAAACCCAAGAAGGTACCCTGGAGAATATATATCTGAGAACAGCCCCATTTATCAAGGGACAAAGCAGAGGCTGTCAAGCTCTATGTCTTCAGGAATTCTCCCATGAGAGCTCACTCAAATGAATTCTTGATCCAATAACAGATGGAAATCACCTGAGTAGTATGAAGAGTTGAGGAAATGAATTCAGAGGACCATGCACTAAAGTTAGTTCATTAGTGGGACTTTTGTCTGCTCCTCTCCCACTGGTCCCCTAGGACATAAGATCAGGCGGTTTCCACCCCACCCAGGGCACCTCCCACACCTGGAAGAGAAATAGGACATATGCATATGAAATGAGGGGGTGACTGGTACAGAGGACTCCCAGACAGATCAGCCTTCCTCCTCTGACTCCTGACTAAGCCTTAGTTTGGCTGCACCTGGACTCCTGGGACCAGGACAAAGTCTGGCAAAGTGGCAATGAGTGTGGGGGCTGGGTGTGGATGAGAAGGACACAGAGTGCTTTGTAAGCACATCTGGGCTGCTCTGCTAGGAGAAGCTGCTGACAGACTGTTTGCCAATAAAGAAAGTCGCGCAGCCTAATAACAATCAGATGGCTCTCCAACCCATCTCCGCCTTGGCTGGGATTTGCAGGATGTACTTAGGCAGGTCCATGCAGCTCTTTTCCCTAGAGACATAATACAGTGGAGTCTTGTGGTTCCATCCATTAGCAGAGAGCCAAGAAGACTCTGTCCCTTTCCTGAGAACCCAGAGTTTGTGCTTGGGTCCCACATTCTCGGAAGCTCTACCTCTAAAGCTCTGACCCATAAGGAGCTCCCTACACTTGGCTTCAACTCCTTGACTAGCATATTGCTACACATGAGCCTGTAGACCAGAACTCACCAGCTTATTATATTACATTGTTGTCTTCCCAAGATAATTCCTGGAAATGGGTTTTCTCTTCTCAACAAAAACAGATTTCAAGACTACTGGAGGCAAGGACCCCATCTTGTATTTCTCCCCCCTGGCTGGTAACAGGACTGAACACTGAAGTGTCATCCAAATTGCTGGGTTTGTTCATCTTCAGCAATTTCATAGTGGGCATGGAATCCCACAACCCAAAGAGGAGAGAAGAATCCAAGAACCAACTCATTTAATAATTTGGCAAGTTGTAGAACTGAAATTAGAAAAAGGGACAGGCAGCCACTAAAATCCTTTGAATACATGCTCTTCAACTACAGAAATCTTATCAAATAAAAATCTTACCTGAAGGCTCAGTAAATAAAATAGAGGGAAGCTTGCCTGGGAATTCTAAGAACATCTCTGGACATAATATGAAAATTCCTGCTTTAGTCCCTCTCCCAGCCTCCTGGTAGACCTAACTTGTAGCCACTCTCGATGAGCAGATGTCTTCTCCAGGCTTCTCTTAAATTAGAAAATAAGAAAGCACCCCCTATGGTGGAATAATCCCAGACCTTCAATTGGGAAGCACTAGGTTCCAATTCTATCCCTGCTACACATTAGCTAAGCAACCTTGGAATTAATATCCCTAAACTTTAATTACTTCAATTCTTTTACTTTAAAACAGGGGGAATGCCAAATACCTTGCAAAAAAGTAGCATTTGTTGAAGGTATTAGGATGATCCTGGTCCTAGACAGACACAAGTTTTATGCATCTGATATTGCCCCCTTGTTCTGCAATGCTTTATCGTTGCAGAAGTAGAAGGAAGAAAGAAGGCACTTGGATCAAATGCACAACAGGAAAACTGGAAGGCCACTGCGGAGTTTCATAGGGCCATGAAGCAGAGACAAGAGAGAGACATTGGGTGTTTGCCTCTGAATCCATTTTGTGATGCTACTGCAAGACATCCTGAGCATTCTATTATTAGGAAAGGAACCTAGCCCAGGACACAATCATCACAAACCTCAAACTGCTGTTTACAAATGCGGGGAGTTTGTGAGACCTAAAATGCTCTTCCCCAAATGCATTCTCTCCCGCCCCCTTGGTTTTTAAACCCATGTGGATTCCAAGGGAAATTGAATCCATATGTTTCTGGTTCATTTACACTGAACTCATCAAAATGTAATTTTGCAACATCTAGTTGACGTCCAGGATGTCTTTAGAAGCCTCATTTTTATGCCTTTTTATAAGCCCCTCTCCCTTGGAGACAGGAAGTTATGCTTTGCCAAGAGTAGATGGAATTCCAGCCAAGCTGGATTTCTGCTGGGAAGACCCATGAGGCTGAAGGGACCCCATATCTCAGTCTTAGGGACATTTACACGTCTTCATCTTCATTCCCTAGGTAGGGAGCTGCCAGAGGTTCCCAAATGTGAGACCCCTGACTTTGCAACACAGGATAGAATGAGATGCAGTAGCCCATATTCCACCTCTGCATCCTCTCTTCCCTGATGGTCTGTCTACAGAGAAAAACAGATAGCTCCATTTCATTGATGGGGACTCTGAGGCTCAGGGTGCTAAAGTGACTTATCTCAGTCCATAGCACAGCAGGAAAGATGAAAAAGCAAGATGAACAAAGTCTTCCAGACTGAGAAGTCTTATGGCTGATGCATGCCTTGGACATCTGCAGGATAATGGAGAGAAATAGATGCCGTTTCTGACCTAGTTCACTGGAGGCCCGTCAGGATTCTGAGGTCTTCCATTATCAGACTGCTCCAAGCTTCAGAGTAGGTTAATGGCCCATTTACAAGTAAAATTTTGACCAGCTAATAAGGCTCCGGTCACAGGCTGCAGTTTACACACAAATACGAATGCAGGGAGGGAGAGGGGTGCTTCAGGGTCGTGGCGGTGGAAGGCAGATAAGTGGGAAATTTGGATTCCAGTCCTGAGTCCAGCACGAAGTGCCATCCTCATATACCTGCTCTAATTAATTAGAACATCTTCTCTGGCTTCCTTCTCCACAATTACACAGGCAGAGAAAAATAACATGCCTTCCAAGGGTTTACAAAGGTCCCTGTGTATTTCACATTGGTCATCCGGAGAGTGGGGACTGCCAGCTAGCCACCCACAGAGCATGGCCTAAATGCAAGATGTGGCTGGGAGAGCAGTCAAGAGAGAACCAGCCTCTTGCCTTTTAGCAGACATTTTGGAGAGAGACAGGTTTGGAAAAACATAGCCAGACCCAGTTACAATCATCTTTGCCCCACATGAGTAATAGACAGAAGGGGCATCAAGCAGAGACATGCCCTAATGCCTGACATGCCACAGTCACTACATTATGGACTGGCAGCAGTCTTTGGCAGGAGAAGGAGTCTGAGGGCCTACACCATTCTGACCTATAGTTTCTCCCAGGCCACCATGAAAATCAGCCCTTAGCCAAGGCTGGGGCTGGCACTCAGTGGGTTCTTGCAAGCTAAAACCTTGTGCAAAGCAAACATACAAGTTTTACATTCTCAGCAAGCAGAGGTGCTGTGAGCCAGCCCAGAAAGCCAGTCTGCAAAAAGAGGGAGGGGCAGCCATGCAGGACCAAGTGGATGTGTCAGAACATGTGACCCTAGTTGCTTGGAACAGGGACAAGAGACCAAGAACTCATAGTCCCAGGTCAGCCCCAGGAATTAAATCTAAGTCTTATAGAGACGGGCCCCTGCCATTTCCACACAGACCATAGCACAATGCTGGCTCTCTGTAGCTTTGGGAGCTCAACACTTCCCCCTGGGCAGAAAGATATTCCCTTATGATGTCCCTTCAGGCCACTTAAGCCATTAGGGGCAGCAAAGAGCAGCAGGGAACAGGCCCTCAGAATCTGAGCCAAACCATGTATCCTAACCACATCCCATGGTGGAGGCCACACCTCCCCAGATACTTAGCTATGTCAGATGGGATAACTGGTGGAAGCTGACTGGAGATACCAGGTATATTAGTCAGCCAAAGGGGTGCTGATGCAAACTAACAGAAATTGGTTGGTTTTTACAAAGGGTATTTATTTGGGGTAGGAGCTTATAGATACCAGGCCATGAAGCATAAGTTATTTCCCTCACCAAAGTCTATTTGGAGTAAGATGGCTGCTGACATCTGCAAGGGTTCAGGCTTCCTGGGTTCCTATGTTTGGGGCTTGCTTTTCTCTGGGTTCAAGTTTCCTTTCTTCCTGGGGCTGGCTTCTCTTTCCTCTGTGTGCTGACTTCCCTGGGCTCCAGCTTAAATATTCAGCATCAAACTCCAACATCAAAACTCCAACATCAGAAACCTCTCAGCTCTGTTCTTTGCCATGTCTGTTATCTGACAGATCAGTTTACAAACATAATCCAATATCTATTTTTGGAATTCATAGCCATATCAAACTGCTACACCAGGTGTCCAGTGGACACATCTGTACCTAACATACTGTGTGTGAACATAAGCAAGGCAGACCTTGGGGGGCTCCAGAAATACTTGGAGGGTGGTGGGGAAATCCTCAGGGGGCTGAACTCTAGATCAACAGGTGGGGCCCAATGATAGATCATAATTCTAATAATGACATTAGTAATCCTTCATTTCCATCCAGAGTCTGATGATGCTTGAGGACATCTAGGTCACATGGGCTCCTTTGTGAATAAGAAGGTCTGTCCTCAGCACACATGTTAAGATCTGGACATGTTTGTCTTTGGAATCTTCCTAAAGATTTTACCAGTGCCCATATGTTCTCCTCCTGCTCCCAGGATCTTCTCTTCTCCCTAGGGACTACAAGAGTTCTGGATCTGGCCTGGGGACCTGTCCAGCCACAGGGAACTTCGATCTCCTCTTCACCAAGAGCCCTTGTTCCATCAGGACTTTTTGCCCATAAATCTCAAATCCACTCTTTCAAATAATCTAATAATAAGACAAGCCATTAGCCTTTCCTCCATTCCCAGAGGAGAGTGCTATGGTAGCATCCCATGATTTATGGAATGCCTCTCCTCAGAAGCTCTCAGTTCCTCTCTGTTTATACCTGGGTTTACCTGGGGTCATTTCAGACCCCTCCACATCCTGAATAACCTTCCTCCTGAGCCACTTACGGCAGGACTAAGGCAGAGAAGGACATAGAAGGTCCCTCCAAGCAGCTGGGTATGACTGGGCAAAGTGCCCTTTTTCTTTTCTGGTCCCTGCAGAATTCAGGCTATTTGTCTCCTGTGCAACTTGAACCTGGTCACCAGAGGAAGAAAGCAGAAGGATCCATGGTGCCACTGTGGCTCATTCTTCCAACCATGTGTATCATAACTTAATGCCCATTTCCACTGTCTACGTATTTGGTCCATAAAGAGAAACGGATTAGCTCCATTATCAATCCTCATGGCACAGAGGGCCCAGCAAGGTAGCTGGTATTTTTGTCAGTGAGAGAGGTAATAGTCAGAAATAGAGCAGAGGCCAAAGTTATTTTGAATTAACTACTAATGGATCAGATTTCTATAGCTATTTTTTTAATATCTGTACAATTTGATGAAAATCAGACACAAGAGGAACTCAATTTTGTTTTTCATTAATATTCACTTTGTTAACACGAATAGATGATTTCTGGGAGCTCTCCTTGCCCTTTTAATTTGTCTCTGTATAATGCAGCAGAGATATCCTCCATTATTAAACTGATTAGCAAGTGCCAGGAATCCTTTCTTGTAGATTTCTTCTATCATTAGTTATGCAGGACAACGTGTTTGGATTTTGTGAACCAGAAGTCTGGGGATGGCAGAGTGAAGATGAGGGAGAATGATAGACTTTTGAAAATACCAAAAAGTACTAAATACAGCAAACCTGTCATGAAACATCACACTTTAAATTTCTTTAATAGAAGGATGATACTCCCCAGATCACCTATGGGAATACACATTCTTGAAGATTCAAGGACTAGGCAGATCTGAACCTTGGCATCCAAAGTAGGGCAGGTACTGAGCTGCTTTCTACTGGGGAGGTAGAATTCTTCATAGTCCCTCTGAAAGCTATTTATCTAGATGCTTGAATCCTCCTTTTGATGGGGAGCTCTCAACCTCATAAAGAAGCTATGAAAACTTCAGATCTCCTGCTGCCTAATCCTGGATTCAATTTAATTGAAGCCATCTTCTTCTCCAAGGTGACCCAGAGCAGAGGCAGAAGTTTCTGGAAGCAGGAATCCTTTCCTTTCCATGAAGAGCTTGGAGACCAAAGTTCACAGTGTCGCAGGATTTAGGAAAAGGGGTGAAGCAGAAGCACTGTAATATCTCTCCAGTAACTTTCCCGTTAACTAGTTTAACACTCCTTATCCACAAAGCCCTTTCACAGAAATCATTTCATTTAACCTTCAAAGGATTATGTCCACTAGACAGGGCAGGATTTATATATATATTTGCAAGTCAAACAAACAAAAACAGAAAACTTGAGATTTCTGATGAAATTAAGTCCAAGAAGCTAAATGATTTGTCCCAAGATAAGGTTATCACAGCTAGTAAAGGTGAGGGCTGGTAAGACTACAACTTGGGTTGTTGGGCTCCCCAAATTATAAGTGAAAATGTCTATTTTTCCAGGGTGCCTGAGAAGAAGAAACTTTTCCAGCATCTGGTACAAGACTTAGTTACTTAGGGCAAAGTTACAATAGCGTTAAGAGTAGTCTATGGCTAATTTGCCCCCTAGTTCCTTTTTGAGGAATTCTGCTCCACTCTCTATACAAGATTCACCACCAAATCAAATTGCATCCTTTAAAAGCCTAATGCTGCATCAGCCCACTTCAGGTAGCTCCTCAATCTCCTTCATCTTTAGGAAAAAGTTCAAATTTCTTGCCACAGTTGAACACATAGTCTGATATTTGACCCAAATCTAGTCTTATAACTTCTCATTACTCCTCCCAAACCACCTTTACTGTAAGAACATCCACATGTTTCTGAAGTCCCTAAGAGTACTAGTTTCAATCTCAACTTCTCATTGGTATATCAATTCTCCTTTTAGACCTCCCTGGTACCAGTCTGGACTAGTGACAGAAATTCAATTTATGTTGGTCTACGCATAAAAGAAATTTATTGAGTCATGTAAGTAAAAAAACTACAAGTAGCTGCCTTCTGGCATGGCTGACTCTAGTATCAAGCAACACCCTCATGAATCTGTATCTCCCCACTTCCTTGGCTCCAGGTCCTTTTGCATTGGCTTCACCTTCTAGAAGACCTTCCTTCTTGATGGCAAAGAGAACCATCAAGAGCATTGGGGTGTCAATTTACCAACTAAACAAATGCAGTAGGAAAATAAAGATCTTCTTTCCCAATTGTTCTAGAATTTTTAAAAAAACTCTGATTGGGTAAGCTTGGGTATATCCATGAACCAATACCTGTAACAAAGAGGATGAAATAAGTTGATTTTCCAGTAAGTGTCTTGCCCAACCTCATGGAAATACAAGGATAGAATATATGGGAGAAATGGTTGAGGTTGTTGTACCAGAAGAGAAAGAACTGCCAGAAGTCATGTAAACAAGCATTGACCACGACCATTCTGCTTCACTATGATAATGAATCTTGATTAACCATTATTTCGGACAGAACTTGAGTCCCACTCATCTTGCACAGCATGATGGCTAGATAACTCAGTGACCAAAGTTCTCTTCTCTCACTGAGTTTCTAGAAGACATCATTTCCAAATCATAGCATGAAAGAATGTCAGCACAAGGAGAGTCCTTAGAGATAGATATAAAACTATTTTTATGTTTTTTATTGACCAAAAAGTAAAATAAAACCTGAGATCCTGTCTTAGGCCAAATAAATAGCTGAATACAGGCTTGCAAACCTTCAGATAAAGTGATCTTGCTACCAAAACTCATTTAGGAATCAGTTAAGGCAAATTATGGTATCCGTGCTTTAGTCCCATCCTACATCTCCAAATTGGATATAGGCTTCTTGACTGGGAGGTAGATAAGAGACATCTGGATAAAATAGAATAAGGTTAATATCCTGGTTCTGCTATGAAGAACTAGTGGATTTAAAGAGAAAAGGAAGGAAGGAAGGGAGGGAGGGAGGGAGGGAGGGAGGAGAAAATTATCTTTTGGAATATCAGTTTTCTCAAACCAAAAAATATTAAGAATGGCCAAGTTCTCGTTCTAGTTCTAGTTAAGATGGAGTAAGCACAATTCACCTTGTCTCTCCCAGTAATTACACATGAATCCCTGTACAGAATAGATGAAAGAGCAATCTTAAGACTGAAAAAGAGGTAAATTGGGGAAGGAAAACAGATTTCTAAGTATTACCAAAATAGCAATGAGTTTCCCTTTTTCCCTCCAGGTTTTTCTGCCTGGACTGAAAGGCAGCCCTAAACCAGGGGCAGTGAACCAGGAACAGTTAGAAAAAGAGCCAAGGTAAGTCCTCTATCTATTTCTGATCAGAAAAACAAAAAATGGGGTTCCTACAAGTCAGAAAGAGTGGGGAAATACTTTGTATTTATATTTGTTTTTGTTGTTGTTATTGTTTGTTTTTTATTATTTCCTGCTCCAGTACAACGCAATTCTCCAGTATGAGGAGACAACAGAAAATGGGCAAGCACTTAAAATTCCAAAAGAGGGGAACCCTTTTTTCTGACCAGAGGAACTGTAGTCCTAAAAGCATAGGAAGAAACCTTATTGTTTTTGTTTGTTAGTATTTTTTCATTTTTTTTTATTTTGAGAAGGCATAGGTTTATAGAAAATCAAGCATATAATACAGAGTTTCCATATATGACACATTTATTAACAACTTGCATTAGTATAATACATTTGTTACAATTTATGAAAGAATATTTCTATAATTGTACTATTAATGATGGTCTATCAGTTAAAATAAGATTCACTATGTTTTACAGCCCTACATTCTTCTTTTATTTTTTACTTTTTGTTTTGTTTTTAATTTTTATTCTAGTTACATACATACAACTAAATGTCTCATTTTTTCCCATTGTTTTTTTTAAATTTCAATCCTCTTGCCATTTCACCCTGAAGCAGACACAGTCACTGGAAGTGAGCAGTAGAACAAGGAAACTAATCTGGAAAAAAAAAAAGGAAGGTCCTTGGGCTCAGGATCGTGTTGAAGAGATTGTAGAAAGAAGGGAGATCAAGAACGTGATCCCAGAAAGTTGTATATGAACTCCTGGGATCACCCCCAAGCTGCATATGCATGTATCTGACCCTAAGAAGTTTAACAAATGAATGGAGAAGTGAGCAACATGTTGGTTACCTCTCAGATCCCATACTGCACATTGGGTGACAGATCCACAAGCAGAGCTGAATAACCCTTAAGACACTTTGAAAATTGTAACTAAATTTGGCAATCACAGCTCAAAGGCTGTGGGCTGTCAGCCTGAAATTGACTGGGTTGATTGCCAGCTGATTTTTTTTAAAAAATTATCATTCTTCAACAGATTTAAACAAGACCCAGAGTTCCTTATCATAATATCCAAAATGCCCAAGATACAATCCAAATTACTTGACATATAAAGAATCAGGAAAAATATCTACATTATCCAAAGGAAAAGACAATCAACAGATACCAAATCTGAGGATGATATAGATGTTGAAGTTATCAGACAGAGACTGTATAGCACTATTATAACCATAGTCAAAGAAGTAAGGGCACATACTCTTGAAATTAGTAGAATTCAATAAAGTTTCAGCAGAGAAATAGAAGATATATAAAAGAATCAAATGAAAATTTTACAGTTGAAAAATATAATAACAAAATAGGAATAAAAATTCACTTGAGGGGCTCAATAGCATAATAGAAATGGCAGAAAAAAAAGTGACTAAACTTGATGATATTCAATAAAAATTATCCAATCTGAACAACTGAGAGAAAAAGCATTGAAAATAAAATGAACAGCCTCAGGGACCTGTAGGAAAATAGTAAAAGTTCTAATATTTATGTCATTTAAATCCCAGAAGAAGAAAAAAAAAGTGGTATAAAAATTTTCATATATATATATATATATAAAGGAAAAAATTGATACATATATTTAATGAAGTAATGGCTGAAAACTTCCCAAATTTGATGAAAGATACAAATTTACCAATTCAAGAAGCTCATGAAACCTCAAACAGAATAAACTCATAGAAATCCATGCTCAGACATATCATGACCAAACTGCTGAAAACTGAAGACAAAGAAGAAAAAAAAAAAAACTTTGAAAGTAGCCAGGGAAAAAGAATGAATTAAATATAGTGGAACAATAATTTCAGTGGCTGTGAATTTTGCATCAGAAACCATGTAGGACAGAATAAAGTGGCACAATCTTTCTATAAGGCTGAGGAAAGGACTCATAACCTGCAATTCTATATACAGTGAAAACATTTTTTGAGAATAAAAGCTAAACAATGACATTCTCAGGTGAAGGAAATCACAGAGAATCTGTAGCCACCAGACTGCTCCAATAGAAACGCTAAACAAAGCATTTCAGATAGAAAGGAAATTATTCCAGAGGCAATATTTGGAATATCAGGAATAAAAGAAGAGTAGCGGAAATAGTAAACACCTGGGGAAATATAATAAACTATTTTTATCTTCGTAAGTTCTTTATAATATACATGGAAGTTGAAAGCAAAAATTATAACATTGTCTTATATATTTGTCTACAACAAAAATGGATGTGGATCCAGATTGCTGCATTCCACTTCAAGTAACAAAATATTAATTGAAAATAGACTATGAGGAGTTAAGTCTGTATATTGCAATCTTTGAATAATCTCAAAATAAAATTGTACAAAGAGATACAGCAAAAAATAAATAGATTTAAATGAACTACTATTAATACTCTACTCAAACCATTGAAAACAAAGCAAGGAAGGTGAGGCTAAAGAATGATTAAACAGAGGAAATGAATTTTTAAAAATAACAAATTAGTAGGCTTACATCCAAATATAATTACATTAAATGTAAATAACCTAAACAAGTCAATTAGAAAACAGAGACTGTCAGGATGGATAATAAACAAGATCCAACTACATGCTGTCAACAACAACAAAAACAACAAAAAACCACTATAAATAAATTAATATCAATAGATTAAAAGTCAAGAGATGCAAAGCAATGTACCATGGAAACACTAATCAAAAGAAACCTGGAATGGCTATATTAATATCACCATATCAAGGAAAAGCCCCAGGGATAAAAAGGGCCAATACAAATGATGGAAAGATAGAAATCATTACAATCTTAAATGTGTATGAAACTAACAATATGGCCTCAAAATAGATGATGCAAAATTGATAGAACTGAAAGGAGAAATGGGCAAATTCACAATTATACTTCAACATTTTTCTCAACAGTTATCCGTAAAGCAAGTAACCAAAAGGAGAATGAATAATACCATCAATCAACTGCATCTAATTAGCATTTAGTAGAACACTTATCCCAACATCAGCAAAACCATACAAAAATAGAAGAGAGTAAAACTACAGAACAATATTCCACATGAACATAGATGTAAAAGTATTCAATGCAATATTAGCACATTGAATCCAGCATTACATAAAAAGAATTATATACTATGATCAAGTATGGTTTACACTAGGAATGTATGTCTGTTTCACTATTTGAAAACAATCAATGTAATCAATGATATTAACAGTTTGAAGAAGAATAAACTGATACAGAAAAAGCACTTGACAAAATTTAACATCTAATTATGATTAAAAAACAAATTCTCAACCAAACTGAATATAGAACAGGAATTCCTCAACATGATAAAAACTTTATAATAGACATAAATGAAAACTCTAAGGCAAGCATGATGCTTAATGGTCAGAAAATGAATGCTTTCTCCCAAGATCAGGAACAAGTCAAGGCTGTCCAGCATCTTACTGGATGCCCTAGACAGTGTCATTAGACTAGGAAAGCTACATAAAAATCATACAGATTGGAAAGGAAAAAAATAAAAGTCTTCATTCACAAAAAACATGATTGTCAACTTAGCAAATCCCAAAAAGGATCTACAAAATGGTTATGGTTTCTAGAATAAATAAGTGAGTTTAGCCATGACTGCGGTTAAAAGGCCATTATAGGGAAGTGGCTCTGACTCAATCAGTTGGGCTCTGGTCTACCATATGGGAGGCCCTGTGTTTGCATCCCGGGACCTCCTTGGGAAGGCAGGCTCGCCCACATGCTAGGGGGAGCCCCCCAGCCTGCAAGCACCTGGGAGAGCTGACTCAGCAAGGTGACGCAACAAAGAAAAGGAAGACAAGCAAAAACACAGAAGAGCACACAGTGAATGGACACAGAGAGCAGACAGCAAGCAAGCCACAAGTGGAGAGGGGAAATAAAAATAAATGAATACAGGCACAGAAGAACACACAGCGAATGGACACAGAGAACAGACAGCATGCAAAAAGCCACAAGGAGGGGGATAAAAAAAAAAAAGACCATTATAAAACATCAATCATGTTTCTATATACTAGCAATGAATTGTTAAAAACCAAAAAGTTAACAAACATTATCATTTCCAATAGCTCCAAAAGTAAAATATTAGATTTAAAAACTCACAAAACATTTGCAGGACCTGTATTTTAAAAAGTACCAAATGCTACCAAAATCAATCTAAGATGACTTCAGTAATGATTTTGCATGTTTGCCAAAATTATCTGAATTTAAAACTTACTGTAAAAGTATAGTAATCAAGACAATGTGCTATTGGTGAAGTAATAAACATGGAGATAGATGGACCTGAATAATTTCCAGAAATGTACCCACACAAACATGGCTAAGATGCAAAGGCAAGTCAAAGCAAAAAAATAATCTTTTCAGTAGGTACTATTGGAATAATTGTTCCTCCATATGCAAAAAAGAAAAAGAAACTCAGCATAAACTTCTCACTTTATATAAACAATAACTCAATGGATCATATATCTAAATGTAAAGTATAAAATTATAACACCAAAAGAAAGCAGATGAGAAAACCTTCTGGACCTTGGAATAGGCAAAGAGTTCTTAGATATGCCAAAAGAATGTTCTACAAAAAAATAATAATAAATTGGACGTCATCAAATTGGAAATCGTTGGCTTACTGAAAGACATTCTTAAGAGAACTAGAAGATGAATTCCAGATTGGGAGAAAATAATTACAAATAACATTTCTGAAAAGTACTGATATTCAGAATACATAAAGAATTCTCAAAACTCAACAGTAATATAACAAACCTCATAAAAATTGGGTACAAGATTTGAACAGACACTTCACCAAAGAAGAGCCATAGATGGCAATGCATCACATGAAAAGATGCTCATCATCACTAATCATTTGGGAAATTCAAATTAAAACCACAATAAACACCTCTTAGAATGGCTAAAATAAATAAAACTGATAGAATCAAGTTCTGACGTGTTGTGGAGCAATCTGAAACTCATGCATTACTGGTAGCAATGCAAAATAGTACAGCCACTCTGGATACCAGTTTGTCAATTTCTTATGAAGTTAAACATACACTTAATATGTAACCCAGCAGTCTGATTCTGTGATATTTATCATAGAGAATAAAACCTAGACACTAATATTTATAGCAGTGTTCTTCATAATTACTAAAAATGGGAAATAACCCAGAAATCTATCAATGGGTCAATAAACAAACCACCACTTCAGGGAAAACTACTTTGCAATTAAAAGAAAGGAACAATTGATACCACAACAATTTGGATGAATCTCAGAGGCATTATGCTGAGTAAAAGAAGTCTGTCTCAGAAGGCTATGCACTGTGTAATTCCATTTACATGGCATTCTGGAAAAGGCAAAAGTATGAAGACAGAGAACAGATCAGTGGTTGCTTGGTGTTAAAGGTGTAGAAAGAGTTTAGCTAAAAAGCGCAGCATGAAGTTTTGGGGTTTGGTAGAACTGTTCTGTGCCCTAATTATGGGGGTAATCACATGAACCTACACGTGTTAAAAGTCATAGAGCTGTAGTACCCCCAAATGTCAATTTTACTGTATGTAAATTTTAAAATTTTTTTTAAAACTTTAAGAGTAGTTAACTGTCATGGTTATTACTACGATCAAGTAAGATAAGCATGGTGTTAACACAAGCATGGGCACATACACAGTAGGACCTAGAGAGTAACTGGGGAGAGAATAAATGAATAGGTCTTTCTGGGGAGGAAGCAAACCAGAATTCATACATCCAGGCCCTGTTCTGTCCTGCTTTCAGCCCTCTCCTTCACTGGATTTGTCTTGCCCCTGAGATGCTCTGCTTGACTGTGGGGTTATGGGGTGAGAAGAGCCTGCCAAGGGTGAGATGTGGAGGCGTGAGTGTCCCAGGCATGTCACAGACTTCTGTGGATGCATTCAGAGTGACTGCTAGGGTTGCTATTAATTGAGCTCTGATAAGTGAAGTAAGCCATCTGCATTCTAACAGCAAGTTCGCATTCTAACCAGGTCACTCAGGCTCCAACACACACAGCTGTTATTTAAGTCTCTAAGCATCAATTTCCCCATCTCAGAAAATGGGAATAATATTTATACCTTGAAGAGTAGCTTGGGTATTCTGTAAGGTAATATATCTAAAATGTTTAGCCAAGTGTGTGGCATCTAGCAGGGGCACAATCAGGGGAAGGCACAGTCACCCTCTGGTAGAATTATTCTTATCAGATAGATAAGCCCATCAGGTAGCACATGAGAAAACCACATTCTCAAAATCACCCTTGAAAAATACCTTGTCACCTGTGAATTCATCTACTTGGTTTTCTGTGTTCAATTTTATATGCAGTTCATATACTATATAAATACATGTAAGTGTGTGCTGTATTGTTCAGGCTCTTACGAATGGACAAATTTTACAGTTTACTATAAAATGTGGCCATTTCCTTCACCGTGCTGAGCTAATGGCATATCCTCCAGATCTTCCTACTCTAGGATGTGGGAAGAGTTCACAATGGAAGATGTAAAGAGAGTCATCTTAAGGCGCCCACTCCTGACAAAATGAGCTAGGCAGGGAGCGCATTCCTCAGCAGGGAGAGCCCTGAGCTGCTGAATCCTCTGAGGCCATCTGTGGAGCAAGCGCTTCTGCTCGGACCCCCACCGGCATGCCACAGAGCAGCTTGGAGTGTGTGGGCCCCCGAACCCCACCCTCCGGGGGGCAGCACAACACCCCTTCTACAGCTTCTGCCTGGAGACACCAGGTCTGGGAGAGGCAGCCGTAGGGTTTTTCCTCCCCGCTCACGGGCTCTCTCATGTGTCCCTGTGCAAGCATTCAGGAGTGAGGAAGGGGCTGGAGTGGCTGGGAAAGGCATCTGGGTGGAGAAGACTTGGGGAGACATGAAAGCGTTGCAATCCCACAGACCTGGAGGAGCAGCTCAGCTGGGACGCTTGTGGCTCTACTACTTTCAGCAAACTATTGGCCTCTCTGATTTGAAAAAAATAAAAATAAAATTAAAATAACAACAATAAAGCTCTCTCTTTCAGGGCAGTTGTGAAGATTAAGTAAGGCAGCTCACCTTAAGAGCACTGCTTCAAAAAAAAGAGAAAAAGAAAAAATGAGCACTGCTTCAAAGAAAGGACCCAGACAGGTGCCAATTTCCCCTTCAGCCATGCCTAAATAATCATGCAAGGAACCATATAAAAAAGCAACACCCAAGGTTTTATTAGTTTAAAAAAAAAGAATTTCATACAAGGGGAGACATGAGGGAAGCTGGCCAATGACAGGGTGACAAACCTGAGCAAGAGGTAGTTTTGTTTGTTGTTTTTTCAGCTAGGAAGGGGTCCCCTCAGACCCCAGACCCAAAGCCCTGGAGCCCAGGTACCATCAGTGGTCAGGAAGGAGGCCAGAAGGAATTTCCTTCAGGATCAGCTCTGAACCTCAGAACTTAGAATTCCTGTCTTCCTCACTCTAGACATTTACAAGATAAATAATTTTTAAGTTGTAACTAAAATTATTTTACAATCTTTTAATCACTAGAATTGTGTATAATTGTTTTACCTCCACTCCAGTGCCAAGAACTGCTGTGAATTACTTGGCTTCTCAAAGTGTATAGAGAAAATGCCTCAATGCTGCATTAATTAAAGACTTTTTTTTCCCATTCCTGTCCATTAGCCACCAGCATACTATGGCTTTGAATGGTCATTACAACAGACAGAGATAGGAACATAAATTTTCTGCTAATGAAAATGTCAGTTGGAGATACTGTCTGTCACCGAAGATTGTGCTATGCAGAAGGCTCTCTTTCTACCTGCACCTTTCTCCAGTTTCCAGGAGACCCACGTGGAAGGGCAGGCAGTTTTATTTATAGGTGCCTGGGAAGCATCCTTTGCAATAGACTGAGGACTGTGCTCAGGTCTCTAGTAAATATTCCATTGATTTGTAAAATTGCTCCCTCCCTTATCAGACCTCACAGGGTCTTGGCCTGGGATACCTCACTGACCTTCTCCCCTCCTTATCGGGTCAGTTTTCTTGAGATTGGAGGTAGTTCCCCTCACTGTATCATAAGAGAACCATTCTCCATCAGTCAGCGGGGGCTGTGTGACTACAATCTTCTTCCACTGCACTGTGGGCCATTCAGTGGCTGGTGCTGTGAAAGCTTGCTCAGAAGTACACTTGAGCTGACCTGCCCAGGACTGCTGGATGGACTTAGTGTGTCAGGTGGCGCTCAGCGCTGATGGAGGCTGGTGACACCTGATGTCTGGTCTCACTGGAGGAAGTGTGCTTTGTGCAGATGCTTTGTGCTAGATGCCTGCATGCATGCACTGCCAGAGGCATGGCCTCAGAGTGCCTGGCCAAGAGCTCCTTGTCTCTTTGGGGAGAAAGCCATCTCCTTTCCAAGCTTACAACTCAAAGGGAAGCTGCAAAAGGCAATGCAGTTCTTCCCGTAGCAGAACCAAAGGCCATGCAGACTTTGGAGACATCAGTTTCCTCATAGGAAGAAAATGGAATAAGGAGGTATTTATTAAAAATCAAGTACTAAGAAAATTCCATACTGTCAAATTTCTGCCTAGGTCTATGCTTTACCCTAGTTTCCCTTTGGCCGGAGTGGCCACCAAGAGAGCTCTGATAAAGGAACAATCAAAATTTCATATAGGATAGCTTTTAACAGCCAATGCCTCCTCATAGGTATCATAACCAACAGAACTTGTCCACTGCAAAATCAAGCCTAGCATTAGGTAGGTACTCAATAAAGCCTGCTAACAGAACATGGAACTCCAATACAGAGTGACTACTCATTAGTCATTCTCTACACAATTGTGCTGGACTGGCTGTCAAAAGGATTCCAAAAATATCTCTTCTCCAGAAAACTTCCAGACAGGTTGTGTTGAGTGACTATTTTAGAAATAATATTTCAACATGTTCAAATGACTATTACAAGCCACTGTTTGAATCCAGTTCAACTAAAGATGAGTGGATGAAATCAATATCCTCATTCTGCATGTCTTTGATTGCAGTGACCACTAGTCACTGGTTCAGCTCAATTTCTTCTGTTAAGTATCAAGTAGTGATGGTTGAAGGGCTGAACTACAAAGTGTTACAGAACCTCTCCCCCTGATTCAACCCATGTTTAATGAGTACCACTGCAGTCACCAAGACCCTGCCTCCATTTCTAAGGGCTGGGAGCTCCATTTGCCATGAAGAATGCCTTCCACAGGGCCATTTGTAATATTGAGGGCCCTAGGACACAGGAATGAGAAAGGTGAGCAGTCAGAACCACATACAGATGTGGACCCGGATCAGCCGGGGTGGAGATGCTGAAACCACTGGGAAGGGTTGGGACAGAGCGGGCCAGGCTGAGCAATGAAGGCCCTATTATTATCTCTGGGCCTTGTTGGTATCGTACCCTTTTCTCATGCAAAGGGAAACTGAGTGCCATATACACATAACCATGTGCTTAAAATGGCAACAACAGTAACAGCAAAAAATAGACATGCAATGCCCTGTGCAAGTAGCCAAGGGTGACTTTTGCTACTGTACTAAGTAAACGAAAACCAATTGCATCCAAAAAACTCAGAGCTCTTAGGAAACAGTTTTCTCTGGGGGAAAGGGCATGCATGGGTGAGATGTAGCTTGTCTGAACACAGGAGAGAGGCCAGCAGTATTGGAGCTGGTATTCTCTCTGCAGAGAGCTGCACTGTCTTCTCACCCAAGGCTACCTCTTTCTTGAAATACCAGAATCACCCCAGAATTCAGAAAGCACCAATATTTAACAGGAACTCACCAAAGAGAAACACCTGAAGCCTGGAGGTGCCCAAACAAGCACATGGAAAGAGGGCTGTCTATCCTCAGAGTGTCTAGGTAGAAAATGTCTTACCACGTTGCTCTGTTGTGTAACGTTCTGGGAGCTGATCAGAAGGGCATCCTGTCTTAGAGAAGATCTGAGCCCCATGGTGGGGGTGGGGTGGGAGGCAGGAGCAGCCTCGGGGCTAAGGAAAGTATAATAAGAACAGGAGGTCTTCAGGCAACTTCAAAAAGCTCTTCTTGGGGTTTCTTGGGATTGTAACCTCCCCTCCTCAGGCTCCAGAGTGCCCCGTGCTTTCCATACAATCTGGAAATACTTGCAGATGTTGACTTACCCAGCCAAGGCTGCTCCCAACTACATTTTCCTTGAAGGCCAAGAGGAGACAATGTTCAGTTTAGCATTCAGGTAGGAGATGGGGCAGTCACAATAAATAATCATAGCTAACATTTATTAAGCATCTCTTCTATGCTGAATACTGTGTTAAATGTTTTTAAGTGCAATATGTCATTTTATCCTCACCAAAAAACCCTATGACATTTATTACTCTCATTTTATAGAAATGAAGACTGAAAGAAGTAAAGGAACTTGCAAGGTCACGGGGCTGGCAAAGGAGCCAGGGTGTGAGCCTGCCTGCCTCTAAATCCAAGCTTCAGCTCTTAGGAAGAGCATTGCTGCTTAAAGAAGACCCCTGCCCTTAATGCCAAACTTTTGTCAATACTGTTATTTAAAGGGACACATCCCAATTTATTCCAGTATCAATTCTCTATATCATTTACCTCAGCACTGATTGTATCATCCGCAAATTAGCATTAGGCAGCAATTTCTGGTTCCATATAAAACTATTTAGCAATCTAGCCAAGAAAATGAAAGATGTAAAAGCAGCAGCCTGGGTGCCGAACCTAATTCTCTTCCTTATCTTCTTGTTACATATTGACGTATTTGAGGCTATTCAAAAGCATCCAACTTGTCTTGCCTGAGTGCAAATCAGATTATTGACAGTGAAAGCCATTTAACGGGTTATTTAAATGTCGGAGTCCTATCTTGGTGGGATCTGCTTCTCGGAGGGCTTCTGCTGTGAAATGGTCAACTTTTGTTTGTGGAAAACATGGACTCTTCTGGTTTATTCTGTGGGCTGTGTCTGGATGCCAGGGAATGCCTGCCCCAATGTCTCATCCAGACCAGCCCTCCCTGGTGTCCCAGGGCAGTATGCGCCAACTATGCATTCATTCCTGAGCCAGGTTCTGTAAAGGAAACTCCAGAAACATTTGCCCCATTGCATTTATTCAACACATATTGAGGATTGAGTGCCTGCTCTGCCCTGGGTACTTTCTTAGGATCTGGGAGAGAAGCAATAATACCAATAAAAGCAATCATAACCTGTATCATGCAGGGAATCTGTGGACACAGATGCTCCTTCCATTGAAGGGTTTGTTGCCCCAGCTGCTAGGAACACCATCAGCAGACAGACTGCATCTCTCAGCCCCTTCTAGAACTGTCTCAGCTGCAGAGAGCCATCTCCCTCAAGGCCATGCTTCTTCTTGGGGTATCACACATTCAATGACCAATGAGCCCAGAGGTAAAAAGGCCCAGTCATGCCAGCTCAACTCTCATGAGAGACCCCCTCTCTAGAGCTCTCCGTAGACTGTGGTTGAATCCACATTGGCACTCGTCTTCTCCTTGCTTAAGAATGTTTCCTCTCCCTCCCTTCTTCAGCTGTTGACACCAACATCAGGGACATTCAATTCCATCTCAGCATCTGCTTCCCAGGAAAATCAACTATGGCAACTGGAAATAGGAGTGACCCAAAAGAAAGCAGGTGTTAAGTTGGAGTTTTGGAGCCCGGTCACTCAACCCCCACTCCACTGGAATGAGGACCCCATCACTTCTGATAGGTGTTGGTCCAGCTGTTAAATCTTTCACAAGTGCTAGATGGGGACAGTGCAATCACACAAAGCAGTGCATTTGCTGGTGAGATGCATCATGGGGTTGGTTGAAAAATATGAGAGAAATAGTAACTGGAAAGACAATGGAATCAGCTAAACTGGATTGTCATCTGGAAAAAAAAGATCCTGAAAATATAAAAGCAGTTAATCACCAATTGAGAGCTACAGTGAAGCCAGAGAGCCTCTTTGGAAACATACACAACTGCCTTCAACTTCTGCAGCAGGAGCTTAAAGAAAGCTGAGAACTAGGTCTAGGACTGAGTCTTAGACTCAGAGTAGCTGAGCTCCAAAGAATGTTAAACTCCTAATCAAGGCAAGTATTCTATGCTAAGTTCGAGGCCTTTGTTGAAAAAATAATTGTGCTTTGACACACGGGATAGGGACATTTGGACTAAAGACTCTGAAAGTCTTGGATCCTCAGATTCCTCAGATCCCTCTTAACCTGCAGAAATGGCTCAACCCACTGCCTTGTATGTAGGCACTGCAGAGGCCTCTCCAGACCACAAGATATGCATCCTCAATATCTGCATCTACTCCTTGCTACTCCACCTCCCCAACCCCTCCCACATACACACACAAAGCTTAAATCACTAATCACAAGAAAGCTTGGCTAGAGTCATGCTTGGTCTGATAAGGGAGGTAAAAGACTACACCCTAAAGAAAAGTAGGACCAATCTCAAATGTAGTCTCCTGGCTCCTGCAAGCAATCAAGAGGAACAAAACAAGGGGTTAAATTTGTAGGAGTTTGCCAATTTGGGTGCACTCCTTCAGGACACAAAATTTAACCCTTCGGCAAAAACCAAAGGAGATGAAGAGAATGTGCTAAAATAGCTCCTGGGAATGTTTAAAGAAGCAAAGACTCATGTTGCATAATGTTCAAATGCCAGAATCCCCACAGCAGATAATGGAAAAGGGATTAAGAGGGTCCTAGAAGTAGGCATGCTGGAGTCAATATCTGTAAGGCCAACAATCCAGATGATTATGCTCCTTGGGAATGGAATGCTTGGAGGGTGTACCACTCACAAAGGTTTTAAGAAATGCACTGGAGAGAGGAACCCCAACATCACTACAAAATCCAATATTCACTCACCTCTGTAGGCCAAAGCTGATGGTAAAGGAGGTTGTTTCCAAACTAGTCTCACTGATAGCAATAGGGATGATAAAACATGATAGAGCAATAAAGGAAGAATCACAATGCAGTACATAACTATCAGAATTCAAGAGGATGTAATTACTGTAATAAGCAGCATGGTCAAAGGGGCAGCCAGGGGCTCCAATTTGCAGAGGGTTTTGGAGATGGTAAATAGAACAGATGGTCCCTAGGAGTAAAAAAAAGCCATGATTCTTAGTCCAGTTTTCAGTCCAGGAACTCAGTGAATGAAAATGAAGCCATGTCTCCATGAGGAAGAACCCTGCAATGCCATGGCAAATGTGTCCAAAGTTACTCTTCCTCAAGGGAAAGTGCACTGTGCACCAGGGGGAAAGGGAAAATGCAAATATTTTGAAGACTGTTAGACACACAAGGTTTGAGTTGACACTGATATCCAGAGACCCCAAGAGTCATCATGGTCCTCTGTTAGAGATGGGCATTAGGATGCTATGTAATCAGTGGAGTTTTGGCCAAAGACTGCTTCACAGTGGCTCCCCTGGGTTCACAGATACCTGGTGGCAATTTCCCCAGTCCTCTAATGCATGCCATTATAGACATCCTGGGCAATTGACACATTGGGTCTATCCTAGTGAGGTGGCCAGCTGGAAACCTCTCTAACTGACCCCCCCACCCAATATAACAATATTGTTATATTGAATAACAATATTGTATCCTGCTGGAATGACAGAAATGAATGCACCTTTTAAAGATCCAAAATATGAAAAGGTGGCAGTTCCTATCCTATTTCCATTTAATTCACTAATCTAGCCCTTGAAAAAAGCAGATGGATCATGGAATATGACAGAAGACTACTGCAAACTCAACCAAGCAGTTGCTCCAATTGCAGCTACCATATCAAATGCATTATCTTTGCTAAAGCAGATTAATATGACCTCAAGAGCATGGTACAAAACCTTTGGCTTCTATCACCATCAGAAAAAGGATCAGAAATAGTTCTGGGATGAACACAGTATACCTTTACAGTTGTTCCCCAGGGCTGTACTAACACTGCTTCCCTCTGTCATAACATAGTGAAAGTAAGCTGAACCATCAGGATATCTCACATTGATCCCCTAAATCAAGGACATTGTGTTAATCAGATCCAAAGTGCAAGGAAAGATCAGCACATTGGAGGATCTGGTAAGACACCTGCATTCCAGAGGGTAAGAGAAAAACTTCAAAGATTCAGGAGGCTGCCACATTAGTCACAATTTTAGAGGTTCAGTGGTCAGCAGCATGACAGGACATCCCTTGCATAATAAAAGATAAAATATTGCCTCCCATAAAGAATGAAGTACAACACCTGGTAGGCTTCTGTGGATTCTAGAGGCAGAATTTTCCACATCTGGAAATACTGTGCTTACTTATATACCAGTTTACATGAAAAGCTGCTAGCGTTGAATGGGGTCCACAAGAGAAAAAGTCCCTGTGGCAGGTCCAGCCTGTTGCTTGACCCATAAGATCTGACAAAATGTTGGTGAAGGGAAAAGATACTATGTGGAGCTTATGACAAGCCTCAACAAAAGAATCCCAATGTAGACCCCTAGGGTTCTGGAGTAAGACCATGCCATCTGCAGCAGAAAATGTGCCTTTTCAACACAAGCCTTAGTGTACTACTTTGTCCTGATAAAGTTGGAAGGCCTGAACATGGGGCACCAAGTGATCATGAGGCCATAACTGTCCATTAAAAGCTGGACTTGGTCAGACCCACCATATCATGACGTCAGGCAGGCCCAGCAATAATCCCTAAAGAAGAGAAGTGCTTAATCCAGGATTGAGCACAAGCAGAATCAGAGGACACAAGTAAAATGTATGAAGAGATAGTTTTGACCAATACATCATTCACCATTGTTGTACCAACAACCCTCCCTCAGTTTACCCCATGACTATGTGTGATCCCTTATGACCATCTGACAGCCCAAACCTGGATCAAAAGATGGGTCAGGTGGGTTTGCGGGTTATAGCTGAAAAATTTAGCCCCACTCTAGAGTGACCTTTAAAGGCAGAGGTGAGAGAAAATCCTCTACAGGCAGAGTTAAGGCAATGTACTTGGTCATCCCTTTGTAGAGACAAAGAAGTTGTCCAAGGTTAGAATTATAATGGGCTAATGGGCAGTGGCAAACAGCAAGACCAAATGGTCATGGACCTGAGAGGAGAGAATTTGGAAGATCAGAGTCAAGGAATTTGGGGAAGAGGCATATGGATGGATATGTAGGAAAGAACACGAAGGTCTTTATATCAAGTTAATACTCACCAGAGGATATCAGGAAGGGGGGGACACTAAACCACCAAGTAAATAAAATATGTGGCCAGTTGACATCAGCCAACCTTTCATGAGCCACACAATTGTTGTACACTGTACATAGGAACAGCACAGGCATGGTGGCAGGGATGGAGGTTATTGCACAGGTTTCCACTTAACAACTGCCACCACTAACAAGTGGACCAATGCTGAGTCCCAGATATGGCACCATCCCTTGAAGGGACCAGCTAATTGTATGGTGACATGTTAACTACATTCACCTCCTTCTATCCTAAAAGGTCTAGCAATCTATTCTTACAGGAATAAACACATATCATAGACTCAGATTTCCCTTTTCTGCCTATAAGGCCTTATCTGCACCACTAGCTAAGGGCTTTCAGAGGGTTTGATCCACCAAGATGGGATCCATATAACAGCTCATCAGACTGGAGAGCCAATTCTTTAACAAAGAGGTATGGGATCCACCTGTTGTGTCATATACTGAACCATCTGGAAGATACCAGCTTGATTGAAGGTAGAGACAGTCTTAGTGACAACCTAAAGGCCATACTTTTTGAGGATGGGGCACCATCTTTCAGATTGCAATACACACTTTGGCTCAAAGACTTTTACACAAAGCTGGGTACCCAACAGAAAAGACACATGCGTCTAGACACCCAGGGGAGGAGCAGGAGTGGTCCCACTTATCATCATACCCAGTGACCCATTTGGAATTCATGTCTCCTGCTTCTGGAAGGATAGGCTCTTCAGCTTTAAAATCTTGATTCCCAAAGGGAATGCCACCAGAAGAAGCAGAGAGTCCAATTTAATTACACTTCAGACACCTTATGTCAAGGGAACAGAAGGCCAGAAGCATAATCACCATACTAGTAGGGTAACTGATCCTGATCATCAGGAGGTTAAGCTCCTTTAATACAAGGAGGGGAGAAAGGAATGTGTTTGGAAGCCAGATGATTTACCTGGGAACCTTTTGATGTTTCCCTGCCAAATTTTGGTGGAAAATGGATAAATGCAGGAACTCTGGCATGAGAAAGTATAGTGACCAAAAACTCAAAGTCTCAATCCCTTTAAGGATGAGAGTCTGGGTAATGGCCCTACGTATGCCATTGAGACCAGCACAGATGCAAGCTGAAGTTGAGAGGAATTGAGAATGATAATGGCAGAGGAAGATAATGAGTATTGGTTATCAACCCAAGACCAGCTGCAGAAGCCAGGGCTCCAATTCATTCCATTTGCCTTCCTCTAAGTTTCCCTCAGGATGAAGGACCCACAGCGATCCTGGAAGAGTTCCTTCCTGAAAATACATGAAGAAGTGGATCTGAGCTTCTGTAATGGATAGTATGATTCACTGCCCAGACTGCCCTTCAGGGACTTGGGGACCCAGTTTCTGGGACTGCATCAGCAGAGGGCCTCTTGCTGTCAGTACCTTCAGGAATTGCATCAGCTACAGAGAGCTGCCTCAAACCAAGGTCATGCCACATCCAGTTACCAGCTGAGAAAGGAGTATAAAGGCCCCATCATCTCAGCCCAACTCAGAACAATGCTGAAAAGCCAGTCTAGTTCCAGGGTTAGCCATGGCTGTCCTTAGAACTGTACAGCAGCTTCACTTCTCCCTCTGCCTAACTTCTCTTTCATCTCCTCCCTTCCACTGGTTTGTATTCCCAGGGTACTCCCTAATAAACATCCTGTGCGTGAACCTCCATCTCAGAGTTTGCTTACTGGGAAACCAAACTGCAACACTTATTGAGCCAGGTACTTTTCTGAGTACTCTATGGGTATACATTTATTTATTCCTCAAAACAATCTGGCCATTCTAAGGTTGTCTTTTCACTTTCTTAATAATTGTCCTTTAATGTACAGAAGTTGATTTTGATGAAGTCCAATTTATCTATTTTTGTTGTTGATGCTCATGCTTTTGGCATCATGTCTAAGAATCCATTGCCTAGCACAAGGTCCTGGAGGTATTCCTCTCTGTTTTTTTCTAAGAGTTTTGTGATTTTAGCTCTTATGTTTAGGTCACTGGTATATTTTGAGTTAGCCTTTGTACACAGTGAGAGGTAGGAGTCTACATTCATTCATTTCCATATGAATTTCCAGTTGTCCCAGAATCTTCTATTAAAGATTCTTTCCTCATTAAATGGACTTGGCACCCTTGTCAAAAATCATTTTTCCATGGATTACCATAATACCCAGTAATTCCATAATAACTAGTAATTAAGTACCATAATGCCCAGTAATACCTCTCTTAGGTACATACTCAAAAGATTCTCAAGAAGGGAATCAAACAGATACTTGTACCCCAAAGTTCATAGTAAAATTATATACAATAGCCAAAAGGTAGAAACAGCCCATTGTTCACCAACAGATGAATGGATAAACAAAATGTGGTATATGCATACAATGGAATACTATTGAACCATAGAAAGGAATAAGTTTCTGATACATACGACCACATGGACAAATATTGAAAACATTATGCTAAGCAAAAGAAGCAGGACAAAAAAGAACAAATATTGTAGGATTCCAATTATACAAGGTATCTAAAATGGGCAATTCACAGAGAGAGGGAGTAGAATAGTGGTTACCAGGGGCTGCAGGGAGGGAGGGTGGGAAGTTATAGCTTCATGGGGGCATAGTTTCTGTTTGGGGCAATGAACGTGTTCTGGAAACAGTGAGGAAAGCTACACAACACTGCCAATGTACTTAACGTCACAGAACTGCACACTTAAAAAAATGATTTCAAAGGTTTTTATGTTATATACATTTTACCCACTTTAAAAAAACACCAACCCTGTTTTATTTATTTATTTATTTATTTTTAAAGATTTATTTATTTTATTTAATTCCCCGCCTCCCCCGGTTGTCTGTTCTCTGTGTCTATTTGCTGCGTCTTGTTTCTTTGTCCGCTTCTGTTGTCGTCAGTTGCACGGAAGTGTGGGCAGCGTCATTCCTGGGCAGGCTGCACTTTCTTTCGCGCTGGGCGGCTCTCCTTACGGGCGCACTCCTTGCGCATGGGCTCCCCTACGCGCGGGACACCCCTGCGTGGCACGGCACCTACCCTGTTTTAGAGATGCTGAAACTGAGGCTTGCAGAGGTGAGACACCTGCCCATGATCACAGCATTGGGGAAGTGTGGATCAGGTTTATAAGCAAGTGCAGGCAGGCTCCAGAATCCATGCTTCTAGCTCCTGGATCCTGGCCTAGAGGAGCTCAGAGTCTAGGAGGAGAAAAACAGATGCAAAGAGAAGGCAGCTCAGAAGGGCAGGAGAATTCACCTGAGTTGAACAAAAGGGACCTGCTCAGGGCGGCACATGCCTAGAAGCCAAGCTGTGGGTCTCTGACTTTCTAGGAAGTCAGAAAGGAGAAGCTTAATGCCCGGTGCAGTGTCCCTACAGCCAAGAAGAGGGTGGCCTGAAGCTGGCCTGGACAGAGTCCGATTTGGACATGTTCCCATGCAGCATTCCAGAAGGTCCGCTGCTAATGTGTTCAGAACAGTGTCAAAGCCTACTCCTAAGTGGGAAAGGTACACACCCCAGACTCTGCCTGTCTTTGCCCCACCATGGAAGTGGAGCCTTGCATGCAACTACACTTGGTGCCCTTTCCCCAGGCTACCCCAACCCATGGCCTGGAGCCACCATGGCTTCCTCCTGCCCCATGGCCCCGGTCACCCCCCAACCCCTAACCATCAACCATCACTTTGTGCTGAGCCTCCTATTCCTTAGCACCTCTTTTAGGCTCCTCTCAGACAACCTAATATGGGATTAAATACACGTCGGGGGGAAGTGGCTGTGACTCATTCAGTTGGGCTCCCGAATACCACATGGGGGGCCCTGAGTTCACATCCCGGGGTCTTCTTGTGTGAAGGTAGGCTGGCCCACATGCTGCGGAGAGCTGCCTGGGCTGCAAGTGCTGCCCGGCCTGCAAGCACCACACAGCGCCGCCCAGCCCGCAAGCACAGCGGAGAGCCGACTCAGCAAGGTGATGCAACAAAAAAGGGAGACAAGCAAAAACACAGAAGAGAGCGCAGTGAATGGACACAGAGAGCAGACAGCATGCAAAAAGCCAGGGGGGGGGGCCGGGGGTGATAAAAACAAAAAACAAAAAAAACACTTCAGGGCATTACAAATTTTATTTGCAGATAAGTTTGGGCATATTTCCATTTTGATCAAGTATCATATTCAGCAAACTTTCGTTGACAGTCCCCACCCTCCTGGAGCACACAGTCCTGAGTTGGAGACGACATGCTAGCAGAGAAGGTTAAACGACATGAGAGAAGCATCTTTGTATTGCGGTCCTCCTTCAGAAGGCACCAGCATGCTTCCTTGGCTTGATGAATTCTTTGGATTCCTGGTCCAGCCTCCCTTCCCCTTCCAGCTCAGCAGAGTTCTGCAGTTCTCACCACTTGGAAGTAACTCTGATTTGACCTCTTTGCCGGTTCCTTCATTGTTCTGCTTCTGTTCCTAAAACACCCCTCCCCCCACACACACGGTACTCCCCTCACCCCACCAAACTGCAAACCTGCGGACTTGACAGCCCTTCTCAAGCTTTTAAGCCACTCAGAAACTGACCACTGTCCCTGGGGAGCAGCCGGTAGGTGAGTGTCTGTCCCGTGCACACTCAGCTCCCTCCCCTGAGGTGCCCCTGCTTGGCCTGGCCCTGCCTCCCCAGGATGCCTGCTCTAACCCAGCTGCCTCCCCAGTCCTGCCCTGCTCCTGCTTTAACAGGACTCCAAAACAAGAAGAGGAGACCAAACCAGCACCAGTCTCCTTAACCCTCCTTCTTTAAAGTAATTTTAACATGGAAACTTCTCTTACCATAGCAGACTTGCCTCTTACAGTTTATTTATTCCTGTTGGTCTTACTGTCCCATAAGGAAAGGAAGAGAGGGAGAAAGAGAGCAAGCCAGAGAGAGAGAGAGAGAGAGAGAGAACAGTGTATCCAGTTGGCAGTCTCCAGAAATAACTTAGGTAGTCAAAAAAAAGAAAAAAGAAAGAAAGGAAAGAAAAGGAAAAAAGAAAGAAAGGAAGAAAAAAAGAAAGGAAAAAGAGTTTGATAAACTGGACTCTGTTTCAGCACCACCTATGTACTCTTTTCTCCTTCTAATTCTTGGACCTCATCCTATTCCAGTCTGCATTACCTTTGCTTTAAGAACATTCCTTTGCAAATTCCAGAGTCCCTGCACTTCTAGCCAGATATCACTGCTGAGCTCTGCTTTACTAGCCCAGCCTCCTGATTCTAGGCCGGCATGTGGCAGGCCTTGCACCCGACCTCCAGATCATTTCATTCCCAGGGCATTAAAACTACAACCAAGCTTCAACAATGCCCTCTCACCGCCCCTGGTTCTGAAATAGAGCCGTTGCCTCTCTATCACCCTGGCCTTTGCTGAATTCCTGGCAGCAACCATCTGTCTCGTCAACCTCATTATTGCAGAATCCATCAAACTCTGTTCCATGCCAAAAATGATAGCTAAGGATGTCGTATTAAATTGTCAGCCCCACCCAGCTTTTCCCAAAAGGCCTTCACAATCCATTAGTGCATTCTTTTATTCCCTCCTTTAAGAAAGAGGTAGTAAAGACCGATTACAAGTCAGGCACTGTGCTTGGTGCTGGGAACTGGGTGAGCAAGACCGACAAGTTTCCTACCCTCCAGGATGCCGTTACAAGAGTTTTCAAATAAACACTCGTAAGTGAACTAAGAGTTAGTCCAGAAAAGAGCAGGGGCTCCTGAAACCTCAGTCTCTAGCCCTATGGAGAAGCCAGCTCCCAGCATTTCCCAGTTCAAGGTGTGTGCAGCTTTCCACCCACAGGTCCAGCCTCTGTGGGCTAAGGAAGGCCGACCCTTTCCGAACTCACGGGCAAAGGCTGGAGATAGCAGCCAATAGCTCCTGGGAAAGGAAGCAGAGCAGCTCCTGTGAATAGGCTTCAGCTAAGGAGGAGGCTGAGCTGGAGGCGCTCCTGCAGCTTTCAGCAGAGTAGATAGCTTGATGTGGGAGCTCATCCCACAGACCCATTTAGTTGGTTGATGAAGAGGCTGTGTTATTTGGGAGAGAGGCTTGGTGCAGTCAGGAGGGGAGCACTGGTCTATCCCAGGAGATACACTCTGGGAGAAGGTGGGTGCTGGGCAAGGGTCTTCATTCCCACCCACCTCCACAGAGTCACTCTCTGGAGCCCAGAATGCCCCTTTTCCTGGCATGCTATGAAGGGCCAGGCAGGGCTCAGGAAATATCCTTTCAAATTGAGAAATACAAATATTTCCAGCATGAAGAAAGCCTGAGTAGCAACTCGGAAAAGTGTGTGGTTAAGTCCCTCTTATCAATTTACCATATAAAAACATCTCATGCATATAAAAGTAAATTTCAGTAGCAGCGGACTCACAACCATTCCTGGATGCTCTTCTGCACACAGGTTGGTACATATTTACACGTCGAATGCACACAGGATTATACCAGGGCCAACTACTGAAAGAAAACATGCGGTAAATGGTTGCTTTAATAAGTCCTGTTCCATTGAAAGGAAATAAAACCTGAGTATTAATGAGATATAATTATATATTTAAAATCTTTTCCCTTGTGCAGTATATAGGATTAATGCCAGTAAACTCACAAACTGCAACATTCTACTCCATTACATCTGCAATGATTAGAGATAGTTTGAACATCTGGCATATAATCTGTGATAGAAAACAGCATTCTGTACTTTAATGGACGTCTGGAGGCTACACATATCTGATTTTATTTCTTTCTGTTAACTCTTTCATAGGAGAGAAAGATTTTGTTACCAAGATGCCTCCCATCCTTTCCTGTCTTGCCAGGCATTGTCCAAGACAGCTCTTTGGTTCCCTTGAGATTTGTCGCTTGCTCTTTATCGTTTCCACAGTGGACTCAAACGAAAGCCACCCGGATTTGTCAAAACATATTTATTACCTGCAGGACTGAGCTACATTAATATTCAGATTTTAAAACCTTTAAGAACCGCTAACCAATGAAAAGGAGGACAATTTCCCCATTTTCGGTGAAGTAAAAAACATTAAAATGAAAGAGCCTTCATGGCTTATTTGATATTTCAAAAGTATTCTACATTGTCTCTCTTAATTTGATCGCTTTCATAACTGTGTACGTGGTAACTTGCTTGTCGAGGCTAAGGATTCCACTATGTGTACATTTTTTGATGCCTCTTAAGTGTGAGTAGGTAAGAATATCTCTGACTGGCACAGGCTTTCATTGAAAAAATTAGATGATTTTTCTGCTTCATGTAGGGTCTATTTAGCCCCAAGCTAAACAAGCAAGGTTTTAGCCCTACTGCGTTTCTATCGGGAAAAGGAAGATCTTTGGGTGGAAAGGGAGAGAGTGACAGCACTAGCTTTTGCTTTATTTATTGAAATCTTAGCTGAAGCCAACACCTAAGAAAATCCTGAAATTGGACTCTAAGAGAAATGAAGGCTGATTGACATGCAGTCTCAGTAAATAGGGTGTCACCACACAGAGGGCTTAGCCTGTGACGGGAGAGCTCCTGCAGCTCAGGGGGGTATGAGAACATGCATGGAAATGTGCCAGTGGTAAGTGGATTTGGGGGTGAAATAATCATTTTCATGCCTTGAATTTAATGGCTGATGCTGAATGTTGTAATAAAGGCCATAGTTAGTGCCCATAACTACAGGTGTAATAAGGCGAGATACTGGGCCTCCAGACCCTTCCAGCAATAATTCATGCGGGAATTAAGAAGCCTTAATGAGTCGAATGTGTCACTTGGGACCTCGGAAATATAGTTCTTAGAAAAGAAGGAAGCAGAAAAGTACTCGCTGGAATTGAAATTACGAGGAGAGCAGGTAGGGACCACAAGTGCAGGGTTTTCTCCGCCCCCCGCCAGGTTTCTCTGGCCCCCCAGGGGCCATTTGGCAATGTCCAGAGATATTTCAGGGACCAGGACTGGGGGAGGAGGGCTTCTGGCATCTGGGGGTGGAGCCCAGAGATGCTGCTCAGCATCCTAGACAGGACACAGGGTGGACCGCACAACAAAGGATTACCCCGCCCTGAAGGTGGATGGTGCCACGGCTAAAAGGTCCTGTATAAATGCTCACACTGAGTCATTCTTCCAGTTCTCGAGGACACAGGTCCTTGGCTCCCCTTTCAAATGACGGACTCAATCTCTGAGCCCCATGGGGGACAATAAGGAGCAACAACCACGCATCAGAGCCCTAAAGACACTATAGCAAGGCGCATCCCCAGCTCTTGCCCATAGCAGATCAACCAAGTCGATTTGGGAGCCACAGAATTCCTGAAACAATGAGACTTTGTTCATTTGCTCTTAAATAATTTGAAATACATGGACATTCAGATAAGAACCAGATAGTCTCCACCTTGCTCTGCCTGCGAACAAAGGATTTGCTGAGCTGATGGGTTCTGTGAACAGACTCTGTGGGACACCCTTTTTAGAACCTTTTAAGACAAGCAGCTTTCAAGGGTCTCTGACCCACCCCTCGGGATGCCGGCATTCCCTGCACCAGTCACAAGTGGTCCTCAACCCTTTAGGAAAGCAGCTTCAGCAGGACATCCACTTGTCCACACTTTGTAGCCATTAGCGCCGGTTACTGAACGTACTCAGATTTAATGAAAGGTTTTGTTGAAGACAACCCCAGAATTCTGATTTTTCCCTTTAAAATCCAGTGAGACTTCATACCAAATAACAAAATAGGGAGGTTCTCCATCTCCCGTCCTTGGCCTTAATGCAAACCAGATGTCAGGTCAATGTCAACCCCAACCCAAAGCACATGACCTGGGGCCACCCTGTTCCCCCAACCTCCTATGCACACACATCCTTAGAAGGTGAAAAAGGCTTTAGGCATTTTTGCTTTAAAATATTTTTTCTCTGTTATATGAAAATGTTAAGTCTTACTCTGACCTCCCCATCGCTGAGCCTTGGTCAGGCAACATCCTAATATCTGTTGTCCTCTACCAAGTGCCTTTTTTTTCCTTTCTAGCAGCTGTCATAGTTGTTCTTTTACCTTTAGTCATTTGATCCTTTGATTGGTATGTGTCTTTACTACTGGGATCCAGATGTCATGCCAACTGCAGCTCCAACCCGCCCTCATGACCCGGGGCGACTCCAAAATCTTTCACTGTGCATTGCTGTAAGTTCCTTGAGGGTCAGGACAATATCACAGATTTTGCTTTTTGGCTGACCACTAAGCACAGTGCCTGATACACAGTATTCAGTAGGTCAGATCTGTGGGAGGGAGGATGAGAGGGAGAAATTGTGGACTTTTTGATGGACCAGTCTATGTCACAGCCTTCCATCTTCTCCACAATTTTGGGTGTATGTGTGTGTGTGTCTCAAACAATAGATTGCAGGACCTGGGATACATGTTGTACTCTTGTCCCTGAAGTTTCTTAAGACAGTGACTTTGCACCTGCCTAGAAGCTGGGGATGAAGTTGGTGGTCCCCTTGTAGATTACTCTCCACTGGGATGATCTAGAACTAGGCATTTCTATTGCAGTCTGCAAGGCATGCGTCAAGGGCTCCAGGAAACTTCTGAGGAGACTCACTTCCTTTTCTATGCATCTTCTCCACTGCTACCCCCAGTCTCAGGGCCTGGTCCCAGAGTAGAAATGCACTATACAAGCTCAAACACCCTAAAGACAACGACGTTAGATATTTATTTGTATTTGAAGAGTCTCTTTGGTTGGTGTTTGATCTGGGGGATCTACTTCTGGCATTCTCCAGTCTCAACAGCCACCATCACTCCAAATTCCTTGTTCTCACCTTCAGCTGATGAGGACTTTTTGCCTTGCCCTTTCCCAAGAGAAGTGCCTTTTCCAATCCTCTCTTCCTGCTAATTTCCCCAACTCTTTCCAGGTCTGAAGGTAGAATCTTTGACATTGAACACATTTGTAAGATCAGCTTCATCATACCCTATAGAGTACAGTCAGTGGCATCCCGAATGCAAGGAGGTCTTCAAAGAGGGTGTCTGCAGTTTTTTTCATACATTTCATTTATTGAAAGCCTAATCTGTGCCAGGTCTCAAAGCAAACCCAAGAGGAGACCAGCTCAGGTAAGACAGCAAAGGAATTGCTCATTCTGGATAGAAGGAGCATGTATACAGAGGGAAGTGAAAGAGAATCAGAGGGTGCATCCTAGATGGGGAACCTGAAGGGCTCTCTGTAGAAGATGACTGATCTTGGTTCTAAGGACAGGAATTGAAGGAGAAGACTGGGAAGGAGGCAAGGAAGCAAATCAAGCACACGGAATCCATTTAATCAGTTAATCAGGCTTGTCACACCTTGACTCAGAAGTTTATCAAGATGATAAAGATCTTTCTACAGTCTGTTCTTTTCTTCCAAAACACTATAGGATTGTCTCTTTCATTCAGTTGTTAAGCACTGATCTTGAGCCAAGGAGGAGCTGATTCTTTAAAGGGTCTGGGAAATGGTGGAAATGGTGGAGTGGTCCAGGAAGTGGGGTGAGCAGGGGCAGAGTGAGACTGTTCTGGGGGACTCGGGGGCTGTGCTGTAGAGGCAAGGACAGGCAGGATGTCCTCAGCCCTGTGGGACATGCCCCAAGGCTGCTGTTCAGAAGTATCCGGGGTGCAGGGGGTTGTGGACCAGAAAGCTTCCTGCTTCTGGAAACATCACTATTTCAAGGTGGCCCCAGGCTTAGTGATGCGCAAAGGTGCACCTCCTGCATCACTCACTGCAGCTAGTATTCCACTGAAAAATTATTTATTGGATTTTACTTTACATGCTCCCTATTTTCAAAGGGATCTGAGGCAGCTTCTCATAAAAACGGGCATATCTATTTACGCAGGCTGGTTAAAATACATATAAATTTAAAAGCACAGAAGCCACAGAAGAAATGGAGAAGCTAATTGCCCCATGAAGCTGTCATTCTCTCCTCCACCTCGCCACAATTCCTGAGTGATTGGAATTTTGCAAGTTCTGCATGACCTTTCCCATCCCTGTCTCTGGTGGAATCCCCTCCACTCCAGCTGTGCCAGACATATTGTCCCTTGTTATCAGTTGAGTATAAACATGAGAAATAAAGTGGCAATCTCCGGATCCAATTAAGAGCAGAGCCAGGGCAAGTCCCAGATCTCAGAATTCCTTAATTCTTTCTGCTTCTCTAGGAATGCTTGTGGATAGACACAGAAGGGCTTCTTGGTCCTCAAACTTCCACTGTGCCCTCGTAGACTGACATGTCAGAACGGCTGCACTCAAATGGGAGCAGTTCAGCTTGGAGGAAATGGGCATTTGCATCTTTCCAATAAGGACAGTTGGGGCCCTGCACCTTAATTTAATTTCTGAAAACATACCTTTTTGCATCTGAGCAACGCCACTGGAGAAGGCAGTGGACACAGTTTTCCCTGCCTACCCTGGCACGGCACTGGGGCTCAGCTGGCCCTTTAAGAGCCCACTTGCGCCTTCTGAGCTGTGTTGCAGGTTTGCCGCTGGGGTGCAGCTTTCTCTTCCACATCATCCATTCATCTTTCCTGGGATTCTCTGCAATGGTCACTGGAAGTTCCACATATGGCCTGCCACAATCTGTTATGAGAATAGAAGAGGATTCAAAGTGCAGATTAGTGAGAAATATCTTTTATTCTCCCTCTCAGTCTGGTATTGGCCAGGGTGTGTGAGCCGCAATCCTCTGTTTTGTTATTTAGGCCCAATTCAGCTCTCAGTTCACCTGCAAAACAAAGAGACAAGCTGATGTCAGCAGAAGGCCAGGCAGATCGAGACCAGACACCTCACTTGAACACACATATTTCTACATTATCTGGTGATACCATCCCATGGATTCCTAAGGCTAGTGGCCAGCAGATGGGGGTCCCCAAGACATGGTCCAGGAAGATCATGGCATACTTTGGGGACCGTGTGGATTTGGCACCCACTTATTGTCAGAAGGATCCAGAAGATACAGAAATGAACATTTGTGCATTTTTTCTTGTACTGAAATTATCTTTTTTTTCTTCTTCTAGAGAAACAGCACTCCCACACCTTAAGGGAGGGAGTGGGAGATGGAGTAGTATCTAATGCAAATCCATTCTAAGAAGGTTGTGGGGGCCATCTGGTGTCCGATGCAGACAGGGCCTGCTGCGAGACGAATTGGGAGGAAAAGAAAGGGACAGGGTCAGAAGGAATCAGGGGCAAGGAGCCAACTCCTTTTCACCCATGTCAAAAAAGCACGCCATCAGGAAGATAAGAAGAAGCAACAAGGATCACCTTATATTGCGGGAAGGCAATCAAAGGAGAAAAGATTATGTCTCCAAAAAGAAAAGGGTGAGCAGAGGGTGCCGTTGATGAAGAAAGTCTGGGTGATGCACAGGTTCAGGGTGCTGGACGCCAAGCTGGACTTTGTGAATGTCTGGGCGGGCTCCTTCAAAGTAAAAGCAGCCCCTCCTACCAGTGTTTCAGGCTTCAGACATGGTACCAGCACTTCCTGGATGTCATCTCTCTAAGCTGTATGGTTCCTGAAAGATGTAAGTCCCCTCACTGCTTTCTATGCAGGACTGAAATAATTCATCAAATATTTGGAATGTGTAATTAAATATCTAACTCAATTAACAAATTACGAATGAAATAATCAGGGACTTTTATGGTTTATAGTTTGGCTCGAATTTTAATGCTAAATGGTTATTGATTCTAAATAGAGTAGAATCTGAGTTGCAAACTTTAGGTGGATGGATATGATACATGAAAAAGAAAGAAATGGCGGGTGTGTGGCAGGTGGCGATGGAGAGGTGAGGAGTCCTCTGTCCATCCCCACTCCAGTAGCAGCATCGGAGGGCAGACGCGGCGCCTCACCATGGAGGAACCAGGGACTGTGCACATGCTTCCCATTATGAGGTGTCACAGGTCATTGCTGTATGATTACAGAGCAGTGAAATGACACTTGTCATGCTCCTGGAGACATGTGCTTTCCAGCCTCCAGGCACGAGCAACAGTGGGCCAAGATATGAGGTATCTGAATCTGCCTTGCTGCCTCAGGCTGAGAGGTGACGACTGCAGCACTGGGAATTCCATGGTTAACACAGAACAGACTTGAAAGAAACCTTCCCTTGACTATAGGTTCAGATGGACCAGGAGGTGCAGTGGGGTTGTGGTTACTTATGGGCGACAAGAAACAAATGATTGATTCTGGCAAGATTGTTGAGAGATAGGTAAGCCACTTACAGCAATGCTGCTTCCCACCTCCCCCTCCACCCCACCCTCACCCCTGTCAAATACCTTTTTCTCTTTGTATGGAAAATAAAATGCTAATCACACACTGATTTTAAATAGCTATTGAAGCAAGTCCCTAAAGGATATCTTTTTGCCAGACAGAAAAGCCTAAAGTCACTAGAAAGTATTAAAAATAAGGCAATTTCATGTTCGTAAAAATATATTTTTTCATCAATCTTATTTTCCCCATTCCATATTTAATAAGATGTATCATCATTGTTACAAGTAATAATCATTCCCATTGCATTACTTATCCATTCAATGTGAGGCACCATTCCAGGAATTTCTTCCCACGTGCTATTTCATATAATCCTCACAATAACTCTTTGGAGTATTTATTATCATTATCCCCATTTCTTAGACGAGTAAATTTAAACAACTTGACTATGACAATACAATGACCAAAGGCAAGAAGCAGATCTGGAAACCAAACCTATATCCTTTCAGCAGTGTGACTTTTACCAGGCCACCACGTGGGATAGGAGATGGTGGCTCAAAATAAACCTGCAGGGGGATTCGAGCCTTGCCTGGGACTCACAGGCCTGGAACCAAGGCCCCCAGTGCCAGAGCTGACTTTCTCTGGTTGATGAGGAAGGAGGGCTTGCTATAGTTTTGCTTTGCTCCTTGCCATGGAGGGCTTGTCAGACTACCTGCTCCAACTCCTACCTGGGCCAGGCCAGCGACAGGAAGGCCTCTGCCCTACCCCAGCTCTCTGCGGCATCTGGGAGCAGGAAGGAAGGCAGTGCTATGTACAGCCCGGGAGTGATTTAAACACTCCTCCAGCTCAAAGGGGAATCTTGGATTTCATTAATTAATACATCAATAGAAACCAATGGAGAAAAACATGTCTTGTTATCTGGCTTCTCAGATGCTAGACATGGGCTCATTAGCCTTAAGCATATCAGCCCGCTAACACTATTTATTCCATACAGAATAATGATCTACTTTAGGGGAATACTGCAGTGAACCGAGAGGCTGAGCTCATCCATTATCACAGCTCACATGCACACATGTGCATCCTCATCATCAGCCACAGGATGGCCAGCATGTGGCACGTGCATGCCGTGTGCCCACCCGGGGCTGCATGCCCCTTTGTGACGCTGCTCCTCACCACAGTCTGCAAAACTTGCTTTGCCCCTACTCAGAGGTGAGCCCAAGAAAGCTGGCCTAGGGCACATGCCTATGCCAAGGTGGAGCCGGCTTCAAATCCAAGTCAAAGTGACTAAACTCATTTACACAGATACACACAGGCAAAGACACAACACAAGCTGTCACCCAACAGAAAAGGGAAACCAATGTACAGAAAGAAAGAGGCAGGCAGCCAAACCACGTGCACTTATTGCTGACCATTGTCTAATCAAGATAAGCAATTTAACAGATTGTGCCATTGTTGTTATTTCTATTTTAAATTACATAGTCTGTTTAATGGCAGTGTCCTCAGAAGGGACAGTTAGAATTACAATTCAACCCTGAACCAGTCAGCCTTGTAAACCATTACGCAAAAATAAGTATAATGCGTGATTTTGCTAGGCTCCAGGGAGGCTATTTTGATATGTTAAGGGCCTTTGATACAGAAATCAGCCTTCAGTTAAATGACGACCCCATCAGGCAGGAAAGGGGGTTCACTAAGGCATGTCTGTTTGTGGTCAGCGGGCAGGATTAAGTGTCCCATGTCATCAGGTCTGCAGTTCTAGGATCTTAGACATGTAATCACACAACAGCAGGACAGGAGACCTCCAGACAGATCTACCTTTGTGTTGCTTGCACCTTCATTCTTTTGTTGCCTTTTCTGATCTTGGAAACCCCAGAAGAATGCCAAAGCCACCAAATTACACAGACCACGGTTCAGTTGTCCATTTCTCTTTCAACTGGTCAACCGCACAGCAAACCCTGATTGATTCCTCCAGTGCTAGGCACTTCAAGGAGACAAAGGAAGAAGGATCAAAAGAGGCTGGTCACCAGGGCCCTTTTGGTGCAGGGAGGCCAGATTAGAGCCAAGACGGCCTGCCATCTTGTGTTGAGTTATGCTGCTGGGGTCATAAGTATCATAAGAACTCAGAGAAGGGAGACACTGGCAAGGTCCTCTGGAGTCAAGGAAGGTTTCCAGGAGAAGGGAGCACTTAAACTGAATCCTGAAGTACTGCTAGTAGGGCACAGCATGAGTGTGGCAGGTTGATTTATGCCCCCCAACAAGCAAAAATCCTTAATCTTAATCCATATTTCTGTTGGGATGAACCCATTGTAAATTGGACCTTTGGAAGAAGTTATTTTTAGTTAAAGTGTGGCCAACTGAAGCAGGTTGGGCTTTCATCCAGCTTACTGCAGGCCTTATCAAAAGCATCTGGAAAGCACAGAAGCCAAAAAGAAGAGGATATCACCTTGTGCTGGGAAGTACAGATAAACCAAAGGTCCCCAAGGATTGCCTGCAGGCAGCACTTGAATGCTATAGACTCTGGGGAGAAAGCATTGCCTGGCTGACACCCTGACTTTGGGCTTCTAGTCTCAAAACCATAAGCCAATAAATTCCCGTTGTTGAAACCAAAGCTAGTTTGTGTTGTTTGTGATAGCAGCTCAGGTCAACTGAGACAATGGGCAAGGAAGAATCTCCTGAGAAGGGTGACTTTGAGGACAGTGAATTGACAGTATGCAATGAAATCAAGCAGTCAGCTGGAGGTTAGGGTGAAGGTGCAGGTAATGGGGGCTGAGTATAGGAATACCTGCTAAGGGTGTAGTCATCATGCTTTGGGAACACAGGACCACCCACATGACCAAACACACCACCTATTGCTAACAATGGCCTTATTTTTAAAAAGGAAGGAAATGAGATTCTAAGAAAAGGGGTGTGCTTCGATTTTAGCAATGCTTAGTAGTCTTGGAGAGTGGAACTGATCAGTTCTGGGCAGGGAAGCCAGACTAGTCTGGGTGTCATTAAAAGTGCTATATACTGCCCTGGGAATTATTCCCCAGAGGCACTGATGCAGTTTCCTTTCTCATGACCATAGCCCAACAAAGAGCCAAGATGCTTAACTGCAACAGCTCTGCAGGAGACACACACACCGTCCAGGACCGTCAGTCCATAATCCTGAAGATATAAGGAGTGCACACGAAGGCCTTTCTAGATGGTCAGCAGCTATATGGGAGCAGGGGGAACAGGCTGCAGGAGACATTGAAAAAAAAGTTTTTTCAAATTAATAAATGTAACCGTCCCCACTCAAGACCAACAGCTTGTAAAATTGGATTTTTAAAGATGAAGGGGAAAGGAGGTCAACACTGGTCAGAAGCAGCAAAATAGAGAATTTTGGAAGAAGGGAGGACCACCTAATGGCAAAGGAGGCATTAATGGATGTCTGTCACACTGACACTAATGCCATCACTTTGCTTGGAGATGACAATCCCTAAATCCCACCAACTGGAAGGTGTTGAGTGGGAGGAGAGAAGCAAAGATCCCTGCCATCCTTGCCCTTTAGGCTTTTCTGTTGGAGGATGGTGGGGCAGAACTTGAGGACTTACATCAGGAGAAATCACAGTTAACATTAAAGTTTATTCCTAGTCTTTGAGATGGGATCTCTTCAAAATTATTGATTTATTTCTCCATCCTGCAAGACACCATGCTCCTCCATTCAGGAAGGAACGCTGAGCAAATGTTCATTACCAAGAAGTCTCCTAAAACGGGTTTGGAGTATGAACTCAGGAATGGATGGGTTGGAACAGTGTCCTTCCTTCTGTGCCAAACCTCTGTTCAAGAGCAGAGATTATGCCCAGTAGGGATCTTCTCACAACACTGTAACTCAGGCAAGGCAGTGCTCAGTGAGCATCCGCTGAATGAGGGGATACATCATAAACAAGCATTCTGAAGCCATCGCCCTCAGCACATGTCACAGTCTATTCAGTGCTCCTTGGGTCAAATGTTAGGTTCCTTTCCCTAGACCAGTGACTCCGGCCTAGAGAAAAATTCCACATCCATGAACCAAATGCTGGTGTTGGCTACCATCTTGTAGAAACTCAATTCCTTAGCTCTAGTCATATTTGAATCACTGGATTTTATTAGAGAAGCCACTCTTTAGCAAGGGCAGAATTTCTCAATGTAACAAGGGGGTTGTAGGTTTCCTGGGAAAGAAAAGATCCATGCAGCGACATTTACCCAGTGTTGGCCATAGGAGTGGAGCTTCCTTCACTAGGCCAAGTCTAAGTGGCAGGGTGTGTGGAGAGTGCCCTGCCCAACTCACCTCATGTTTCACTGATCCCCAATATTCTCCATCTCTTCCCATCTATTGCCAAATATCTCAAAGGTGTCTGTCGGCTTATTACTCAACTTTTTTCCCCCAGCCTCCTTCTCCTGCTTCCTCCCATCCCTGCTAATGGCATGCAGTTATGTGGCCTCATCCTCCACTCTATTGAGCCTACTCCTGGATGCTTACTGATGGCTCCCTCTTACCATCCCAGTGGTCTCCCAGACAATTCTGCCACTCTTGACCCAGCAGACGCCCCTGAAGCTCTCCTCCCTGGCTCTGAGAACCAGCATCTCCCAATTTCTCTCCTGGCCCCACAGAAGCTACTGAAGCAGCTTCTCTTCCTGCTCCCTAAGATGTGACTCCCCACAGCATTATCTCCTCAGCCTCTTCTCTCCACTTCTCCATCTGTCCATCTTGTAACTCCAGGTGGACCCCCAAACTCTCAAGGGGCAAGGACATCTTCTCTCTCCTCCAAGCTCCTCAGCACCAAACACAGACAATAAATATATAGTGATTTAAAGCATTCCATGAATGCAAAATGACAACATGCCACAGAAAGGGCAGGTCAACTGAGGAGCCCAAGGTGGGCGGTCTGAGCCCCCTTCCCAGTCATCCTGAGTCAGAGTGGGATCTCCTGCAAGAGTTCAGCAAGTGTGTCCCCCAAGGATGCTTGCAGAGAGAGACTCAGCCCTAGTCCTGGTTCTATTCTTAGCAGCACTCACAGCCGGTACCAGGGAGAAAGCTGGTTGTTGTTAAATGTTCGGCAGCGTCTGGCTTTCTCAGTCCAATCTTTGGTGGAGCCTTCTGTTTCCGCCTTCAGGTACATGATGCGTTCCTGTCCTCATATCAAAATGGGCGGGGGGTGGGAAGGAACCATCTGGAATAGGCACTGAATCCTCTCCTCACTCGGCCCCAGCTCTTCTCTATTCCCCACTCCCATCTCAGTTATCTGGGGCTTATGTTTTTTATAGGATGTGGCTCAGAACATAGATTTCCAAGGTCTTCCTGTAGCATGAAAGGACAATTTTTCTCTCTCTGGGGTGACCACCGACTTCATCGATTGCTAAAGTTTCCTTCAACAGCAGGTGGAGGTGTGGTCAGTGACCAGGCACAAGGAGGTATGTTCTGGGACCATGTTAGGAGTGGATCATGGATGCAGGTTGTGCCATCTAGACAAAGAGAACTTGCATGCCACCTCTCAACACCTGCAGTACTGCAGGTGACTCTGAGTATATATTTCAGGCAGGAGCCACACAGCCCTCCTGGCTGTTTGTCCTTGTTCTCAGATCCAGGCCAGGGAGGACCCTGGAATGTATTTCCTTTCAGATTTCCCTCACTTCTCCATAATTTCCCTCCCTCCTTCCTTCCTTGCTTCATTCATTACACATTTATTCATATATATATTTAGTTCTTGTCTTAGCTGGGTTCCTCTCCAAAGCAGACACTTGATAGACAAGGACTTGGGTGTACATAATCCCATAGAGCACAAATGAAGGGATAAAGAAGTGAGACAGAGATGGGAGGAAAGCCAGCACTGGGTGCACAGTTGAGCGAATGACCACAGTGGACCACTGGGTTTCCATCAAATGAGGACCCTCCAAAGTACTGTACAGAATGCCAGTCCACTGACTCCCAGCCCATGTTGAATGATGGTTGCACTAGGGGCATTCAGGCAGCCCTGCAAGCAGCTGAGCAAGCTCCTGTGGTTCTTGATGTTGGAAACTGTCCAGCCTGGAACTGTCCACTGTGACTGCTGATGGAATTAGGGGTGAATCAGAGTGATCTGATACAGAGAGTTGACAGCATCTGCTGAGGCCCCATGGTATTCATTGCTGTTGGAGACATGTCATTCTGGATTTCTTCAAGTTTGCCATCTAAGAGCCAACTGTATCTTTCATGGTTTGAGTGATTTCTTCCCAGGAACTTCATGGAAGATAGCATGATCATACAGATCTAAAATCCAGGAAGTCTAGATTTTAAACCTGGTTCTGTGGCCACCATGCTACCCAACTGCATCAATTCACTGACATATGTGGAGCCATCACATGCTTCATGAAGCATCAAGCATGGTCGTCAGCGATCCACGAGTGAATAATCCAAGGTCACTGGCCCCAAATGCTCGTTCCAGTTTGATGTTTGTTGTCAAGACAGAACACAAACTGTCCTAACATGTTGTAACAAGTCCACACTCTTGCCCAGAGCAAGGCATGTTGGGAGCACACAGGAGGGAATAATATATTGTACTTGGATTGGGTAGAGATGACTTAATGGAGATGATACACCTAATTTTATACCATGGGGTGGACAGAAATCATCAACCACCTCAGAAGATTTCTTCGGTGGTTCAAAATTTGAATATTCACAATTTAACTTTGGAGCTATAGCATGATTTATTTCCTTACCAGCCAGCATATCTCCTCCCAGTAACAAAATCTGTCAGTGACCTTCTGATCTACACAGCCTACAAAAAATATTTGGAGAACACTGTGGGACCATCCTACTTATACTTGCCCATACAAGACTTACCCCAATCCCTCATTCCTTCTACTCTCAGTCTGGTCTGGAGTTCCAGAGTTCCTGGTCTCTTAACTGGTGTCAGACCCCATCAGGAACCTCTGGATCTTTGGTTTGGAGTGCCTTAGTCCTTCCTCCTGGAATGTCCTCACTGACTCTCTCTCATGCCCTCACATCCATACTCTATTCTTCATTCTAGGCTCATCCCTCAACTCATGATGCTTTCCCTTGAAATGTTGGCCCTCTTAAATTTTCTGTTCCCATAGCATGTGAGTCCCATTGCTCTCAGCTCAATCATATAGACCTTGGTGTGCATGCCTGCAAGGTGGGATTTCAGGCACCACCAGATAGGCGGTCAGGGAGCTCTCCATGGAAGAGCCAGGTCCCAGAGCTCAGCCGAGTGCACTGCATGTGTTACTATAGCTTTTCTGATTTGGGGTCTTCCTAGAGTAATCATGCAGTTGTGAGATCCCTGAGATCAGGGCCACTGTCTGGCCTTTAGTAGTGTGGCCAGTGCCAAGTACAGACACAGGCACTAATGCATGGTATTAAATCATGCTGAGTAGATGAAGACTTAGCTCCAGATATGGGTCAATGTTGAGCACCACTATCATTCTTTACCTGACCTTAAGGGGTCATAGTAACACATTCCTGAATCAATGAATTTTTTTCCTCTGCATTACAAGCCTACTTTAGTATCTACAAAACCATCACCACAATCTTGAGCCATTGCTCTATAAATATTGTTTAGATACCCTTTACATATAACAAAGTGTTTATTTTCTATGTGTGGGGACACAAAATCCTGGGCTTCTCTGACCCTCTCAGTGTTCCTTTCTCTTGAATGGGTCCATTGAACACTATCATCTTTAAGATACCTTCCTGTACTAACATAGAATGAATCTAAGTGCCTCATGTTGTTTCTTGATTGGCCTGAAGTGGAACCTTAGGCCTGCTGCTCAACATTTTCAGGGAAAACAAAACATTTGCAATGGTTGGCGCCCTAGGAAACCATTCCTTACTCCCCACAAGAGGAGCAGACCATGAATGCAAGGCAGGGTATGCCTGTTTGGCTGTCGTCATTGCCAACAAAGGCTCTTAGCACTGCCTCATCTGTCTCCCAGCTCCCCTGCCTGGTCAGACATGGAAACATTGCCATTTTTTCCTTGGTTTAGGAGGCCCTAAGTGCTGGGGGAATAGGACTTCAGAGAAGGAAATGATTCACACCCAGCAACGCAGGCTCCCAGACACCTGCTCCCCCTGCCCTCCGGACCCCGGGGGCTCACAGGCCTGACCTGGAGTGGCTCAAGTCTCCCTGGGCGGATCTATTACATGCATTAAAATAATTTACGCTCAGCCCTATACAGCGTTTAATTCGTCGTGCCATCATCCGTTCCAGAAGCATTCCTCTTCACCGTGAATTATTTTTGAAGTATTTATGTGGACCTCACCGAAAATCACTCCAGTCAGCACACTGAGAAATGGAAAGGCATTAAGGGGAGGTGTTGACCCCAAGGTCACGGGCACCAGTGTGGCCAGGGTCAATGGGGCCAGGGAGGGGGCTGGGGTGGCCACGGCAGATGATGACCAGGCTGCTGGGCATGGGCCGGGCACACATATTTTTTCAATATTAATGATCGTGGTCATAACTGATGTGTGTAGCATTTCCGTTTGCAAAGCTCTCCCTCATCCTCTCATTTGTTGTTTTCACTAAGCCTGTGTGGCAGATGTTCACAGCCTCTTTTCCTGATGAGGAAATTGAGGCTCAGAGAGAGAGAGCTCAGTAGATTAGGAGTTGGATCCAGGTTTCCTCACTTGCCAGCTGTGTGTTCTGTAGAGCCCGGGTGGCCAATTGCAGAGGACCCCAAAACTCTGGGACCTCAGGCCAGCCCTCCCAGAACAGTGACCTACTCACCCTCCTTACCCACATTCGGAAACAGGCGCACACGTCCAGGCAGGAAGTTCTCCAGGAAGCTGCAGCCTGATTTGGAGTTTAGACAGCATTCCCCTTTGTTTGGGGGGCCTCATTTCTGGAAACAGCCTAAGAACTCCTCTTTCTAATGCTGGCACAATTCCCACAATACTCTGATTATTAGTAAAGATAATTAGGCATGGATATTTTATTTATTCAATGAATATTGATTTGAGCGCCTACTCTGTAGCAGCACTGTTTGTGCCAGATCCCTGTGCTCATGGCATATAAGCCCCTGTAAGGAATGCAGCCCATAAACATATAAACAGAGGGGTAAACGAGGTTTTTGCAGAGAGTCTGGCTGCCACAAAGAAGATGGAAACAGATGACAGGCTGTGGTGGTGCTACCAATACCAGGGGTGTATGGATCCAACATGACACTAGTTCTCTGAGGGACATTTGTGTCGAAACCTAAAAAGAGTAAGACACAGAGAATGGTAAGGATAGGAGATAATGGCAAGTATGAAGGTCCTGGGGCAGGAAGAGTTTGGCAATTCTGGAGTGCCAAAGGCCATTCTGGCTAGAGATGGAGGGTGCTGAGGGAGAGAGAAAAGATGAGGCTAGAAAGATTGACAAAGTCAGATCACATATGATCATTTCTTGGGGTGCCATGACAAAGTACCGCAAACTGGGTGGCTCAAAACAACGAAAATTGATTCTCACAGTTCTGGAAGTTCGAAGTACAAAATCAGTGTGTCAACAGGGTCGTGCTACCTCTGAAGGCTCTGGGGAAGGAGACTTCCTTGCCTCTTCCTAGCTTTGGGTGGCTCCTGGCAATCTTTAGTATTCCTTGGTTTGAAGATGCATCTCTCCAGTGTCTGCCAATGTTGTCACATGACCTGCTCTCCTGTATCTCTGTGTCCAAACCTTCCTCTCCTGTTTCTTATAAAGATACCACCACTTGGGTTTAGGTCTGACTGGAATCCAGTAGGAGCCCATCTTAACTTGATTACATTTGGGAAGACCCTCATTCCAAATGAGGTCACTTTCAAAGAGGTTGGAACTTCAACTTTCATTTTGGAGGGAGGACACAATTTAACCCACTAAGAAAAGGAGTGCGGGTGTTAATCTCATGTAAGGACCCACTGGAGAATTTGGGCAGTTGAGCCACAAGAACTGATTTGTTGAATAAAAGGCTGATGGACATTGTTGGGCACATGGGCTCCTCCAGATCCTTCCAGATGAATGCCACCTGCCTCCAGGAGCCCTGCAGGACCCCTTCCTTCCCCACCTCTAAAACCTGGGCTTTTAGGAACTGTGCCCCCCAAAGCCCTCTCAATCCGGGGATCTTTCTAGGGAAAAACCTCCCCTCAAAGAGAGTAATTGCAGAGGGCAGGGCCAGGCTACCAGCGGCCCCTGGACCATTCTAGTAGGACATGGAGGACCAGCTTCCCCGTAAGTCTGGTCAGGTAGGGGTCCTCCAGCAGGCAGGACTAACTAACCCTACCTCCCAGCCTTTGCACCTGCCATTGCTTCTGCCAGCACTTCCTTCCCTGGGTCTGCTGGTAGTCAGCTTCTCCTTCCCATGCAGCACTCAGCCCTAGAAGCTTTCTCTGATCCCCAAGCTAAAGAGTCTCTCCTCCATTCCCACTCAGTACCTCACTGGCTCCCTGTTCCCTGAAACCCGCTTCAGCCTGCAGCCCCCAGGCTCTGAGCATGGAGGGATGGGGGGTGGGAAAGGGTAGGCAGGGACCACCCTCCTCTGTCCTGGGCCCGAGTCCCCCGACCCCCAGGACAATGTCCAGCTCAGAGCCACCCAACAGCTTCCCCAACCCCTACCGCCAGTGCAGCTGGGACCCAATGTCTGATGACAGCAATGGTTCTGGGGCAGGAAACGGGCAGCGATTTGGGAGGAAAACAGAGTTAAATGGCAATAATTTAAAAGGTACGAGGGCATCGATCCTCGTCCTCCGTAATGGAGTTACTGCAGGCGCCACACAAGACCTACGCGCCCTCCGCGGTGGCGGACGCCAAAGCGAGACCCGTTCGGGCGCGTCGTCCCGTTGCGCGCCCAAGAGGAACTTTGGGGACTGACGACGGTTCCCGGAATCGGTGAGGGGTGGGGAGGCGGGGTGATCTCTCCGCGCGGCCCCTCTCTTTTGATCTCTCAGAGGTACGGGGCTGGCTCAGATTCCTGGGGTGCAGCGGGTATCCCCACCATCCGTGGCGACTCGAGGGCTCCAGGCGCCCCCACCTGACGTTGCGCCCCACTCAGTGCCCGCCAGGCGACCCTCCCTCCCCGGCGCTTCAAGCCAGGACGCGATCGCTTCCCCAGGTCCTACCGTAGGTCATACCTCTTCCCCAAGAGGGAGGAAACACATAATGAAAACGAAACCCAGAAGAGAGCTACCACGCTGGGCTGGCTTGCTGCTTGGGGGTCTCCATGGCTCTCCCAGCTTGGGTTGGAGCGCTGCTCTCCTGCTCTCCCTGCACCCCGCGAGCCCTGCGTCTCAGACGGGGAAGTCCACAGTCCACTGCGCCCCGCAGTTGCTTTTATTGATTTTTTTTTTTCCTGGTGATCTGACAGCCAAAAATGGAGGCGCGGCAACACAGAAAACGCGAGGGAAAACACCTCCCCGGCACGAGAGCGCAGCCAGCGTGGATATTCTCAGATCGGTTTGGAATTCTTCCTGTCCCTGGAAAGTCTCTTTCTTTGAAGTTGAACCTTTTGACCAAAGCCATCCGTTTTTGCTAAGCCATTTGACTGAACCTGCCACCAAAATTCACTTTGTAAACAAAGAAAAAGGCACGGGGCTGACTCAAAGGATGATGAACAATTTGTGAGGGCTTCTGGTTTCGCTCGCTCATTCTGCGTCTTTAATTTAAAAGAAAAAAAGAAAGTGACCTCTAACCCTTAACTTGACTATCCCTCTTTCTCCCACTGTCTGGCTTTTTGGAAGCAGCAGCGAGGCTGACATATTTCAGACAAATCATGGCAGCCAACTTCCTGTCCCTGCCCAGTTTCCACTGGGAAACCCTCCCTCTTTGCCTCTGGGGGGAACCAGGTAACTGGAGCCTCCTTCTCTGCCTCTCCCAAGTCCAACAGCTCCTAATCCAATGCATAAATAATCACATGTTTTATAAATAGCTGTGGACAAGAGGCTGTAAAACAAGGAAGATATATTTGTGCCTTTCTGTCCTAGGAATATTTTCTAAAAAGACTGTTTTATTTGGTGTGGGTTGAATGGGGAGGTGTGTATACATAACAATCCCCAAAGTTTTCCCTGCCCCCTTGCAGGTCAGACCAGCACCAGAGTTAGCAAACTGATAAGGTTCCATGGGCAAGCTTTATTCGTTCTGACACAAGCCTATGACACTTTATAAAAAGAAGTAATCCAGAACAATCTCTAGGTAATTAACACCTAGATAAACAAACATAAATTTCTATATTGCATTTATTTGGACTACCACTCAAATATGCGTGAACCATGCTTTTTTAATTAAAAGATAAATCCATGTGACACTTAGCCTCAAACTTAATTATTCAGCATAGTATAATAAAAAATAGAGCCCATTAAATGTGTCTTGCACTGTATTTCTGTATTAACAGCAAAACAGTTCGGTCTGGGATCATTTAAATTTTCCCCCTCCTCTTTGCTTGTGATTTCCCTGTTCATATAAGCCCTTCGTCTCCCTCCTCCCCCTTTTCCTCTCTGTTTTTCTCTTTTCTCCCAACACCAACAGGTGAAGAGATTAAAACTCTACACAAGCCCCTACATGGAATGCTCAGCTGGGCAACATTTTTAATATTGCATTACAACTATGAATTTTTTTCTTCCCCATGGAAACATACTTCCAGTTTGGTGGAACGTGCCCAGCCCCTCTATCTTGAAATGAAGATCACAATATTTAACACTAATTTCCCTGGGATTGTGCTTACAATACACCAGGTGAAGTTTTCATAATATACTGTTACAATACAGATGTTATACAGAGAGGGGGAGTGTGCAAATCCCAAACTACAAGAGACAGCAGGGTTATCATCTTTATAAAAGTTTCAACACAGAACAGTGTCTTAACGCTCAGTATCAGCAGCTCAGCAGCTTCCTGCTCTTAGGAAGAGAATGCACATTTGAGCCCTTCCCTGCCTAGGTCAGAAGGAGAAACAAAGATCTATTCTATCACTCTGCAAGAATATATGCTGACCACATGCCAGAAGTCATGTTAAGCATTAAGTAACTCCTAGCCTTTCATCCTTCAGGTAAAGACACTCTAGCAGGCAAAGTTTGAACTCAGGTCTTGCATTGCCCAATTCCAAATTCTTAACCCCTTGACTACATGGTTCCCCCATCCAGCCTCCTGGGTTGTGGGCAGCTATGCCTTTGGCTTGCCCAAGACAAGTGGCGTTAAAGGAAATGGACTTAGATTTAGAGGAAGCACCATCCGGGTTTGCCCAGGACTGTCCTGGTTTTGACACTGAAAGTGCTGGGCTCAGGAAACCCTAGATCCAGGCAAACCAGGAGAGCTGGTCGCACTACTTAGATTTCCCCAACAAAGGGTGCTCCTTCTAGGTGGCAGAGTCTGTCCAGAGAAGGGTCAACCAGAACCACACAAAGAAACCGGACTGGGCCTAGAGACTCCTACCCACCGGTGCTTCTCTGGTAGCCTGTAAATCTGGTGGGAAAAGAGTCATATGGATCATGCTCCATGGACCTTAGCTTGGCTGTCCTCTGAGAAAGCCATATACCTACAGAACATTCTACCATTTTAGTCATTTTCAATTGCTATTTCATAGACATTGTGACTTTGGGTAATTATTTCCTCCAATCTGTTGGTGTCTAGCTTGTTCTCTATGCACCCCTTTCCATAGATATTCTCACTTAACCTCAGAAGGAGCCATGTGATTGTGCTGTGCACTGTTTTGATTGGTAGAATTAGGAAGATCTGCCAGGATTGCACAGCCACTGAGGGCATGAGGAAGGTTTTCCGTCTCTTAGGGCCTTCGCATGTCTTCTTCCTTCATCTCTCTTCTCATCATCCTTCCATAGGAAGTCTTCTCTGATTGGGAAAATTGCTGTTCTCCTGGCACCTTGAATCTCCTCTTCCTGACCTTGTACAATTATTTGTATGACTATTAGATTAAAATCTATTTTCTCCTTGGATTTCACATTGTGCCCCTAGCCCTTAGCCCAATGCCTAGCACACAGTAGGGCCTCTGTAAATATTTGTTGAAGGGATGAATGGAATAACATCTTACCCAAGACCAATTCTCTTTTCATTGCATCTCATTCTTCCCACAGTTGCCTCCCTGTTACCCCTACGAGAAGCAAGATATACTGATAATACCTTGATTTTTCATACGAGAAAGTTGGAAAAAAAGGCCATTAAGAGATTTTTCCAGCGTCATCTCTTATGAAGGAGATGGGTCTAGAGCAGGGGTTCTTAAGCTTTTTTTTCACTCCACGGAACCCTTTGCTAGTCGGGTGAAGACCACAGACCCCTTCTCAGAAGGTATCAGCAGATAGTTTTATGCCACTCAACATCGGAGGTCAGAGAAAATTTTCTCAATTCAAGCTCCCCTCACAGACCCCTTAGGGGTCAATGGACCCCTGGTTAAGAACCCCTGGACTAGAGTGGTACTGGCCATCTGACCACAGGGGAGCCTTTCCAAGGCACTTCCCCCCCCCCCTTTAGTCTACATTTGTGTGTGGGAAATTAGTATCAAATTTATTCATAACTTATTAGATCATAATAGTGCCAATAAACTGCCTTTGTAGTTTACAAAATGTACATAGAAATTACTCTCTACATTATTGCATTTAATTCTCCTAATTTTACAGGTAAGATCAATGAACTCAGAACCACTAACTAGTTCAAGATCATACAGTCAGCAGGTTGTGTAGAGCCAGGTTTTAAATGCAAGTGATTATATTCTATATAGTACACTGTAATGTTCTGCCAACTGTGCATGACTGGATGAGAGCTCAAAAATATTTTGATGGACATATATATTGGGGCACTTTAAAAGTGCCCCCTACTTCCAGTTTTAATATTTGTTTTAATAATAGCTTTATTGATGAAGAATTGGCATACTGTAAAATTCATCCTTTTAAAATGTACATTCAGTGGCTTTTAGGATATTCTCAGAGTTGTGCAACCATTACCGCTATATTGAATTTTATAACAATTTTTATTACCTCAAAAGATACTCCATACCCATTAGTAGTCACTCCCCATTCTCCCCTCCCTTCATGACAACTGCTAATCTACTTTTTTTCTATATGGGTTTGCCTATTCTGGACATTTCCTATAAATGTGATCTTTTGTGACTGACTTCTTTCACTTAGCATAATGTTTTCAAGGTTCATCCTCTTTACAGTGACTAGTATTCCATTTTATGGCTGTACCATAATTTGTTCATCCGTTCATTACACAGATTTTTTTAAACCAAATTTTAGGTAACATTTAAAAATTGAGAGCCTCGTAGAAAAATCCAGATACCCAGTATCTCTTGAGAGATGAGAAGAGCTGAGGCCCCGTTCCTCGTGGCAGCCCCATGCAGTTGCAGAGCCTCCACCACCACCGTTAGGGGGCCCACACGCTCCTGGCCCCCTAAGGACCACTTGCCACCTCGCCTGGACCCTGTAGATAGTTGGGTTTGGGGTCCATCATGTACATTGTTTGGAGAGAGACAACCTTTTACCCTTCAACTTTCTTTCGCTCGTAGTTCACTTCCTGATCTCCTCATAATATTGCGTAACTCACCTTTGCAATTGGTGATGATGGACAGTCAAGGACTGCCGAGGCTTTCATTCAAGTCATCTGCTCCCACCCAAGGGTGCCAGTGAAAATGGTCTCACATCCTGAAAGAAATATGGAGAACTTACAAATTCCTATATGACGGAGGTGGATGTCTTTGCTTGCTACATTTCAGTGAGCCCTCCATGTTCCAGAACTGCAGCATGTACTATACCAACTTAGTCTCGAGACCAAACCAAAACAACAGGAAATCAAAAAGCAACTTCACACATCAAGTATCAAGCATACACTTCAAATACTCTCAACTCAATGCTGGAGTTCGGCTGTTTCAGTAGTCCCTGATACCAGAGACTTGATTAGTCTTTGTTCTCTTCCTTTTCTTCTGGAGGAAGAATTCAGATTATCTGATAATTTGGAGGTAAAAGCTTCTTTGCATTTCATAATTTTTTTTAAGTTTCTACCAGTAAAGGGGAATAATAGATCCCAAAGCTCTAAGTGTCATATAATTACTATAATATGAAAAGCATTAGCATTTCCATAGGTTTTACCTCACTAACACAAACGTCTGCATGTCTTTAAAGAAATGTGATTCCATATGCACATGAGCATGCCCCCACACACTCATGCTCTTCATACTGCACAGAGATACATTCTGTTCAAATAAACACGAGGCTTTGGGGACAATCGCACTGCAAAATACTGCAGGGCTATTTTTTAGTAAGTGGGATTTGAGCAATGTTTACTTGTTTAAAGTCCAGCAAAGCTGCAAATGTATGCTTTCCTCTTCCTAGTAAACATAAGCAAATAGGAAAAGATGTTATTTTTTCCAGAGGTAGAGGTTTTATTGCATAAAACACTGGATAAAACTGGACTGCTTCAAAGACATTTTATTCTAACAGCAAAAAGAAAACAGTCATTGCTGAAAAAACAACTTTTAATACTTTCTATACCAGAATAAAGTTCTGTCAACTGATGTATTATAATAATAAATAATGACCAAGAATAAACTTTAAATACAAAGTTTTCTACTTGTTACAAGCATAGCAACAAAATCCTCTACTCTATTGATCTCAGATTGCCTCCAAGATAGATTTTTTTTTCTTTGTGTAGGAATGTAGACAGTAGTTATGACCAGCATTACAGAATACAGAAGTTACAGGGAAGAGACTTGACATGTTTAGATATGAGAACCTGATGACATTCAGAAACTGACACTGCATCACTGCGGCTGTTACTTGTTTGTATTACAAGTTACAAATGTTCTGGAAAGAAGGCCTGTGTCAGAGGGGGAAATCAGGACAGTAGCACTGGACAAAATGGAATCAACACACACGCCACAAAGAAGAGGGGATGGTCCCAGTGTCACAAACAGAATTATTGCCTGTCGCATCTGACGACGCTCAGAAGACACAAAAGAATACCGAAACAGTTCCCAAAGTGCTAGAAATGGAATGTGGCTCTCATTTTTTCCACTTTTTTTTCCTTTTTTCTTTTTTTTTTTTCTTCTTTTTTTCTTTTTCTTTGCTAAGATACCAAAGGCGGGGCAAACACACAGAAAGCAAGCGACTGGCAGTCACCAAACACGGCAGTGCAGTTAAAATCCTAAAGCTTACTACAGTCAGAAAGTTTTCAGTAACATCTCGGTCCTTTCTCTAGGATCATAGAAACAGTTGCATTAAGTTTATCAACTCGATTTAAGTAAGGCAGTGAGAACTATACTAGAAAAACAAGAAAGCAGCTTGCTCTATGCCGGACGGGTTCAGGTTGCACAGCGACCTCCTTTAAACCAAAACCTCAGTTAGATGACACCCTTTCGACAGCATATGCAAACCGTATTCCTTATTAGCCTGAGATTTTTTTTTTTCTGGTCTCAGGATAACGCTAAGAATTTTATTTACATTGATTGCAGTTTAGTATTTTTGTAAACTGCTGTAGGCAGAGCTGAAGTTTTTAAGGCCCTGGGGTTTTATTCTGTGCTCCCAGCCTGCAAAGAAATATTGACTTTTTGTTGTTGTTGTTAAGTCTGAATGATCTTGTTTTAGAAGTTAATACTTCAATACTTCTCTCCCATCACAAACAACAGCACCAATTCCGTGTCACTCAAAAGAAGCATGGTAAAAGGCTGCACTTTTTACACCATTCTAGCAGATTCAAGAATAAACCTTTAGCTAGTTTTCTTAAATCTTTTTTTTATTAGTGAAGTATTTCATTATTGGCCCTCAAAGTCTCCTCTCCCTCTGTGTGGTGCAGAACTTGATAAATTTGGAGTATCCAATCAGTAGAAAATCTAAAATCTACAAAAATATAGAACACATTTGTTTTACAAAAACAGACATTTTAACTCAAATGGTTTTCTTCATTAGAGCTAGAGAGCAGGTTGTTTAGATTCATATTTTAATACAAGCTATTTCATAAGAGCTTGCTGTAGAAGAAAATCTTGCTTCATGTCTGTGACACTTATAAAAACTAACACATGAAAAAAATCTGATAAGGACTAGGTCGGCCTTCATTCAAGTAAAATTTTTAAAAATCATAATAAAAACAATCTTTCTATTAGTACATAAATTTCAATTTCTCACCAGCACCTTCTCTGGATAGATTTGGCTAATTTTCCTAAACAACATTTTATATAATGTACCCCTACTTTTTTTTTTTTATAGCAAACTTCCTCATCTTCCAAAAATAAAAAAGACAACCAAGAAAAAAGCATTTCCCTCCATTTGATCTAAAAAAAGGAATTACTCATCAAACCTGCAATGGACATTTGTCTACAGACACTTCCTGACCATTGATTCATTTAGCTGGGTATTTTTTAAAAATGAAAATTGAATATCGCCGTCCTTTGCAGAGCCGGTCAGCCCTGGCGCTGGCTGCGGGCCGTCTAAGGTTTCTCCGAGAGTGCAGTTGCGACACCACCGTGAATTGATTTTCTCTGCAGTGGCCGCTCCAGTCTGCCTGGCACCGCGGCTGCCTCCCAACACATCTCATTACGGTGCTAGGCAAATGACAGCATCTGGTGTCAGATTATAAAGGTGTTTTCAACAATGAAAACACAGCCCCTCCATCTTCAAGGCAACACTAAATCATTCAGATGGTATCGTTTTTCGGTTAAGAGCATTATTTTTGGACAAAGACGACTTTCGAGTTGGAAGGGCCCCCGGCTTTATAGAGCTTGGAGGACACCAAGCATTTTTGAAATCGCTTTTCTCCCACCTGCGTTGTTGGGAAGTACTTGTTGCCGGGTAACAGTTTAGCAGCCATGTTCAAGGGCTGGGGAATTTTTTTTTTAATATATATATATAGATATCTTTTTAAAATTTTTAAAATCTTCTATACACTAGTAGGGAGTGTACATGATTCCCCCCCCTTGAATGCAGTTAGCACACTCTTTTTACCAGATGCATAATCTTAAATCTGTGTAAAATAATATTGCAATATACAGTTGGGGCTGTTCAGATGCGCTCCTCCTGGGCCTTGCAGCCCTCCTCCGTGAGCTCTGCAGAGCTTCCCGCCTTGACAGCTGTGGGCTCCTCGAAATTCCCAGAAGCCTCCGAGTCGACTCTGGAGCGCTTGAACCTGCGGTCAGGATACTGGCTGTTGTCAAAAGGCATGCGATGGACGCAGAGGACGTGGGTCTTCAGGTTCCCCTTCTGAGAGGCACTGTAGGGACAGTAGCGGCACTGGAAAGGCCTGTGACCTGAGGGCAGAAAGAGTGGCCAGTCAGAGCTGCAGTTCCCCTCTCCCCGGCCCCCGACCCTCAAAGGATCAGGATCGTTATCATCAATCTCTCCGTGATTACTATTACTGCTTTGTGAACATCGAGCACATAAAAGGTAGCGAAGCTGCCAATATATTAGGCATATAAACAAGGATTTAAAAGCGCTTTCTGTCCTGGAGCAGAGTTTATAATCTAGATTTTCTGGGTGACCATGGAGAGAGTTCCCAACACCTGGAGCTTTTTCTATAAAGGGTCAGATAGTAAATATTTTAGGTGTGGCAGGTCAGAAGGCAAAATGGAGGATATGAGGTAGTCAGTTACAATACACAAGAGGAACCAAATTTCCACAAACGTTTTATGAATGACATTCAAAACTTTATTTATGGACATTGAAGTCTGAATTTCATATAATTTTTGTGTGTCATGAAATAGTATTCCTTTTTTATTTCCAACCACTTAAAAATGTAAAAACCAGTCTTAGCTAACAGACTGTACCAAAAAAGCAATTTTTTTTTTAAGAATTTGGCCCATGGACAGTATTTTGTTGACCCCTGCTCTCCACAGAAACTACAGATGCCTTCATCTGGGTGTCCAACTAAGTCTCCAGGTGAAACCAGCTCATTTTCCTATCCTTCCCATGATTTTTTTTATTGCTGAACAAACCAAGCAAGTCAAGGGGGTGCATGTTTGGGGATGGAGAAACTATTGTTCAAGCTTTATTTTGGGGACAGAGTCATAAGTGCTAAGCTCAGGGTTTTGGTGGGGGTGGTTACAGCAGAAAATATCAGGGCCAGGATCAGAGCAACTACATAATCAAGACCAGCATGAGGTTTAAAGATGGTAGATTTTGAATCATAACCCTCGAAATCAAACTTGTCTAGAAAAGTTCTAGTTTGGAACAGAAGATAGATGCTTATGGAAATCCTTCTGATCCTCCAAACTTGATTTCTCTGTTCTGATGCACATCAGACATGCACACATTTCTCCCATCTTGAGGAAGTGGTAAGCATCTGGTTTAGGAAGTTGCAATGGAGCAATCACACCCCCTACCCCTCCATTCCCACCCCCACCCTCACCCGGATGCTGGGAAGCTGTCGGTGCACCATTCCTGGAAGCTCATGAGTGCTGCTCCACCCAGCACCAAGAGAGGTCAAAGCTCAGGGCTGGGTTTCATTTGCTCAGAAAAATAAACAAGTGAATAAATGGGTCCAACCATTTACCCCAGAAAACATCCCAATAGCATATTCAGCACTTTTTCTGGAGCAGTAATAGCAGAAGTTATGTGTCTCTACCTGGCAAAACAAACTCGTCCCTGAGAAATTGGAGGCCAAGTAAGATTTGGAGGCTGCAGCCCATTTCCTCTCCAAACTACATCCAAGACTAGATTTTTACTTCTAGCTTATTGGGTTTCAGGAGCCACCCCTCTCATTCTTCTCTCACATCTAATTGGTCTTTAGGACCAATCCATTCGACCTGGTGACTCTCCTTTCAATCTCTCCTCCAGAGCCTGGCCCAGTCTACCTCAGCCCTTGCCTAGACCATGCACATGGCAGTCTGCAGAAGGGCTTTGATGCCTCCAGCTTCCCAACCCCAGTCCATCCTCTCCAGGGAGACTAAGTGAGTTCTTAAAAGCAGAAGCTCAGCTTGTGATTCCCTTGCCCTAAATTTTCAATGGTACCCTAACCCCAAAGTGATAATCAGGACCTTCATGGTTCAGTCCCATCCACGACTGGCTTCTTCTCATCATCCTTTTATCCACACCAAACAAACCATTAGATGGTCCCCGTAAATTGGTTTCATCCTTCATGGTCTCCATGTACTTGCTTGTACTACCCTTACTCTGAAATCCCACTTCCATTGTCTGGAAGCCCAGAGCTCATACTTCCTTCAAGGCTCTGCTCAACCGGGATGCCTGTTTTGTAGGCTCTTGTGCCTAGATTGGTCCTGAAAGGCAGGAACCAGAGCTATCTTAGTGTCACTGTGGCAAGCCCAGTACCTGGCACAGACACAGAGCAAGCAGGCAGGAACCATTTGTTGTGGGATTGAGTTCTCTTACTCTTTCATGTTGCTTTTTTTTTTTTTAAAGAATTATAAAATTTTGGATAGTTTCTGCTTCTTTCATTTCTACTGATGTACCTAACATGAGGCTGAATTAAATCAACTTTCCCAGCTGCAAAAGCCGATTTGCAAGTCTGTGGACTTTGGAGTTAAGAAGAAAATGAAGCCCAAGAAAAATGGACTTGCCATTGCCCTCACCACACCGAGAAGAGCACAAATGATCAGGAGGTTCCTACACCCTGACTGCCAGAGAGCAGCAGGACTTCCCAACATGACCCGCCTTCTGGCTTCCTGCTCCCTAGAAGTCAGACTCCTGTAAGTGGTTCCTGCTCTTCGTCACCTCAGAGTTAGGATATACCCTCATAGGAAGAGTTTTGGATGCCAAACAATGGGGAAGGGGTAGGAAAACCCTGCTCACCCTCCCCGCCATGAAGGTAAGTCTAAGTCACAGCCAATCTGGACATCAGTGAATTCCAGGCAGATTCTCCTGACCAAGCAGCTTAGCAGTAACATCAAGTTCCCAAGATTCAGCCATTTAATGAGTGAAGCCATCACCCCATGGACATTAAGTTATGCTTGGTGCTTGGTGAGAAAGGATTTTTGGTAATCTGAAAGGTAAGTTGGCAAGCAGGTACAAAGAGGGGCTAAATCTGTAACTGGAGGCATAAGAAGCAATTGGAGATCACCCTGAAGAACTGGTTGAAATACTAAGACATCAGAAAAACTAAGAAACATTTTCTAAAGGTTATTCCAAAGGTTCTCAGAAAGGGATTGTATTTCCCACCAATGGCAGCTCTGCGACAGCTTGCAGAGACCACCATAGACTCTTCATGAGGGGCAGCCACTACTTACCATGACTCAGAAAAATCTAGAGTGAACTCAAGAATTTATTTACTATAGGGTAATATTTTTAGGGGGAATATCATCATGGTATGACAAGTCCCTTTAAGTAAAAATTAAAAACAAATCCAAAAACAAAAAAAACTTGGGGCTATGACCGAAAGAAGCTTGCAAACTATGAAACAAAATGAACAAACCATCATATTGTTTATGAACCTACCTCAACTCACCAAGATTCATACTGGTTTTTCCATGCTTCCACTGTTTTTGTTCATCTGCCAAGGCTGTTTATTTTAATTTCTACTATCATTACCAAATACTAAGTTTCCATATGATTTCTATGCTAAACCTTTTGGAAACCTCTCTTTGTAAATTACATCACAAGAAAAACATGCAACATGTGTCTTAGCAAACTTAATGCAGAACCTTAAATGTCACCTTTATTCACAATGAGAGCCTTTTGGAATTGACCAGTTTGACATAAAAGTACTCAGTAGATTTTTCCTACCAATATGTTTTATATGATTTACCATGGTTTTATCCTATGGTTATATTCTGAATCTCTATTTCCTGGTAGTATCAACAATATACAATCTTCATTGGTCAAAACATTAATACTAAGTTGGATTTTATTTTACCTGAGGTGAGATAGAAATCTATGTGTAAATGTATGTGCATACTTATAGATGAAATCTAGAAAATACTGGTATCGTAATAAATCCTGATCTTACAATATACCTTGTGACTGGAGTCTTTTTAGATAATAATGGCAGTGACTAAAATCCTCAAAAGGTCTACATTCTAGCTCTTCATATACATTTTTACATGTGTATCTTCATTCTTAAGCTTTGTAGCAGCTTGGTAAATGGTGGTATCAACCCCATTGTATAGATGAGGAGATAAAGATTCAGTAAAATGGGAAGGTTTGACTTCAAAACAAATTTCCAACGTCTGTAAAGTATCCAGGTCCCCTAATTCTATAACATCCTTACAAGCACCATGTTTGCAATGTACTTTCATAGGATACACACACATGCATTTTTGTACAATACCTCCCCCTCTCCTTCCATTACCTTCTCTGTTTCAAAGGTTCTCTTAAGACTGACATGGAAGTTCTTGAGCAAAATGAGAGGGCTGTTCTGAGAGAGGGAGCTTGTGAGGACCTCTGATGAGTTCAGAAGAAGGCATGATGTTCTCCCAAGGGGCAAATTTAGGGGAGTGGGTATAGCTCAGTGGTTGAGTGCCTGCTTCCCATATATGAGGTCAGGGGTTCAACCCCTAGTGCCTCCTTAAAATATATACATATATTTAAATATGTGTGTGTGTGTATTTAGTCAATTTATATATAAATTTGGTAAAATTTAGGTGAAAGTCTCATCCTCATCCTGTGGTGGTGGGAACATTTATTATTTATCCCAAACAGAAAGCTCCTGTTATGCACAGCATTTTTGGAAGTACTTTTTGGTCCATTCTGTTCTATTTCTGAGTCCACCTAAATCTGGATGAAAAAATTTCCAACTACTCTTTGCCATTTGCCTGCACGAAACCCCTGATAATGGCACAAATGCAGTTGTTTTGAGGTCTGTTGGCTTTGGGACAGAAAACGTAAGCAAGGCCTTCAGAACAAACCCTACCGTTGAGGTCTCTGAATGTATCACTGTGGCATTTAAATATCTGTGATGGAAGAAGGGACCCATCTGAAGGCAGGGGCAGCAAGAAGGCATGACAATCTGCTGAGGGCCTCCTGACTTTCCTGCAGGATGGGTGTGGTGCTCCGTGGAAATCAGATCTCCAAATGGTGGTAGTCATCCATCCCCAGGAGAGAAGCACTGAAGACTTTTCACATGACAGGACAGTCCCTCTGTGGCCTGCACAATTTCATCCATTCTCTTTTATGAGAGAAAAGACCCACCAAGCTGCCTGCGTCATCTTGGAAGACCAGAATTGGAGCTGGTAGTTTTCCAGGGTCTATGGGTGGCAATAAAGATGCTATCATTCATCAAGTTTTAAGAAGAAAATCAATCAAATAAACAGAAAAACTTCAAGGTGGAGTTTGGCCCAACAGACTTCATGGTGGTTGAACCAGAGAATAAAGACCCACATCCCTTAGAGGAGTTTAAGGCAATGACCTCTCCAAGTTTAATGCCACTGAGAAATGTCACACTCCTTGGCCTTGGTTGGACACCTTTGCCTGCCTTTCTTTCAGATCTCCTCCTCCCCTGTAAGGGACAGTATCACATCTGATGAGGTGCTTGTGTTTGGGATGAGAAAGACTTGGGCTGTAACTGTAGCTTCCTTCCTTCATGCAGTGAAGGTATTTAACTCTCCAAACTTCAGTGTCCTTTCTATGTGACCTTGAGCAAGGAACTTGACCTCTCAGGGCTTCAGATTCTACACCTTGAAAATGTGGAAATAATAATAATAACCACATCACAGGGATTTTGTGAGGATCAAAGGAGATTACGGGACAATGGCTCATAAATGATAAAGAACTGTAGGAAGGTTAGCTGTTTGTCATGTCTGTTGCCTTTATCATCATGTTGCTCATCCAAGCTGGGTCAGGAAGGCTTTCCCTGGTCTTCACTCCAAGTCAGCAAGTATTTCATGTGCCACATGTTCATGCTGACTTGACTCTGGTGGTACCTGACTAAAGTTTCAGGTTTCGTCTCTCCTTGGGGTACGTGCTTTTGAGTGGGGGCTCTGGGAAATGGGGAGACCTTCGAAGTTCAAAGGAACAAGTTGTCAACAAGTGTATTTCCCTTGGGGTCAGTTCAGCCCAGGTGGGCTGGTCCTGCTCTTGTGGAGGCCTCACCCTCACATTAGAGGGTACTGTGTAGAGGATGCTGCTCCGGCAAGCAGCGAGAGCCAGAACAGCGAGCTGAGGCCACAGTTTGTGCGATGACAGAGGAAACTGGCGGCACAAGCCCCTGCCCATCCCTCCACCCTGCTCTCACTCAAAGCTCTCACCCTGCTCTCCGAAGGTCTCATGCCCTTTCCTGCCTCAGGTCCTTGCGCACTCCTTACCCACTGCCTCAGCCTGTAGTTCTCCCTTCTGCTACACCCTCCAATAGGGCAGCCTCACCATCAGCCCTCCATGCAGCTGCCTCAACCTCAGGAAGGCTTTTCCTCATCTCACCAGACCCTCCATCATGTCCATGAGGCGCACTCACCAAAACCCCTGCTTTTCCTCGGTAGAGCTTCTCACAACAGTAGCTGAACACATAAAACATTCAGGTCTCTCTCTCTGTCTCATGGGGCAGGGACGATGAGTTTTTTTTTCATTTCTTTTTTCTTTTTTAAATGTTTGCTGTTGCTTACCATCCAGCACAGTGTTTGCCGCATCATGGAAATCGTCATCTATTTTTCGAGCAAAGGAATGGATGATGGAGTAAGGAAGGGAGGAGCAAGACAGCCAGACGGGAAAGGGAGAGGAGAGTGGTCCCAGGCCAAGGGGCACTCCTGAGACCTGGTGCAGGGACAGGACACTGTGTTTGGGGCCAGAACCTAGAGGCAGGTCAGTGTGGCCCAGTGAAGCTCAACAGGGGTGGTGGGCAAGGTCCAGGCAACCAGGACCCACTGGGGAGCTCGGACTTCACTCGGAGGAATACAGGAAGTGGGAAGGCCTTTCCACCTGTCCAGGTTACAGCAACAGCGTGGCAGCTCGGCGCACCCCTTTCACTTTCTGTAGCCAGGCCCGGGGCACTGACAGCATGCCCCCCACCCCACCGCCCACCCCACTCACTCCCTTCTCTCTACGGCTCACTTTGAGGCCATCAACATTTCCCATCACTGCCATGAGAAAAGTAAGTACATCATACGTTAATTTGTATTGTCACTGCGCCGTAGCTCCGTGGTAAAGAACACATTCATTTTTAATCCACTATGAATAATATATAAATATGTATACAATGTGGAGGGTCAGGCAGAGTAAGGAGAAAGCAAGTCGTACATTGTTTATAACAAAAGTGGAGAAACGAGGTATTTTTCTTACTTGCTAGGATGGAAATGTCTGCTCTTTCCCTGCACCTAAGGGGGAGAGGAAAATGCCTGCCCTTGGGGGGAACATCCATTCATTACAAGCCCACACATGTGGGCAGCTGGCTTCACGGGAGAGGTGAGCTGCTTCTAGAAGGCTTCCAGGCTCTCCTCAGGTGTGGGGCAGCGAGGAAGGAAGTGGGCAGGGGGCCATCCTCTGGTGCTGAGTCCTGGGGTGGGGAGAGTTCCTGTGGGTGACAATATCCCTCCGTCTACCCTTTGACAGGCATTGCCTCAAATGGTCTCTGCAACTACGGGGAGGTTGAGAGGGCGGAGAGCTGGCCTCCCCTTTTACAGGTATGAGGCCAAGGGAGGTGAAAGGATGGTCCAAAGTCAAGCATACCCAGCTAGCTGGTTTATGATCTGTCTCAATACAGATGCTGCTCATCTTTCTGCCCCTTTTTCATTGAGTGCAAAGCCCATGTTGGAAGGTGCTCTACAAGGCAGGGATCTTCCACCATGACTGACCGCTGCCGCAGGGGGGAGTCTATGGACTCTGAAAGGATGTGCACCATAGCAGGGGCATGTGCTATTGCACAAACACACACATGCCCCACCCTTATCCCTTGCAGGCACAAGCACTACCATGGCCATGAGAAGTCCATCGAAGCATGGCATTGAGCACTCGGTGGCCACCAAGACAATGGGGCTATGAGCTCTCTGTGGAAGTGCCTGCTGTGCAGCTCCCTGAATCCAGCCCACTTCTGCGAGCACACAAAGAGCACCTGCTGCATGCATCTCTCCAAGCAGACTGCTTTGGGAATGATGCAGGACTTTCAGTACCGCAGACTGGAAAGGGTATCCATTGGACATGCCTGCCAAAATGCACCCCCTGTACAAGCTGTTGGGTCCACTACTTGCCTGGAAGCTGCCTTCAGGGGATTGCCAACCTGATTGGAAACTCCCACATGAGAAAGAAGGGGTCAAGGACTCTTGAGAGGAGGAAATTAAACTGCTTCTCAGCAGGACTCCCTAGGATTTCCAGTCTAAAGATCTCTCAGAGGCAGAAGGGGCCCAAAGGGGTCCCTGGGAGAAAAAGAACCACCTTGAGGGAGAAAAAGAGCCATATGTGCTTTGCCAGAGGAAGGGCCTTACTGTGGAGGACAGGGGCACAATCCCAACATCGAAAACAAAGCATTCCAGAAAGGGGAGAAATAGTCCCAGAGTCGTGTTACAGGCTTAGGGAAAGGAAGAGGATCCAGAAAGGGGTCAGATGTGGATGGGAGTTCCCCCAGGTGGACACAGCGAGACGGCCAGGCTCCTGTACCCTCACCCCTCCTAGCCATCTCTCAGACCTAGGCTAGTCTTTCAGGTCTTGCATACAGGGGCCTTTTATTATTCATTGCCATAAACTCTTGAAGGCCAGAGGCTGGTAAATGAAAAACAGCCTCTGCACCACAACTTCTCCGTCAGTCTGGCCACCATCCCCTTGCACTCTGGGTGGGTGTAGACCCTAAGAAAGCTGGAGAGATGAGAGAATTCTGGCTGACAGAGAGAGAAACTTGAATCAGGGTCCAACCAGCAGAACTACAGAGACCTCCCTGGTCCTGCAGCAACCCTGGACTGACCTGTCTGGAGATGCTTGCACCCCTTTTCCTTTGTGGAACACTCTCCTGGGAGCACAGCATCATGGAGTATGTCTGACCTAACCCAGAATGTTCTCCTGCAAACTCACTCAATGGCACCATCTTCCTGAAGGGACCAGGAGATGAAGTGGAAAGAAGTAGTCCTTGGAGGCAGCTCACATGTACAGGGCACTGGAGCATGGAAGAGCCACACCTAAGCAATATCAGGAAGCACTCCTTAACAACAGCGCCTTTCCCACTGCAGTCCAACAGGAGCCCTCTGGACTCCCTGAAACTAAGGGCATTTGCTAAGGAAATGACTCCTCTTAGAGGGATATGTTCTAAATTTGCCCCTCAGAGGTGGGCCCCACCTGCCTGGGGGGAATCTACCAATGTGTTGGTACCAGCAGGTTGACCAGCAGCCCAGGCCTTCAGGGTGGTTGCCTGGCTTTCACTGTGGCTGTCTTCTTATTGAAGCTTCCCAGCCCTCATCTACTGCTCCATTTGAGTTGATGCTCTGACTCTGAAGAGGCAAACGGGGAGGCTCCCTGCCAGGGACGCCTAGCCATCCTTCCAGATTCTAGAGGCTCACCAGAGGCAATGAGATGGGTAAAATTATACATACAGAAAAAGCTGTTTTCTCAGTTGTATATATTATACAATTTTTCAAAATTTCCCTAATTCCAAATAAGCAAGAATGGCTCCAATCAGGTACATAATTTATGTTTTCAGTTTTTAAAAAAAATATTCATCCATCTAATCAAACACACTAGAGCACTTTGGAATACCCTTAGTGCAAATAATGTTAGGTTTTAAATTTCCTGTGATTTGGGTTTTAATTTAACAGCCTACAAAAATTTACTATTTTAAAAGTGAGTTCTGATCCGTGTGATAATGGATTAGCATTAGAGGCATCAGTAGGAACTCATGATTAGGTTAATATATATACAAAAGATACAAAAAGATAGAATTATTTCTAGATCTGTGTATATCACTGTATACCCACATCTATTTCCTTGCTCTGTGAGCTGAGAAGGCCTAAAAGAAACAATATCCTAACAGCAATGAGCACACCTAGAACCCAGATCTTGGTTTCCAATAACAGTCTCCAAAAAAAGGAACCAGGCTCCTTGGAGAAATAACTAATTCTAGGCCTGGGGCAGGAAATATCTAAGATGAGCCTGGAGCATCTTCCTTTCAGAAAGTAAGGAAATATTAAAAAAAAAAAGGAAAGAAAGAAAAAGAAAATGATGGGGGTATGTTAAAGGAACACAGGGACAATTTGAGCAACAAAATTTTTAAAATATTGTATTGGATTATACTCTAGTATAAAATATGCCATATATGTTGGTTAAAAGAATATATATATATATATAAATGGTATGTGCATCTATGCATACATAATACTTATATACATATATATAGCATTGATTTACCACAGTCCATCATATCCAATATATATTTATTGGATATTTCATAGTATAAAATAAATATCCATGGGTCCATACTAATACAAATAAATTGTTTAATAAATAAATGCAGAGTGAAGAATAGACAAATCTCCCATACACAAAAACTTAAAATAATTTATGTAGATATTCCCTCCTCAAGGAGGTGGAGTCCAACTACCCGTTCCCTTAGGCATGGGCTTCATAGAGCGACCTACTTTCAAAGAGTACAGTGTGGAAAGGGGGAAGAGTCACTTTTCGGTGAACACTGACACACAACCTCAGGCAAGTGGCCAAGGTCATGTTGCTGGCACATAGCCTTGATAAGATGTGTTAAAAAAGGCACTTTACCTCTTCCTCCCAAAACCCATGACCTCAGTCTAATCATGAGAAAAACATCAGACAAACCAGAATTTGAAAGGCAGTCTACAAAATTTTTGAGCAGTACTCAAGTTCATCAAAAACAAGGAAAGTCTGAGAAATTGTCACAGCCAAGAGGAGCTTCAGGAGACATGGTGACTAAATGTAATGTGGAGTCCTGGATAGGATTAAGAACAGATGAAGGAAAATGGTTAAAACCTAAGGAAAGCTGAATAATGTGTGGAGTCTAATTAATAATAAGGTATCAGTATTGGTTCACTATTTGTTTCAAATGTACCATCCTAAAGTAAGATATTAATAATAGCGGAAAGAGTGTGAGACACATGGGAATTCCCTGCACTGTCTTTGCCACTAAGAGTGTGGCCCCAATGTCACAGAGCCAGGAAGGTGACTATTGGGGACTGAGTCAATCATGTCCCCCACAAAAGGCATGTTCAGGTCCCAACCCTCGGTCATGTGGGTGTGATCCCATTTGCAAATAGGACCTTTAAGATGTTATTGGTTGAGGTGTACCCACACTGAATGAGGGGTCCTTCATCCAATATGGCTGAAATCCTTATAAGCAAAGAAAAATGAACACAGAAGCAGCAGCCAAGGGGAGCAGCCAGAAGGTGGAAGACAATGGAGCCCAACAGAGAAATGAGAAGATGCCACCATGTGCAATGACATGGGACAGAAAAGCCAAGGAACCCAAAGACTGCTGACCAGGTGGAAGATGCCAAGCTTGGGAGGAAGCAAGCCTCTGAGATCAAGAGCCAATAAATCCCTGTCATTAAGCTGACCAACTGTATGGCATTAGTTTTAGCAGCCAGGGGACTAAAAAAGTGACATGTAAATTTCTCCTGGAGGAGGGGGTAAGGGGTACACCATACCTTGTTGGGCCTGCAATCCAAGGACAGGGACGGCAGCCCCATGGGGTTTGGGTAAGGACCACTAGCCTGGCAAGGATACAGCATTTTTATCACTCAAGCCCAGTGGGAAGAGTGTGGACCTGGCATCAGATGCCTGCATTCAAACCTTCTGTCTCTCTCACTCTCTGTCATCTTGGGCCAGTGATTTAACCTATCTAGGTAGCAATTTTCTGATCTATAAAATGGGCATAATGATCATAGCTCACTGAGAGGGTTTTCATGAGCATTAACTTGAGATAAGACCTGGAAAATGCTTACCCCATGCATGGCCTGTGGAAAGAGCAAAATAAGAGGCTGGTAAGTACCATCGTGTTTATGAAACTAAAAGGCACGCTCTAGGAAGTGCCTGCTGTGTGACAGCCCTTGGATGACAAGCCTCTGTACATTCTACAGTCGGAGCTGGACGAGGACACCGACGCTCTGAGAGGCTCTGCATTTCTCCAAAGCCAAAGCCAGTCACGAAGTGCAGCTCCATAAAAGGCCTCAGCCCTCTGTGTCTTGTTGCTCCCCACAAAGTTCAAGTCCAGTTATTAGGAAAGCTTAGAAGATGAGGCTGGACTCCCAGAGGGTGTGCCTCCCAGCTCAGCCCGGTTCCCATCTCACAGGGCACCTCTGAGTATTGGGACCTCCCAAGGCGCCCTGCGCTTGGGCCTCTCCCAGCTTTCCTTACTCAGAAACTCCCCGTCCATGCCCAGGCCTGGGGGGCGGGGGCCTTCCAGCCAGTCATCCATGTGCCCCAGCCTGCCTCGTACTCGGGGAGCACCAGCTTGCCAGGCAGTCCTGAGCCAGGCTGAGGTACAGGCCAGGGGGCACTCCATGGCAGCTATTGATCCAGGACCGTAAATCATTCCCCAACTTTAAGAAAGCATTTATGTTGATCATTAAATAACCTTCAAAGGGTCGATGAACTTACTTTCCTTTTTGGAAGATTTTTAGATGTGTAATATAATAACACTCTAAAATACCCAGCGTTTGTCTTTGGGTGAGCGCCTTAGATTCTGGAAGAAATGCTGGGAGAGGCAGAAGACAGAGGACCATGGGCTCGGGGGGTGGGGGGAGCAAGCCGTGTGCCCACCTGCATCGCAGCCATCTTGCCCATCCTGGAACCCTTTTCTCTGGTGCAACCTTTCCAAGGGGGTGCCAGGAACACTGGCGCTCGGCAAGATGACGTGAGATGGAACCAAGCTGACCTCATTTTAGGTTAGCAGCTTTGGGGGGAAAAAACAAGTGGAGAATTGAAGTTGGGGAATTTTGCTAAAATAAAGCTCAAGTTGTTTTTGTGAAGTTTTCTGTAAATTGAATTTTAAAATATTAAGTAAAGTTATTCAGGTGGTGCAGGAAGTGGTTCTAAAATGAGCAGATGCAGTGCTGGGCCAGTCCCACTTTCAATGCCTCTATCCTCCCTCCTTAGGGATAATGGGCTATATAGAGTTCTCTGAGTCCTGGTGCAACAAGATGAGTCGGAAAGACATAAGGAATGGGTGGAGAAGTGGCAACAGCCAGCCCTTTCCCCCCACCGTGGGACACCATCAGGCCACTGGGTCAAGACCCCGCCCTAGGGTAATGGTGAGGACTCCCAGAGCAAAGAGAAGGACAGTCCCTGCAGCCCCTTTGTGCTCCTGCCTTCCTCTGCTCTACAACCTTCTGTGGCTCCCTATTTCTTGCCCCAGCATCTCACCTCCTGGGCCTGGCTTTCCAACATGCAAAACCCTTCTTACCAAAATGCCATCCTCACTAGGAACTTGCTTACTCCCAGCCCCCAAATCGCCTTCCACTCAGACCTGCCAAAGTTCTAATGCTTCCAGGAAGTCTCTCATAAACCAGCCAGAGAGCTGCACCAGTACCTATCAGAGGCCCCACACGATTAGGCAGTTAATTACGTGCCGTGGCACACCGCTCACTAATTGCCTCCTGTGATGAGAACTTGGTGGGTCTTTCCCTTCCCCCATGAGGCTGTAAAACTCCTGCCAGCTCCACACGTAGTAGGGACTGAATGAGAGAGGAGGCAGCAGTCACTGCCCTCCACCAGCTGCTTAGGAAGGGCTGGGGCCCCTGTCTGGGGTGGGGTAGGCATCCCCCCCCCGCCATGTTCTCACCTTCACAGAGGCCTGGGCACACCCTGGGGTGGGGATGGGGAGAGCGGGCCTCACGAGGCAGCCCTGACCTGGAACAGACTCCTGTCAGCTGCCTGGCTGCTGAGGGGAACTCACCTCCCACCTCTGCTTCTTCCCCTCCACCCTGCTCACCACCTTTCACCAACCTTCCTTCTTTACTGTGGCCATACCACCTACAGATGAGCCTGCCAGAATTTTCCCTGCACCCTGCTCTTTAAGGGGGTACCTGGGATGCCCTCCCGCACCCTGCCATGTGCCCACCAGCGGAAAACCCAAGTGCTTGTGCTACGGAAGGCCCTGGAACTCCAGTTCTGGCCATCACATCGTGTTCATGGAGGGTCACCCCCTTCAGCCCCTGGGTGCTCAGTTGCCTGCAATGAAGCACAGCCTTCCAGTGAAAGCACATGGAGTAATGCCTTCTCCTCCCCACAGCTCCCTCCCCAGGCCCGGGTCCTTAGGGTGCTAGGATGACACTGCGTAATGTGACCTTGAACCCCCAAAGCCCACAGGCTGCGCCCATGGTGGCCAAGCAAGCAGTGCCATGATTCCATTGCCGTTCCAGACTCAAATGCCTCCACCCTATTCAGGAGCCCCCAGGAGAGGCCAGAAGCATCGTGATGTTCTTGTCCCCAACATGTTAAAAACATGTAATGGATTGTCACTGTTTAAAAATAAAGAGATTTCATGTAACAACATGGATTTCCAGTTTCTCTGCAAAGTCAGAAGATCTGGCAAGATGCTCCAGAGGCCACACCTGGAAAGCTGGGTCCCAGCCTAGCACCCCTTCTGGCTCGCCTGCCCTTTGGCCCACTTTCCTCCAGGTATCACCTGCCTGGCACCTGTGGGCATTTGAGTTTTCTTTCTCTGCTTTTCACTGGTCTTGCCTAACCAAAGGCTCACCTTCTTTTGGTGGGGAGGGGAGGGAGGGTGGGAGCGGGTTGGGTGAGGTTTGTGTGTGTGTTTTAATTCATTTGATGAGTTACATTCCTATATGCACACAGTGAAATAAACAAGTGGGTGGTCTCTGCTGGTTCAATCACTTCCTGTTTTCCATTGTGTCACTTAAAATGAGCACATCAGCCCTTAATTTTAGTTTCTGTTTTATTAGACTATTTAAATTTGGGAAGAAAGACAATTCTAGCAAGTTAAGTGTTACAGGTGTGCCATGCTCTGGGCCCTCCTAGAACAGATGGGGGCAGGCAAGCCTCTGAAACCACCCAAAGCAAAATGCTTTAAGTAAATAAATATCCAATCCACTAAAAGCCAGTGTCCAAGGTTATCTGTGGATAATTCCCTACCCACAGGCATCCTTCTTAAAAACATCAGTGCATTTCTTGGGCGGAGCTCATCCCTGCAGAGCATCTCACCACAAACAATGTAGCCGGAGCAGTAGTATTCCATCAAAATTCAGTGTTGTTTTATTGTATTAATGTGAGTTTATGTGCGAGAGAGAATCGCACATCTCTCTTTCCATAAAAGAATCAGACACACACAATCCGTATGCACAATATATATCCATATAGATGGGCACACTGGATATATGTAAGATAGCTACTTTTTATCATGCCCAATTCCACAAATTGGTACTGTGAACAATGGAAAATTACAAAGTAAAAAGGATAGATAAAAAAACATTAACTTTTCCATGCCCAGTCCTACAGAGTGTCACTAATGTTGTCACATGCCAAAAAAAATAAAATAATAATAAAGTGGAGAAGAGTGGTGTCTTTTTTTTATGAAGTCACAAAGGAAATGCTGCTCCTTTCTTCTCTTTTTTCCCCCCTATAAAAGGCTCTCTCTAAAATCAAAGGTGTCAGACTTTGCTTTCTCTTCCTGGCATGATCCAGAATACGGCTGAGGAATGACAGATGTCGGCACCCAGCTGCAATGAAGCATGCTAAAGTTTCCGTCTAATCCACTTATTTCTCTGTAGTCACGTAAACCAAAACAAATGGGCAGGGCTTTCCATTAGGGAAACACACACACACACACACACACACACACACACAGAGCAGCAGCAGGACTTTGTTGCATAATGCAGTCTGCGCGCCATCTTGGTGTCGTTTTCCCCACCGCAGGGGAAGAGCTGCCTTGAGGTGAGATCCAGTCCCTCAAAGCAGGGCCCCCAAAATGTCAACTCCTGCATCTCTCGGTCCCATGCAAAACAAGGCTTCCAAGGGGAGAGGGACGTGCAGGCAGGGTGTGGGTGTCGAAAGCGCAGGGGGGCGTCAGCGCGTCCCAGCACCCTCGTGTGGGACACACCGGCACACGCACACACACACCGGCACCCACCCACGTCTTCGAGCTGCTAAACCAAGATGATCGGCGCAATCACCAGCACTGCTGCTCCAACTACTTGAATAAATCCAGAGGAATTATAAACGGAGCCCAGGCATAATTAAAGTGAGGGTTGTTAGCCTCTTCATTTAATAAAACACTTGAAAAGAAAAGCCCTCGTAGGTTTAGCAATGCCACGGGGAGCGGCGGGAGGGCGCGTGGGCCCGGCCGCGAGCCCCAGTCGGCCCCTCTTGGCGTGTAGGGCGTCCACCTCCAGAACCCTCTCTCCCCTGTAAAGCTTGTAAGGAGCCAGCAAGGATCAGGAGTCGTGGGGCCCTGTCACTGCCAGCAGTTGCAACAGCTGTGAAGCGCTCTTTCAGCACAAGTCACAAGAAAAGATGTGACGGATTTCGCCCATGGCAGAATGGCGTTCGTTTCTGGCCCTTCAGGCAAAAACAGTAAAGGCAAAGAGGAGAATTCGAGCTATCCCCCCTCGAACTTCCCACAACAACCTCAGCAAAACCACATGACTCGCCTTCTACAATCTCCCTGGTGTGTTCACTGCTACTTTGGCAGGAAATCAGAATTACTGTTATATAAATTCCATCTGATGCCAGAGCTACCATCTGTGAGTAAAACTGCTTCACCTACGTCTGCCTGCAAAGCCACTCTCCCAGAGACAAGGGAGAAGGGGGAAAAAAATTTGATTAATTTGCAGAATGCTTGTGATTTGCTCATATATTATTATAACTGCTCATCAGCACATGACAAATTCCCAGCCCTCGGTGCAGGCACCCGTTTGGTTTCAGCAGTTTCTTGCGTCGGCACCTGACAGACTGCAGGGCCCTAATGATTTTCAGATGCTTACAAACAGTAATTCTATCTTCAGAATAAAAAAGAAAAATCCGTAGGAAGAAAAGAGGAGCGAGTTAGTCTATTTCATTTCCTTCCTGGATATCAACATGATTTAACTCTTAAGGGCAGCCGCAGCTCCACCATGGGGCTTCGTGGGTCCCGCCGCCTCGCCTTGCAAAGACAAAGACCCCCAGGCCCTGGGGGACCGGACGGCTCAGCCCGGGGTGGAGTGCCAGGAGGGGGTGGAGGCCACACTCAGGGGCTCCCCGGTGGATCCCGGGGCTGCGGCCCCAAGCGGCAGCTCTTTCCTTCCTGCCTGTGCTTCGGGTCCCTCCGGCTTGCCCACTTTGAACACCCTAACAACCTCTCGCCTTCTCTGCCTTCACATCTGCTTCTTCACTACGGTCGGGTTCCTTGCTTTCCCCCACCCTTTTTTTTTTTTTTTCCTCTTCTCTCTTTGCTTTTAAAACTCTGATTATGTCTTCTGAAGCCCTGCCTCTGTGCTTGATTGCCTGTTTTAGATTAGAGATTTTAGCAGGGAAACAAAGCTTCAGAACGCACATCAGTCCCCCATATGAGGGCCCACAGAAGGAAAAGCGATAAAATGTGATGCACCATCTGTCCACAAACAATAACCTGCATGTTTGGAGGCTCACAAATTATTTAGCACACAACCTTCCCAAATTACGGAGCCCTGACACAGAGCAGAGCCTGGGAGGGACACCCTCTTTGATGTTCTCTGGTATTTCCCACCCCCCTCGCCCCCACCTCCAAATTGATTGCTAACAGTTGAGGAATGTCTCGGTGACAAGAAGATTTTTATTATCCGGATCTTTCTGTTGCATTTGGCCTGGGATCTGGGCAGAGGCAGACACCCCCCCCCCCCCCGCCCCATCCCTCGGGCCACAGACCTTTGGGGACTACTGAGCCAGTGCAGGGTGGGGGGGGCTGTCACCTGCAGACCCCATTCTTGATACAGAGAGAAACTGGTAATCCCTGCCTGGTCAGCGGGCTGGTTTTCCTTGGAAAACTATTCTGGGACTCATTTAGGAGCCCTTTAGACTACAGAAATTGAACGCCCTCACCACCTCTAGCCCTCCACCCACCGAGAAGCCTGGTCTTCTTCCTTTCCTAGCACAGACGGTTAGAAGCAGACTCACCGACCTCCAGGCCATAAACTACTTGTAATAATTAGCTAGTATCTCTGGCTAAGCTTCCAAAAGGCCTCATGAAATAATAAAATAAAAGGGAAAAGAAAGAAGAGCAAGCATCACCAAAAGGAAAATAAGTCAGATTTTCTTGTTGGCAGATGCATTTTTTTAACAGATAGTTCTCACCCTTTGCATTAAACACTGATGATGTACTAGAGCTTTCCTGTAATATTTTACTCAGTTCTCTTGCAGCCCTGTGAGGAAGGTGGCATTACTTTGATCCTCCCATTTTATAGGTGGGGAAACTGAAGCACAAAGGTAGCTGGTGATGTGTCCATGTGAAGAGTAAGAGAAGCAGCTGCTGTTTGAGACCAGGCAGTGTGGCTCCAGGCACGCTCCTCTCTGAACCACCAAAGAAACCCAGGAGCCCGCTGTAAGGACGAGCCTTGTTTAGTGCCCATGGAATAACTTCCACAATTAGTAAATAACCAATTCACTTTGCCGATGAATGCATTTCTGTCGTAAGTCTCAAAATAGATACACCTTTATACAGAGAGTATAGACTAGACTTGACTATGAAGTAAAGGACACCTCATTACCAAATTCATGGCAAGCTTAATCATCCGGATTCAAGTCCCTTTCAAGTCAGCTTCCCCTGACGCTTCGCCCTGCCCGCTCCAGCAGTTCCAGGTGCTCCCTTCACATCAGATCTTCGCTCGGCGCTGGGACCCCCTGTGCGGAGACAGCTCTGTCTCCCCCACCTGGGCTCCTCTGGGACAGTGGCCCAGTCCTACTGATATGTGTTTCCAATCAGTAGCCAACAGAGCTGTGCACCCAGTAGGTGGTCGGGAAATAAATGGCTATTGTTGGCTTAAGCGAAGGTCTCAAGGATGTCCTTTCCACTGTTTTGAAATTAAGCTTGTTTTCCAGACGTCCCTAACCTGATGTCAATTAAGACTCTGTTTACACACGCAGTTTGGCTGACATGAGCGGTGGGGGGGTGGGAGGAGGGAAACCTCACTTGCGTTCGTACAACCAGATGTCCTTTTTTGTTGTTTTGTTGTTTGGTTGGTTTTCTGTTGTTGTTGTTTTATAATAAATGATGCCAAATGACAAGCCACGCTGCAATTTTCACTTTCTGGTATCTATCAACAAAACCTAATTCTGCTCCTTGCAGCCCCAAATAATGAGCCCACAAGCCGAGTTCTTCTTCTCGCCATCACTTCTTACACAGGTGGAGAGCTTCACAACCTGCCAAGCCCTTTCCCACACATTATTCCACGTGCCCTATGGGGAAGAGTCCCAGAAAGGTGACGCTCCTGGCCCAGGATGAGTCAGGAAGGACTGGAGCTGGACACACCCGCCATCACTGCTGGACCAGCAGCAGGCCATCTGCCTCCCCAAGGCCCCGGCTGCCACCTTCTAGAGGATAATCCCTGCAGGTTAGTTCCCATCTGACAATCAGAGTGTTGGGACAACTACCACAGCACATCAGAAATTCACCCAAATGACTGAACTTCAGACCCAGTCCCAAAACAACTTAGAAAACTGGGAAGGGAAAGAGGAAGGAAGAATCCCCCCAAAAGACAGAGCTCCTGTTTGCATGGTGTTCACTGGTCTACCCCGTAGCCAGGCCGCCCCTGGCACACATACCTATTTTCTGCATTTGAGTTCTTATAATGTGCCAGGTATTGTATTTGGATCATCTTCTCATCTAATCTTTAAAAACCATAGGATAACATGGAGTATGAAGTCAACATCCAAACTTTCTCCAAATGCACACTAGCAGGCTCCCCGGATAAGAAGGGACAGTCCTAACTCCAGCACGTAACAGCTGCCTGGCCTTGAGGAAGCCATTCCACGCCTCCAGCGCCTTGCAACACCCAGCAAGGCATTGCACATGAAGAGTCTAGCAGAGAGCCTGGCCCAGAGCGGGTCAATATTGCCCATTACCCTTGCCGTAAACGCTGGTTGCTGATATTCATCAGAGGCCAGGGTCCCTGAGGGTTTGGCCACCTGAGTCTCCAGCTGGGTGAGGGGCGGTCCAGGGTGAGAGCTGCCCCTCTGGGGTTTTCTGGGACCGTTCCCCGTACGGCACGTCCCATGCACTCATCTTAGCATCGGCACAGAACTCCCTCAAGGCAAGTGCCAGCTGCCAATGGCCTAAGAAACAGTCGCCCCCACTCAGGTAGATCCTTAAATGAAATATTGAAGTCCATCAATATAAAGTGGGGTTTCAGAAGCTAGAGCAGGAAAATTAAAGCGACCAAGTGAGAGCATTTTATGTATGCAGAATAACTGCCTTTTGATATAGCATTTTACTACGCATTTGCTATTATGGATCCATAACAGATAAATGTGTATCTTGGAATATATAAAAGTGCCAACAATTGTCAATATGCATTCACATGCTATATTAAGAATATTCCATAAAATACTCTCAAAAGATGATGGATGTGCATAACTGAGTGAGTGAGGCTGCTGATGAAAATTTGGAGAAAGTGCCTCTTAAGCCCTAAGGAGGTTTATTAGACACAACAGCCCAAACTCAGCTGACATTTAAAAATGTCCCTTCGGTGCTCAGAACAAAGAGTCTTCAAGCATGCACGCTCCTCAAAGCAATGACTCAAAACAAACAGAACCACGAAATAAAATCCAAAATCGTGGCTCAGGTGATCGGAGGGAGAAATTTGGGTAAGTGAATTACTAACCCAGAACCTCTCAAGCCTCCCGGGGCAGACTCAAGGAAGGAGGTGGGGGACCGCCTGATCCGGCCTGGGCTCAGGACTCCAATCTTCACCCACATTTCTCTGGGATTAAATGAGTGGAAGGACAAGTGTTTCCAAATGTCTTTTCGCTGCCTTCACTTTAACTGGCAGCCACAAACACATTGTGATGCTCTTTAAAAAATAAATAAATACAGTAAAACATTACCAGCTTCCTATACACATAATAAAATCAATCCTTTTATGCTAGTGCATGAAGCGAAATGACTTGTCCCCAGAAAAATGCATAAGAGTTCATATCTGCGAGAATAATGCAAACAAAAGTAAAAACAAAAATCCGAAGGTTAAAATTAAATGCTAGCTGTATCCGTAAAAAAAAGATATAAATATTTGCTTGTACCTTCCACAGCATGTGGCCTAAGAAAGCCTCTCTCAAACTACATTCCAGACTTGCTAATCTGGGGCACCTTTTTGTGAAAGTTTGATACGTTTGTGAAGTCTTGCTATTTCCCTGAGACACAGACTTTAGACACCTCCACAGTAAATAGACCTTTTTAACTGAGCTGATAGGTTGGAAGTGAACATGCCCTTGGAATTACCCTGAATGATAGACCGCGATTATTTATAACAAGGGACTTAGCCACCCGCTTCCCGTTTGCACGGCAAAGACTTTATCAACAGACCATGTTTAAGGAAATAATGCCAAATCAGATAAATTCTGCTTTGAAGGACAAACGTCTCCAAGTCAGATGCGGGTGGCAGAATGAATGCAGGTTGGATGAGCTGTCGCTCACACAGAGAAGGGAGCTCTGATTCTTCAAAATTCACATCCGACCGGCTTCTCGCAAACCGAATGTGGGAATGTGGCCATGTGCAATTTATTGAATTTTAAGTAAATTTTGTTTCACATCCTGTTTTGCAAGTCTGGGAGAGGAGCTCGCTCTGTCCCAAAGGGGATGAAACAGAGACGGAGAAGTGTGGGTGTCCCTGGGCAGCCCAGGGTCCGCGGCCAGCGCAGCCGGTCGGCAGGACTCACAGCTCTGTCTGAGGAGCCCGCCTCGCCCACGGTATCACCGCCCCGCTCTCTCTCACTGAAGGGCCTATTTGTCTGCTTTAAGTGAAATCACTCAATTCTCAAAAGTCAGCGGAGGGCTTTGGAAGGGGGAGGGCTCGGATAGGCTACTCCAAATAAGTTCCATTAATCAAAAGACACAGTGTAATGTAACTAATATTTTACAATTAGGGAAGACAAGATGGAACTAAAAGCCATCTATCTCTCTTATACCACATGATCATCGATTCATAATCGGAGACTGAGAGTTGCACAAAGATGCATTTACTGGATGGGGGGGAGTGGGGGAGGGCCGGCCTGAGCCGAGATAATGAACAGGATGAGAGCACGCGACGCTGAAGGCTGAGGGGAGATGACAGAGGAGCTCAATGCTGACGGATGACATGAAGACGCGAGCAGGTACCTGACAGCCCGCGGGAGCTGGCTGCGCTCCTTCCCCGTATTATGATCCGCAATTATCTCGGTAAGGGACTAAGAAGGGGAGCCAGGAGGCCGGCTGCGCTCGCGGTCACCTGGCGGCGGGGGCCACGGCGCGGTGCCCCGACGTGAGCCCCACTTTGTGGGGCTGTGTTTCCCATTGTCAGCGCTCCTGGGCGCACACACGGGGGACAACGGGGACGCTCGCCGCTCCATCTGTTTTGTAATGAAATTCCTAAATCTTCAAAGGGAGTCATTTTTTTTCTTTCACTGCCACCTTCAGGGAAAAAAAAAAGAGTTGGTCCTCTCCAAAAAAAAAAAAAGAAGAAGAAGAAAGAAAAAAAGAAGGGGGAGTGGTACTGAGAGTTAGGGATGGGGGGCCTGCTGCAGAATGAGCTGGCTAGAGACAGCGCACACTCCGAGAGGATCTTCACAGAACTCCGCACATGAGTAGTATGGGGAAGGAAACGAGGCGCCGGGGGTCAAGGCAGAAGCTGGGGGGTGGGGGCACGACCGGGGGGAAGTTCTGCAAGCCCTTCGTGGACACGGGCGATTACAAACCGCACCAGGGAGAAACTTTCCCTGGACTTTGCTCCGTCTCGAGCGTGGCCGCAGGCTAGGGACCTTAACACAGACATTTTCTATCCTGCCCCCAAATTTTCTGGTGACAATACAGATCGTCTCAACCAAAGCTCATGGAATGTGTCTTCTGAACAAAGAAAAGCCGATGATGTTCAGGGCACCAGGGGAACTTGGGGTCTGGACACAATGGCAGGACCCAGGGATGGAGGGTGGGGCTGGTATCCCCCAGCCTGTGCCTGAGGTCCTGGTGGCCGCCGCTGGGACCAGCCCGTTTCCTTTGCTGTGTTCGCACAGGGCCATTTCTTTAACATACAGTACTACAGTGACAGATTATGTAATATGTACAAATCACATATTGAAGCCAGAGGCCCGGGGAAACCATAGATTTGACGGTATTTTTTTAACTCGTAATTTGGCTAGTGAACACGCTCTCCTCTCCACCGAATCTGCCCTGACTTCTCCCCCTCCCATCTGTCCTCCCTTTCCTCTGCCATGCTGGAATCCTAGAGCTTGGTTTCCCTACAAAGCAACAGGGATCTGCACATACATGGAGCACATGCCATGCACATGCAATGCACACGCATGCATAGGCAAATAAAAATGTTCCCCAGTTGTAAGATGCCCCAGCTTCTTTGTCCAACTGGCACATCCAACAGCTCAGATGGGGAACAGTGAGGACAGGAGGAGATGCTTCGGAGAAGCTCACCCTGGAGTATCCCTCCCCACCCCGATTTCTTCCCTGGGGAAAGTGAAAGAAGTGTGGGCAAAGGAGATGCAGAACCCACCCTCAAGGCAGGGAATGGGGTGACCTGCGGCATCAGATGGCACTCGCTCATGCCTTTTTGATGTCTTACACAAGGTCTTTCTAAGGACTTGCGAAACACCCCAAACTTATCTAATAGTGCCAAAGATAAGGGGACCCTGGGAATACAAGGGGGTTGTTGAGTCCAATCTGGCAGACTAATTAGAGGGCTAAGGCATTGACATGTGGTCTTAGCAGCTGTAATCAAGATGCCCCCTCCAAACTTAGCCCTCCTGGAAGCGGCTGATTGTGTGTGTGTGTCCCAAGCATAAATGGGATGCAGCTGTGTCTGCCCACAGAGGCTGGGTGAGGGCTGCTCTGCTGGTCAGCAAAGCTCTCCCGCCACATGGATCAGTGTCTATGAAGTTGTCCTCGGAAGCACAGCAGCGCTCTCCCTTGCCTGGACTAAAGATTTCCGACTTTACATGCGCATCCTCTAACGCAAAACGACTGAAACAAGCCATAACTGTATAAAAGAAAACATGAAAGCAAGCCAAAGCCAGGCTTTCACAAACAAAGTTCCAGGAATATCGTTTGGGCACACTGTGTAACCTCTGCATTGCCATGGTTTTGACCTTGAGTGGGAATATGTATTGAGTTTTAAGAAAAAACGAACATATGAACTAAAACCTCTACTGTCCATCTATGGAAATTCAACCGATAGTCTCTGAAAGAAGTCTAGGCATCTATATTTTTGACCCATGTGATCTTGGTTTGATGCATGATTTTTTTACTTGGTTTGAGCAAATGCAGGGCAGGGAAGCTGTACAATGCTCCAGGAGGATTTCTAGAGTGAGATATCAGAGGGAAAATATAGATGCAATCTGCTTCAGGTTGTATTAATGTATCAATAAAGCAGCGGCATGAATTCTTAAACACAGCCCATGTCCCTCTAATTAACAGGGCCATGTCAAATGCCAGGAAATGGGAGCCGCGTGCATCCAGATAGCCCCCGTTGTCTTTGAGGATCTGTGGCGTGGAATGACATGATGTGGACAGCAGCTGAGTGGATTTTTAAATAATCCAGCGGTCTGAGACATCTAGTCGGGGGCAATTAGGGTTGGCCACACGCTTCTCTGGTTTGCACATTAGAAAGGTATTGGGTGAGCAATTTCATTCCCCTTTGTGGGGTCGGTCGTGTGCAACTCTTAGCTCAGCAGTGATGGCAGGGAAGGCAGGTGGGAAACATCAGAGGGAAAAAGAAGCAAAAGGCTGCTCAGCTCCTCCCCTCAGCCCCAGACTAGGTGGGCCGGCAGCCACTGAAGATTCAATAGGAGAGATTTTCAAAATGAAACCAGAACATTTCTACGTAACACTGTAACGCTCCTTGAACTCCAAACAAATTATGTGGGGAGTTACAAAGCCTGGAAAGTCTTGCAAATTCCTTATTAGAATGGAGATTACTTAGCGCTTGTGGCCAAATCACATTAAATTTGACCCAATTTTTCCCACCCTTTCACACCATTTGATATTAGGCAGAAACTATTGTTCAAATACTGAAATTCATTATCCTCTTCTCCAGCCAAGGCCAGGCTGGGAAAATTCCCCGAGACCTGGCATTCAACCTCTTACTGCAGCCATAAAGCTGGTCTGTAGTGCCACCTAGAGGAGAAGAGGGGGCACCGCATGTGAGTCACTCTAAGGAAAATTAAATATAGCTGAATAATTGAATGAGAGGGCAAGTTGAATCAGGGGTCACCATCTGTTTGACTAGAATTGTTGGCACATTTCAGCTAAGCCTCACGCGCCTCGTAAACATACTTACAGTTATCATAGCTCGCATTGCCCTAAAATAAAAGAAAATTGGTCTTAAAATAAGCCTGAACTAATTAAACATATACCATCTTGTCGTCATGGAGACCAGAGTGAAGGTCACCAGATTCTCATGGCATTCAGGAGGGTGTCGGTGCCAAAAAGAGACAGGTGATTTTTTTCAACTCCCAGGGAGAGGGTATCTTGCAGGCGGGAGGTGCCGCCTGTTGGGGGATGGCTGGCGGGCTGGGGAAGGGAAGTGGGGCTCCACCTCTTAGGTCCCGTCCCTGCCTTCCACTCTGGGCCTACGACGGGGGTGGGGGCGGGGAGGGCGAGGAAGAAACGACACCGTCTCTGCAGCCTCCAGGAAACAGTGTCAGGAGGGACCCGGAGGTGCCCCTGCCAACTTGCCTTAACGTTTGCCCAATTGGCATGTTCGCCCCTGGGGAAGGGGGTGGGAAAGGCATCTTTCCAAAGAAATGGGTATCGCATCGGAATCGGGGCCCTCTGCCAGCTTCATCTGAGAACTCTAGATGTGGCTGGATGAGAGTGTGTAAGTGGGTTGCACTTTGCTCCACATGTGTGTACTTCCAGCACCCGTGCGTACTTGGGGAGAAAGATCCATCAATTCACATTGTACGTCTCATCATTTCTCTTAATGTGTCACTCCTACCTTGGGGAAACACACCCTCTTCTCAAGTCCTCGGCACACAACAGGATTTGTGTTTGGGGCATCTGGGGACAGGTTAAGTGCACACCCAATACTTGGAGGGTTCAAGAGTTGGGGTGAAGATTGAATGCTATTGACTGTGTGGGTCAGGCCAAGGCAAGACCCATGGCTTGGAGAGCTGAAGGAGTTTTTCTGCCCATGGGTGGCCCCAAGCTCCTCTGGCCTCCTTCTCTTCGCACCAGGAGCCTCTCCCGCTTTCCTTCCTGCATCACATCCTGCTTCACAGGGACTGCCCTTCCCTGTTGCACTGTCGATTATGCACAAATCACTTACAGAAGAGGCAGTAGAGTGACCCCCAACTTCAGGGAAGCCTCCTCAGGGACACAATTACCGTTTGCTGAATCCCAGTTGGCTGTGCTGACACCGTCGCAGACTCCAAAGGTGTGGAGATGTCGTGGAGGGGGCAGGAGGGAGTACCCAGAGACCAGGGGCGGGAAAAGGACCGCGAGGACTCAGCCACTTCTGCTCCTAAGTAATTAAGACCCGGCAAATGAGGCTGCTTTGCTCCCGTCTCCTGTCTCGTAAACCGGACTGCGGGCTTTCTTCTTGGAATCCAAATTATAAGAGGAGACAAGAAAGAATGAAGGGAAGAATTCGGCACCACCAATGCCTGCCGGGTACGGGGGTGCTCTCAGGGCTGCAGGAAGGGCCCTCGGACCCCACGGAGCTGCCAGGAGGGCACCCCAGTGGAAGAGGATCAGGGGAAGAACCCTGGGCAGGATTGCCTGAGCTTCAGGCCAAATGCTCTTATGCTGTGCTTCCTGCTGGGGATGCCCACTGGGCCATCTCCTCCAGGAAGCCATCTCTGATGCTCCTCAGCCCTCAGGGTACTACTTCTCAGCCCCAGCAGCATGCAGTGCCACAGTTGCTTGTCCAGTTGCATCCTTTCATCCTCAGCAGCGGGCCCAGCACACAGCTCAAACCCTGTTGAGATGAACCCCTAGGAAGCTGGCTTCCTGCACAGGGGGCAGGCTGAGGGGCGACCTTCCTGCCCATTCCACAGGTCCCATTTCCCAAAACGGTGTTTCAGTATCTATGTTTCTCACCGAGGGGATGGATCTGCCTGTTAGCAGGTGGCTAGAGCATGCAAGGCCTCCCGCCAGGGTTGGGAAGAGTGGAGTGGAGTTGTTTCAAAACTTGGGGCACACAGAAGCATGGGGTCAGGAAGCAGAGCTGGAGTTTGGGGTAGCCGTAAAAGGCTGTAGAATGACTATCTTCAAGGGAGGGAGGGTCGCATCTGCAGACGGGTCGCTGCCTCTCCTTTCCCATTCCTAACAGGGCAGAGGAGAGCCAGGACGGTCTCCAGAGCCACAGGCCCGCTTCAGCCACGCCATCAGCCCAGTTTTGCCCTCTTTCCCCTTCCCTGCCTCCCCCAGTGGCCTGGGGCCTTTCCAGGAGCACACAGTGGAGACAGAGGGTGATGGGCAGAGAGAGCCAAATAGCACAGCAGCAGGCAGGAAATCCCAGCGCTGGGTGGGGCCACGTGGGCCTGGGGCACCCGAGCCGCTGCCCAGCCCAGGAGGACCTCAGGGAAACAGGCTGAGGGGGCAGGTCCTCTCAATTTTCCAGAGAAGCCAGAAACACAGACTTTTACATGAAACCCCTTGAGTTTTAAATGTTAACTACCAATTCCCGGCTTTTAGAGGCGCGGCAGGGGCCCAGGCAGCCAAGCCTGCAGACAGCCGGGAGCCAGCGCACACCTGCTGGCGACCTTCCCGCTGAGCCAGTGCAGGGCCCTCCGGGTGGGCTCCCACGCCCGCCCATCGCTCGCCCTGCCCTCCCCTCTGTGCTGCCCTGCGCCAAGGGCTGGGCCTGCAGCCCAGGGAGACTCCTGGCACAGGGAAGGTCGCTCCAGAGAAAGGCGCCCCTCTGGATGTTCTGGACATCCACCCCTGTGGAGGGGTGCGGAGAACTCGCTGTCAGCAGCCAAGCACACCCCTCACCCCATCCCCGACCCGAACCATCCCCCCCTCCCCCTCCCTGGCGGAGGCCTCGCCGCCTCAGTAATCTGGCTGTGGGAGATGAGCATGGAGCAGTGGCCGAGGGGAGGACGCTTTGGATACTCCACTGCACAGATGGATTAACTTTCAAAAGGAAAGAGGCTGGTGCTTGGACAAAGGGAGTCCTGAGCCCTCACTGAACTGGCCTTGCAGGTGAGATTTCAGGTTCCGTGAGCCAGTCCTCTCTTCTACAGGGAAGAATATATCAGGACGCCGCGCCTGCCCCGTGGCTGCCTCTGCGTGTGGAGGGCTGTGGGGATCCAGGCTAGGTCTCCGGGACTTGTCCTGTCTGCAAGTCTGAACGAAGATTTAACTGAGGGATGGCTGGACAACAGAACACTAAAGCAAGCAGACCCAAAGCAGGAAGGAGGTGGGCGTGTGGGCGTGTGTGTGGATGTTTGGAAGGAACCAGGGGGCGTCTAGGATCCTGGGATGGGGTGGGGAGTGCGGGCGGAAGGCAGGCTGCCCCAGGCCCCATGTTCCCCACAGGAGTCTTTGAAGCTGAGAGTTTTCCCTGCCTGGGTTTCCCACAGGCCTGAGCAGAAGAGTCACCCAGGAGGGGAGGGGAGGGAAGCAAGCAGCATTGCTCAAATGCCAGTTCCCAGGCTCTCTCGATCAGCCTCTCAGGGGGAAGCAGGTAAGATCCAGAATAGCCTTCTGGATGGTTCTTAGGCTCCTTCAAGTGGGGGAAAGGGCTGATATATCCCAAGGCACCCAGCCTGGTCCTGCAGTTCCAGCAGCCAGCCAGAGGCTCCGGGAACGAGTGACCCAGCTGGGGACGTGCAGCTGGAAGAGCAATGGGCTTGCACTCGTCTTAGGCACTGTGACCAGACCACTCTGCTGAGACCTGTGGCTAGTTTCCGAGAGACAGCAGATGGAAGGGTGGACCTGGGGCCTTGGGCTGCACAGCCACAGGTTCATCTCTGCCACAACCAGAGTCCAGAGCCCAAGGGCCTCATCCACTGCCAAGAAGGAGGCCCCAAGAGGGGGACGGTGCTGGCCATGAGCCCCTCCAAGCCCAGTCCGTGTCCTGAGTATCTTCCAAGGAATGGATTTACAGCCTGTGGGAGAAGAAAGCCATGGGGCCACCTGAGGCTTCCTGCCAGGGAGCCACCCCAGGCGAAGCCAGTGAAGGCACCTTCCTTTGCTTCCCTTTGTTGTTAATTCTTTTCAGATGCTCTACGTACTGCTTTTGTTGGACCCTCATTCACAGTCTGATTTCTCAACTCAAGCCTCTTATATCTTTTGTGGAAAAATATAGACTCTCATTAAATGCTCAAATTTTCAACATCCTCCACCATGCTAGAAGAACGCCCAACCCTTTGCCTCCTCAGCCCCCCGGGCACAGGAATTCAATACTTCTGGGTGACACCTGACAATTCCCAGTGCTTCCCCATCGGGCCCTGGAGTCAGAGGGGAGACGGAGACCCCCTTTTCTCTTCTGAGAGCCATCTCCTTTCCTGGGTAGTCTCCCAGTCAAAGTTCACCAAATACCCCTAACCCAGAGGGGCAGCCCACACGCAGAGCCCTGACTTGGGTCTTGGCTATGTGCCCAGTTCTTCGGGGGCAAAAGACTTCTTGGTGCCAGGCAAGACAAAATTCACAAATCATCAACGCCATCATCTCAGTCTGTTGTCAGCCATAAAGCCCCAAAGAACGCAGTTATCTGGATCTGCCACCCCCAAAGGGTCTAACAGGATCCAAAGAGGTATGCTCCCATTTTGCCTGTTTTCTGGGAGAATCTGGGCCTGAGAGCCACATCTGACGCTGCAGAGCGATGCATGCCCCCACCACAGGGGCGGCACTGTGCTGGGAGGCACCATGGCCTTGGCCCTGTACGGGAGGCTGAATCGCCAAGGGTGGCCCAGCATGGCCGTGGAGTCACCAGTGCCCCGTCCTCTGAGCCTGTCCAGGTGGAGAGGCCAAACTAAAATGGCCAACCTTAACACCTGCACATTTCCCACCTGGCTGCTCGGCCATCCACATCTGCTCAACCGAGACAAGACAGAGAGAGGCACACCCCTGAGAGAACCTGCTCCGTGAGATGGCAGAACTTCTTTGACCATGGCTGGGGCCCATGACACTGGAATCTCTCCAGAGTATGTACCAGTTGCCTGGTTTCTGCAGAGACCATTTGGACCCCACCCTCTAGAGTGATCAAGGCAACCTCATGCCTACAAACCAATGTTCATTTTACTTTGGGCCCAGAATCTTTAAGAAGCCATTTCTGGAAACTTCAGAACTTTCTCCAATAGAAGCATCAGGTTATTTCTCCCGTCAAGAAGCCCTGATCCCTAAAAACTTCACCTTTGTCTCAAAAGGAACTTTTCAGAAAATATTTCCTTGTGAAAAGGGCTTCCCTTGAAAGAAGTTTCTCAAAAATATATTAAAAATCCTATTAAAATCATTTTCATAAAATGTGTGTTGAGAAAAAGACAAGTTTAATTCTCAAAAGCGCCATTATTGAAGCCAAAATTAATATTTGTACTGTTTCTAAATTGGAATAAAATTGCAAAGATGCAAACACCATCCTATATCATAATCTATAAACCAGTCACAAATGTTAAATCAACTGTAAAAATGATTTAAAATCTACATGAATAATTTTATTAAACTGATTTAAAATCATATTTTGTGCTACCTTCATTTATTAGCTGCCTCTCCAACAACAACAGGGTTATAATAGATTTCTGTGAATAGAGATATGTTCCCAAATGCGCCATCGATGAATAGGCTCCCCCTTCCCGGCGGGTGTTAGCTCTCTGGGCGTGGGGACCTGCAGTGTGAATGCCACATTAGTTGCATATCCATAATTGCCATTGAGTCCCACTCAGCACCATGTCATATTTTATGCACAGGAGTTCATGTTCATATTGACGCTCAGGAGAAGCAAGGAAATAATTTCCCATGAGCACCCAGAATAGACTGCTGCCTCAAGGGACTCTAAGTGGTGAGAAGTCCCCAGTGGAAATGTGCAGAGTTTCAAAGCAAGGGTGTCCTTCTGTGAAATCTCACTATCGGACACCCATCTTGTGGCAGAGAACATCATCGTCCAGAATGGGATCCCCCGTGGAGCAGAGTGGCCAGACCAGGAAAGCCCACCCATGTCTCATCTTCCCCTGGGTGCCAGGAAGTATAGAAGTAGGCCTGGAAACCACCCCTGCCTTGGAAAGTCAAGTAGAAGCAGAAGCCTCAGGCAGAAGGCCTGCCGAGAAGGTGCTCTGGGTCGCCTTCCCAAATCCCTGGCCAAGGCTTTGCCTCCACTGGCCAGGAGGCAGCAGAAATCTGCTTTGGGGCAAAAGCTTGCTTTGGGGTGAAAACCTGCTTCCTTCCAGCTCTCAGACCAGACACTAGGCTCACTGCATCCAGAATGCTTCAGTTGACACACTCGAGGACAAGTCCTCTGCTTAGCTACCCAGTGGAAATGGAGAGGACCTGCCACTGATGAAACCTAACACGAACCTCTGTGGGACTGTCATGTGGAATGGCCCCAGGGTCTGTGTGGGACATCCACTTCCCCAGAGGTGGGTCAAAAGGATCCCACGATCCATAGGCAGATCGCTAAGGTGGTTAGCGGTATAAATTATCAAGCAAACGGGGCCCTCTCCTTTGGTGTACAGATAGGGAAACTGAGTCCCATGGGGCTTTGGACTGGTATCTGTGTGTCTCAAGGAGCCCTGAAAATAGCTCCCAGCCACCTTCAGCTAGGAGGAGATGGGTGGGATATTAATCTGAGGCGGGATACTAACTGCAAGGCAGAAGGTAGGCAGTGGGACCATCCCAGTGCCTGCACATTCTGCTCTGAGCCCACACTGCTCTCCTCCTGGGCCCCAGGTCCAGCCTGGCCTCCTGAGCCCTCACCTCTAAATGCTTTACCACCTTCTGCAAATACTGACGGAGGCTTTTAATTTTTCTTCTCCTGGCTGCAGAGGCACACTTGGCCTGCATGCTGGACAAGTGGGAAATGCCTGTGAATGGATACCCCCAGAAGGCACCCCCAACTGGTAAAGGACAGAGACTCAGTGGTCAAATACAGCTCCTGACGCTCTGGGTGGGACACCTCTGAGGAGCATCCCTCCGGCTCCCGGAGAACTCCACGGTGCCTGCACATACTGCATCACTTCCTTCCCCTCTCGCCAGGTCGTCAACCCACCCCTCGGATAAGCTCTGTGCACTGGGACTCTTGATTCAGGGCTCAGCTTCTGGGGACAGCAACCTCAGGGAAGGAGCCAGCCGAACCCCATGAGGACACACTCTTCGACCTGATGGGAACAGCCTCCACTTTTGCCCAACACTTTGCAATCCCTCTGCTCACCATCACCAGATGCAAAGTGTGTGGACCTGAAGCTCCTTTCCCTGCGACATCACAGCCAGCACCAGAATAGTTTACCCAACCAAGGCTCAGCTCCTCAGGACGCTCAGCAGCACCAATCCACAATGAGAGCTGCCCTTGACATCACTCCCCACCCAGGTCCCCATCAAAGCCCCCTCTGCCACTCTGTCCCCCTGCTTCTCCCAGATAAATATTTCAGAGCGCTTCATCTCTGAAACACAATATCTGACTCTTCCTGATGCTGCGTGACCTTTCACATCATTTTCCCCAAAAGTTAATTTCTGTGATTAATGCAATGTACTAAAACCCATAAATCTGACTGTCTGAAGGATTCAAATTAGGAATTATTGACAGCTGATGGAACCGAAGTGCAGAGATGAAGCAGGTTTTCTCATCTGTCCATCTAAATGTTGGAATGTGTATTGATTAAAATATGACGTGCTACAGAACCCAACATAAATCTAAACTCTATTAGATTAACACGAGCATTCAATTAACCTAAAATGACAACATAAGAGAAGAGGGTCACATGTCGGTCTCTGGTAATAGTTGAGCCATAAACACAGAGGACCTGAAGTCGGGTGCGCACTGACGGGTGTCGGGGTGGCATGGGGGTGAGGGCATGACAAGTTCCCTGGGGCGGGAAGACATGGGCCACCCATAGCAGCTTTGCTGGTTTTGGCCAGAGAAACAGTGAGAAGGAGAGGGCTGGCACAGCTGGCTGGTTTGATTTCATTTTGCCATCACTTTTATTTTAGACTTGCCTGGGTGGTGGCAGGCTCTGGCAGAAGACGAAGCTACAAGAGCAAACTTCAGGGCGGATGAGGGGCAGGCATCTGCCGATGCCTGGCTTCAGTTTGAACCCAGTAAGGCTGGGAGTCAGGGCAGCCCCATCTTCCAGCCTGAGGTCCATGGAATCCCCCCAGGCATCGTCCCTGCCTTATCAGGTCTAAAAGATGTTCTAGGGGAACTCCGGAAAGCAGGCTCCTGGCTACATCCCAGGGCCAGAAGGAAACATTTTGGAAATGAAATCAACTGAGATACTGGTTGAGGCAACGAACATCTACTGAGTATCTATTGATACCTGGCGCTGCAGGAGGTGGCCCAGGTGCTAAAAAGATGAGACAGACACAACCCGTTATGGCTACAAACTACCCCTTCCTCCTTTCCTCTGGTTACCAAGTGTGGTAGTTTGAAGCTCTTTGGACCCAGAAAATCCTGTTCTTAAAGCTAATCCTTCTTGCGAGTGTAAACCTATTGTAAGCAGGAACTTTTGATTAAATTACTTCATTTAAGGACCTTTGATTCAATGGTCAAATCCAGGGTGGGTCTTAATCCTCCTACAGGAGCCCTTTATAAACAGAAGGACAAAACTCTGTAGACACCAAAAAAAAAAGCTGCAAGACAGAGGGAAGCCTCCAGGAGTTGAAATCACTGACACAGAGAGAGAGAAAAGCCGCAGACGAGCAGCTGGAAGCTGGAAGCGGAGAGGCCTGGAGAAGAGGGGAGAGCTGGCGGGGCCTGCCCTGGCCTGACGGCCATAGCTGCCGCGTGTAGGAAGTGCCACCAGCGATGCCATAACACTGTCCCGGCCTCAGACTGTAGACTCTTAAGTTAATAAATCCCATAGTAAAAGCCTACTCATCCTTGGTTTATTGCTTCCAGCAGCTTCCAGCAAACTGGAACAGCATGGAAAAGGCGCAGGTCCCAGGGGCTGCGGGTCCCTGCTGCCGCCCCCTTCCCTCACCCCAGGGGTTGCACTCTTCTGGTCGCCCCTGCTCACCTCTGAGAGCCCTTCCGAGGAGGCCGCGTCATCTCCCCTGGGTTTCTGTGGCCTTCCGCTGACTGTCCAGCTCGTTGCGGTCACCGCCTGCGGTCCTCTGCAGTGCCCTCAGGCCCCGCTCAGGTCCCCGGCCTTGCCAAGCTCTCCGGCCTGCAGCCTACCACACGTTACGTCCTCCGTCGGCGTTGCCGGCACCTGCCCAACTCCTCCAGGATTCAGCTGGGCGCCTTGCTTCAGGAGCCCTTGCTGACAGCCTTCCCCAACCCCTGACAAGCCGAGAGGCAAAGCTCCAGGGCTCCTGCTGTGCCGTCTCAGAACTGCCTGGACTCGCGTCTGCCTACGCTGTGGCAGGAATAACAGAGCCGTCCTTGCCGGGGCCCGTCATGGGCCACCATGCAGGTCTGCCGAGTGACTGCAGAGTGGAGGGATGGTCGAAGGGGAGCATGAACGCAAGGGAAGGTGTTGTCGGGGGCCAGCCCTGGGATGGACGGGGGAGGAGCAGGACTTTCTTGGCTGTGAAGTGGACAGCCCTTCGGCCACCCCCTGGTACTGACTAAACCCCACTAGGTGCTGGGCAGGCTTCCAGCCGCTCCGGGATGCAGCAGTAAGCAAGACAGGCCAGAGGCTGCCTCCGCGGCCCACATCCTGGGGGCCCTGCCCTGGGGAAGATGCCTCCCAGGGGACCCCGAGAATTGACAGGCCCAGGGCTCCCCCAGAACTGCCGCCTAGAGAAGGGAGGCCTCTTGTCTCTGCACAGAGCTTGGACAATGCTAAACTAAGCCATACTCTATAAGCATCATGGTGAACAGCTTCTGGGCTGCTCCCCACACCGCAGAACCTCACAGAGTCCGACCTGGCAGGGCTGGAAGGTAACGACGACGATGACCGTAATAGCTAAACGCTGAGTGTTGGGCCAGGCAGCAGCCTGCCAGCAGGGACTGTCCCCTCCGACCATGTGGCAGTCCCCTGGGGAGCCATCCTACAGGGCCCAAAAGGAGGCCGGAGCTTTCCAAGGAGGGCAAAAGGCAGGGCTTGGACTCAGGCAACCAGACTCCAGGATGCAGGTGTGCAACTCTGTCCTACCGTGCCTGGAAGGTCAGTCCCAAAAAGCCATCCCCAGTCTTGGGAGAGAACCTGGGGTGCAGAGGGGTGGCCCTGTGAGAATAACTCCCAAATCTGAGCAAAGCCCCACTGACACCAGGGTCCATGCTAAGAGCGACTTACCCCCCAGGGGAGCCCCCTCCAGCTTGGGGAGGGTGAGCGGAAAAGGGAGGTGATGGGTTTGGGGTAGCTGCTGGCCCAGCTCTTCCATCTCTCTACGAGAGGAAGAGATGCTGTCTCTCCCCGCCATACCCCCAAGCTGGCACACTGCAGAGGCTCCATCAATGCATATTGTCTCTGAATACGTGAATGAAAAAGGTGCTCGCCCAGAGGTCTTTTCTCCTTTAGTTTTTTCCTGTATTAAGAATTCTTTTTACTCCCCATACTTCTTTTCCCAATATCCTGGTAATGGTGAACTTGGACCTTTGTCACTTGAACCCACCTACTGGGCACCACCCCCCTCACAAAGCAGGCTTCTGGGGTTTATAAAAAGCCTCTAGCAAGTGAGAAACTGTATCACTGATGCGGAGACGGTGGCCACGGTAGTTGTTGAGGGCAGGGAGAGGGAAGAAGAAATGTGATGTGGAGGCATTTTTGGGACTTGGAGTTGTCCTAAATGATATTGCAGGGACAGATGCTGGACATTATATATCCTGCCATAAGCCCCTGAATGGACTGGGAGAGAGTGTACCTACAATGTCAGCTATAATCCATGTAGTGCAGCAGTGCTCCAAGTGTATTCACCGAATGCAGTGTATGTGCCACAATAATGAAAGAAATTGTTGACGTGGGAGGAGTGGGGGATAGGGGGTGGGTATGTGGGAACCCCTTATATTTTTATAATGTAATATTTTTTGTGCTCTATATATCTTTTTTTAACAAGGTAATTTTAAAAAAAATTTTTAAGTTATACCGGTGAGCAATTGTTTCCTCACCTTTTCAAGTAAAGTGTACTTTAACCTAAAAAAAATAAAAATACTAAAGCCAAGCCTAGTTCTTCTGCAAGTATCGGGCGCCCTCGTGTGGCCATCTCGGGATTCCCAGCGTTCAGGTTCCTGAACTGGGAGAGGGGACGTCTCCAGGGACAGAGGGCAGGGAGGCCAGTGTCTGCAGGGCTCTATACCCCCTTTCTTCAGTCGGGCTGAACACAGCCTCCTGGAGACGGTGTCTGGGGAGGCATGCATGTCCCCTCCCAAGGAACCCTGAGCTGTCAGCAGTCCCCAAGGGCCCTTGGAAAAATCTGCACAGCTCCGCCACCCAGGCACCCGGTGTTTGGGGGCAGGTGAGGAATGCAAGTGGCAGCAGCTGACCAGCCAAGAGGCCTCTCCCCGCTCTGCTGGCCCTGCCGTGTGCTCTCCAGCCAGCCTGCCCTTCGCCTCATTGAGATCCGAGCAGAGCTCCTGCTGTGTCCCCCACCTGAGTTGTAGAGGCCTCCAGGACACCGTGAGGATCATTCCAGGGGCACGGAACCCAGTGTGGACGGTACCCCAGGAGGCTGCCCTGCTAGGCCCCAGGGCCCACACTGCCTGAGCTGGGCCCGGGACCTGGCCCTCTGAGCCCCGCGTGGCAACCTGCGTCTCTGGGCGTTTGGGGTGTGAAATCATTTTGGAAGTTCCTCAGGCCTCTTGCTCTGCACAGCACCCACGATGTCTAGCCCACAGAAGGGCCCTCGAGCAATTGAGCTGGGTTGGGGGGAGGGGAGAATGTGTGTTTTTAAACTATCCTTGGCATCCCAGGGGCCAGTCGAAGCCCTTCCTATCTTCCTCTCCCCACCCCCACGTGATAGCAGCTGGACGTTTCCCACCCGCCGGAGAACTGGGCACCTCCCCTGACATTAGCCTTCTGCTCTCTCACACTGCCACCCAGGGAAGCCGTGGGTCCCCTGCGGGTCCACCCTCCAGAGGGACCTGCGGAGGCCTCAGAGCGCCATCAGCAGGACGGGTCCCCAGACCCCTATCACAGCTTTGGGCCAACTCGTGGGAGCAAAGGACTTGGGGTGGCCCCATGCTAACTAGTGCCAATGCCGAAGTCCATCGCGTTTCTCTCCTGGGAACACTTTGGGGATGCTCCAAACACCAGTCTGGGCCCCAGAGCCTCATGAAAGCTTCCTGGGCAATGCTAGGAGACACACATACACACACACACACCAAGAAGTGCCTGGAGCCTGGCCTAGGATAGTCAGCACATTAAGGGAAAAAACCTAAGCCCAAGTGATTGGCCCAGGGGTGCAAGAACCATGACAAAGAGCCAAAGACAGTTACCTACAATACTCTCCCCCACCTACGGGCATGGCCCCCCCTATCCCCAGAGGAGACTTACTCAGATCCTGATGTCAAGGTCAAGAACCACCATCTAAGGGGACTCCACAGAACAGGGAGCAGAATCTCAAGGGCAAACATCCTAACTTTGCAAAAAGACATCACCTGGAGAGGAAGAAAACCTGGCCAAGACCATTACTAGGGACCAAAGAATTAAGTTCATTTTTTTCTAATATTGAGGTTAACATCCAAGAAGAATCCAGATAGCCTGGGGGCAGTTAGCACTTCTAAAGAGCAGGGAAGTCATTCCAGAGGCAAATTACATGTCCATGTAAATGAAGTGCCTTCAAAGGAGGGTTCCCTGACCTGCCAGGAAGCCTGCCCATCTGGTTTCAAACTGGGCTCTACTGATTAGCAGCTGTGTGGCCTGAGACAGATTACATAACCTCTCTGAACTTGCATTTCCCCACTTGTAAAATGAGGCTCCTAGAATAATTCATACCTCACAGGGTTGGAGGGGAAATAAACGAAAGCATGTGAGGTCCACAGCATTGTGCCTTGCACGTTGTCAGCGCTGGGTGCGCTTACTGCTCTGGTATGATTATCACTATTCCTCTCAGCACTGCTGTTACTACATGATAAGTGGGTTGGGAGGTGTCTGGGTATCTGCGACATGGAAGAAAAGCTGTCTTGCTCCAGGCTTTCTGGGCAAGTGGACATTCTGAGGTTTCAAGTCAACCTAATGTTAATCCTTTTGTCTGGGATACTCAAAATTTGAAAATACCTCATTTCTTGCTTAAAAAAAGGGCTACTGCAAAATCTAGCCAGGAGTCAGTCTTTTGATATTATTTTATCGTGGTCTTTTCCTGTCATGTCAGTTAATCTCGAGGCAGGCTCCATCCTGGGGTCTCCTAAACACCTGCCACGCCCCTGCCAGCAGCTTCAGCAGAGGACAGGACAGGCAGGAGAGCCCGGGCCCACGGCCACTGGGTGCCCACCCAGGGGCGGGTGGACCAGTGACCCCCTGCCCAGGGCCCCACCTTTCACAGCACACCAGTTCAAGTCCCTGCTCTGCTGCTGAACTGCAGTTTCCCTTTCCATAAAAGGGGGACAGTTACACCTATTCAAAGGTGTACATTAACTAGTGTGGGCAAAGTGTCCAATGCAGTGGAGGCCGGGGGCACACGGCTGGTGCCCACTAAGCAGGAGCTCTTGCTGCTGGGAGATTGCAAAACGCTAACAGGGCTAGTCGAGGTGGCCAGTGGCAGGACTTCAGGGCAGATGGGCTGCATTCGGGAGACAGCCCAGGAGCACTGAGCCACCCACAGGGGCAGTGGAATTCCTCTGCCGCCCCATGCGGCCCCAGGGCCATGAGTCCACTGTGCCACATCTTCTGACTTTTCCAAAGATAGCCTGATAGTCTCCGTAAAATATCCTGAATTGTCAATGTGGGCTAACCTTGTCTTTTCCTCCCTCTCTTCCCTCCTCTCTTCTCTCTCCCTTCCTCCCTCACCTTCCTTCCATCCTTCATTCTAAAAACGGGAGCAGTTACAGCTTGTCCCTGGGCACAGCCCTGAGGCTGAGAATGAGGCCAACGACCTCGCCAGCATCCCCCTCCCGCGTGCTCCTCCCTGTCTCCCCTGGGACACTCCATCCTATGACTCATTGCCCAGAGCCCAAGGATCGGAAATGTGGACCCCATCTCTGTGCAGACGCCGCCATCTACTGGTGGAAGGAGGTGAGAGCAGCCGGCACTGCCGGCATCCCCTGGAAGAGGGGGAGAGGAAAAGAGGGAAGGCGGAAGAGAAGGGAGAGGGGAGAAGAAAGGGGAGGGGAGGAGGAGGGGGAGGAGAGGAAGTGCTGGGAGGGGAGGCTCCCCAGCGCAGCCTTCACTGAGCGTGCCCAGGGCCCTGCGCCGCTCTCTGGGTGGTGATCAGGAGGCGGCAGGGCCTGCACTGGCTGCTGGGAGGGGCCAGCCTGAGCACCAGCACCTTGACTCCTGGGGGCAAGCATACGGTGAACCAGTGAGCAAGGCTGTGGCCGTGGAATGTGTGCAAACGGCCCTGCTCCCCCTTTGCCCTCAGCCCTCAGCCCCCAAGTGAAACGCGCCTGCCCAGGCGCCCCCAGAGACTGAGGTTCCACAGGCTCCTGCTACAACCCCTGCCCCCGTTCGGCAGGGCTGCCCCTGCCCAGCTAGAGGGAAGCCCGGCTTGATCCCTTGGACCTCGCGTGGAGATGCAAAGGACGCTGTTCAGCAGAAGGGCAAGCGTCCAGAGGGCTTTGAACCTGAGCTGACCCCCTGCATCCTGGCCTGTGCCAGCCTTTGAGCAGCAGGATTTCAGGAGCCACTCCCAGGAGACCCCACTGGGCAAGGCGGTGGCCCTGGAAAGGCCCAACTACAGGCAGGTCCGGGGACGCTGCCCAGCCCCCCACAGGCGGGTGGGGAGGGCAGGGAGCACAGCGGCCAGCCCAGGGCGTCAGTGTCTCCCAGCCCTGTGGGGTAAAGAGAACACCAGAGAAGATCCTCCCAAGACAGCTCTTAAAATGTGCATTATTGGTTATCGCTTTCTCATTTGTTTATAGGTTGTTGTTTTTTAGATCCAAAGGGTATTGATCAACCGGCTTTACTCTCACAGAACCCGCAGGAGATACTACTGTGCCCGATTTACAGGTGGATAAACAGAGGCCTGGGGGCAAGGCCGCCAGGTGGAAGAACTGGGCTGGAAGCCCAGGCCTGGCTCTCCCAGCCCACAGGTGGACAATGGCCCATCAGACAGAAGCCTTTCAGCAGAAAGTGTTCCACTGCCTGGCTCCATCCCTTGGCCTGGGCCTGGAGATATAAAGGATGCCTATTAGCAGAAGTGTCCAGAGGGCTTTGACCAGAGCTGATCCAGTGCCCCGGGGCAGAGCAAATTCAAACGCCCAGATTTTACGCCCCCATCCACACCCTCAGATATCTTACCCTTCTTAGATTAAAAGCAAAAACAAATGAAAACAAATCCCAGTTGCTCTGTGCTGGGGACTCTGGGCATATCCGCTGTTGGAAGACCCCTGGCACTTGCTCTTCTTGTTTTCCCCATTTGGGGACGAGGAGTGCGGGGCCTGGGGAAGGGACCCCATCACCAAGTGGAGGCACGTTCTGGGCCCAGCGAGCGCTCACTTCTGTGCTGTGCTGCCAGCCTCCACCCACCCTGGCCTCGGAGTCCACATGCTCCAAAGACCAAGACCTCCAGCTTCCTAGGACACAGAAGTCTGTCAGCCTCAGGGCAGGCTGACTGCAACTGAGACCGCGACCGACACCAAGGAGCGACCCAGCGGGCGCGGGCAGATTGCAGCAGCTGCTGGGGGCCAGGGGGAGGGCGGGCGCGGGCGGAGAGAGACCAGCATGAATTCCTCCAGATAACACTGCTTGAAACCTTCCCATGATGAAATTAAAAGTGGGCCTGAAGTGATTTATTTTTTCAATCTGTGAGTCTAAACAAATGATCTCTCTTCTAGGTACCTCTATCATATGATCTCCTTCACAGCTGTGAAAAAAATGCTATTAGTGCTTTCAAAGCAGTTTTATCACAGATTAAAGAAGCCTAGAAAAAAAAAAAATTGGCAGCCAGAGCCAGCCATATGCCTACTTGACCTAGGAACCGTAAACCTGTTGTTCATTCCAGAGAGGGGATTATGGCATTACTTTTAGTAAGTTGCTTTTCATATGGAAATTTCTTTTCATAGTAAAAACCTGTCTTTCATAGCATCATCCTCAAAACATGCCTATTTTTTAATTCCCTGATCATGGACATATAGATTTTTGTAGTGTCTGCAAGCATACATTAATGTTAATTTCACCATTCTCCTTTGTATTTTGTTAATGTCACAATCTGCTGTAAAACCTTGCCAAGTTTCTTAACTGTCATGTTAATTCCAAGACCTATTCTGCACTCTTTGACATTTCAGGACAGAACAAGGCAGTAAAAATAGATTAGAAACAGCTTATAAGTATTATAAAATCTAGAACTTTACAGATGGTGGAATTAGGTCTGCCGAATAGAAATTTAGCAACTCTGAACACAATCATATTAGAAAAGCCTATTCATTCCTAAGGTAAATATTTGGAAGGGATTGCATAATGGGGACTGGAGGAGTGTGGGGAAACTTCGAAATCGCAACAGAGTTATATTATTTTAAGGAACTTACTGGATGCATATACCGTATCCTGAAAAGTTTCAGGTTTCAAAGGCTTTCTCTACCATATAAATAAAGGGCACATAATAAGAGTTTGATTTTATTCATGGTCAGTTCAAAGATCACACAAATTATTTCACGCAGGGGATTTGTCTGCATTTTCCTAAGTTAAAGCACAGCATTAATGCCCTTAGATATTAGATGACACTACCACATGCTAAGAAATTTGCACAAACAGACAGGGAATTAGACCCTTTTCTTAAACTGATTGCTAAAGAATGCACACTGTTTAAATGTGCACTATCCATTTCAAAGGGAAGCATTTCAGGAAGTTTAAAATCAGCTCAGGGAGAAGCAGGACAAACTTAGGGTTAAACGCGTTTTTTCTCCCCCCTCCCCCAAAGGAAAACTGTTTCTTTAAAAAAAAAATGAAAGGGAAAAAAAAACTTTCCCCTTTTTCTTTCAGGAGGACTTATTTCCATCATCCTTGTTGAGTTGTTGATGAATAGTTCACATCCCTTGCCAAGCCCCACCCTCTGTCTTTTTTCTAAGCCCTTTCCTCATTATTTGCTCAATCTTTTCCCACAGCCCCGACAGGCCGTCAAGGCAGCTTAAATACAACACAGTATTAACATGGGGAAATGGCTTTCAGTTCCCAATTGATCTCCTAATACGTTATGTTGAAATGATAATTGGTACACTCCTCATTGAAAAATAAGAGAGAAAAACTACTTTTCAGTCACCACAAGGTATTATCTTAGCTTGGGTATTCAGAACCAACAGATACATTTAAAAAAAAAATACAAAAAAAAAAAACCAACGACTATCCCCCCATCTACGGGAGAGACTGCAGTCCGCAATTCTTTTCAGCTGACATAATCCAGATTGATTCGTTCAGCAGATAAAATTCAGGCCACTTCTGCCCTTTATGGAAGCAACATAATACCAGTCTTTATTCAGTAACAATGTAACATAATGGGATCGGAATGTGCAAAATGACTGTTCTTAAATTACTGTGCCTCGTAAGGGTTCAACACAAGCTGGGGCTTAATGTAAAAAATCATTAGGCACAGATTACTAAAGTGCTTCTGCGTTAAGGGGGTCAAACCGAGCCTGTTGATGGGATTTTTCAGGACAGAAACTCTTGGCTAATATCTTGATTATGAATGTGTTCCGGGGGGTCGACCCAGGCACCCACCACTCGGCACCCCAGCTCCCCATGAGCGCCCCTGTGAAAAGAACAAGGGTCTTCCTTTGCTGTCCACGGGACCACGGGGAGCAAGGTGGGCCGCAAAGGGACCTTGGTCACCAGAGGTTCCCAGGAAAGCTGGGTGCATCAAACTCTCGACCATCTGACCTATTAGGCTAGGCTGATTTCAAGATTTTCAGGGGTTGGATATTAGCTATATAGAAAAAATGTGGAAAAGAAAGAATAAATAGTAATCTCCCATAATCTCAATACCAAGAAACAACCCCCGGGCCACCTGAATGTAAATCTATACCATCTTTCTTTCCATGCAGAACTGTATAATATTTTTTGACAGGATTTATGCTTCAAATACAGCTCTTCACTAAATGGTATAGATACTGTCGCTGTTGCTCCATGTCACTAATTATTCCTCCACAATATAATTTTATGACTACATGGTGTTCCTTTATGTGGAGATCCCTAATTTATTTAACTTTATCCCTATTCTTGGGCATTTAGGGTGCTTTCTAAGTTTCCACTATTATAAACAATGCTTCCGCTAATATCCTTATATAAAAACCTTTGCCTGGCAGGGAATGCACATTTTATATCTATTTGATACGTATTTCTTTCCTTGCTTACAGGAAGCTTGTACCCTTTTGTTCCACAGTATTTATCAGAATACATATTTCTAGGGTGGATTACAACTCCGTTTGCCTGCCTCACTTTTTGCTCCAGCTATAGGCCACAGACTTCTCGAACATTCCTTGGCATCCACTGACTTACATCACCAGAGAATATCATGACCACTCTTCGATTCCATACACTCAGCACATAAAACTACTATCAGGAGAAAGATTACATTAAGGGAAGCAATCACTTTAAGCTCGTACAAACTTCAGGTTGCCTAAGGAGATTCCAGAGAAGAAAAAACAGGAAAAAACAGAGCAGGGAAAAGATGGAAATGAAATGACTTTTCCAACTTGAAAGACCAAGCCCCATGCAATTAAATTTCTGAATTTGAGCGCATTGCTGGTCTCTTATCTTGTTTAAATAGAATACTTCCAAAATTCAAATCACTCAATCATCAGGTAGACTCTGAAACGATGCAGTTACTCATCGGAACGCTGGGCTCATGTCTGGAGCGTGGCCTGGATTTGGTCAATGTTTGTATTAAATGAAGCAAGTACCACGTGTATATGCACAGGCCTGCAGGAAGCACGTATGGGGGCAGAAATTTTGTGATGTCTATACACACTCATGCACATAAATATATTTATCTATGAAATGAGCATCACCATTTTAGCCTCATCTCGGAAACTCACACCAACTGAAATATTTGCATGTGATTACCAGCTTCCACTGTCAATCATGACGGCATAAATCCAATACCCAGACCATATGGCCTTGAAACTTTCGATCGATAGGAACCTTTTAAAGCCGAAGCTTCAAAAAGTTGTATCAAATATATATTCAATGAGAAGAAGGTTAATTGAATAATTGATTACTCAGTAACAATTAAGTGCTCTTCAGATATCTTTGGGAAATCTTGAAATATCGTGGTGATAGATATTTATTAGTTTATCAGTTATTACTGATTTATATGCATTATCTATTTATTTTTAGGCAAAAGTCAATTTTTTTCATTTATATATTTTAACATCAGAGTCCCCAGGGTGAATTTTACTACCACACTTCAAGAGAGATGGCAAGCTGGAGAGAAGAAATCCATGTTAGCCGGCATTGTCAACATCATGGCATTTCCCAACATTAGAGACAGCTTCTCTGTGGCAGCTCTAAGATAAAACAGTCAAATGACACCTCTCAGAAGGGTGCATGCTCCAAAGCACAGTTAGTTCTGCAAGGAAAGTATGGGTACTAGGAGTATATGCTGCAAACCATGCAATGGCTCTTCCCGTGTCGGCTTCATGTGGGTCTTCCTTCTGCCTGGCTTCTCTTCAAAAGCAACCAGATTTCTGAATCTCCAGAGGCAAAAAGTCAACAATCTTATCTCCATGGAGAAGTGGAAAGACCACATCTATAAGCAGACAAGTACCCACCATTTTTTAGCAGATCTTCTAGATTTGTCATCTATGGTTTCTTCAAAGGATACATATACAGAGCTTTGTGAAATCACAGCCACCAAGAATCTAGTAGCATACACAAGCACTTTCACCAAACGGGATGGAGCTCAGGGCAGGATCTGATTCTACTCTTCAGAAAGATGTGTCCACGTGCTCATTGTCCAGGCCATACTCGCATGCACTGCTGCTGGCTCTTCCCAAGCGCTCACAGGAGTGTATCTGGTGTAAAGACTGAACAATCCCCAGGCCAATGGTAAAGTCAGATGTTCCTGACATCAAGGCGTAACCTAACAGGCATACCTAAGAGATGACTGTCTGGACACAAGAAACTTCTTCTAAACATGAGGGAAGCCTATTAATTTATGTACTTACCCAAACCAGTCCAAGTGTTAATTAAGCCTTTTCCATATCTCTATTTTCCAAATCCATCATTCAGGAGATAAGGTCTGAGGCTCTTCCAGGTGCAGAGCATGGTTGTACACAGAGAAGGGGAAGGGAGTGAGCAAGACTGCTAGGAATTTTCAATCGGGTGGGGCATCAGACAAAAAAAACTGTGAAGAAATAGAATACATACTATTTTTAATAACTGCTAAGAAGTAAATAAGTAAGGGCTTGAGAAAGGGACTAAGATCAACACGCCATTTTTGAGTGAGTGGTCAAAAATCTCCTCTTTGAGAACATCAAATTCAAGGGAAATCTTAACATTGAAAGGGAGTGAGTCACGCAAAGCCAGATGTGTGTGTATTGTATGTGTATGTTGCATGTGTTGTGTCTTGTTTGTGTGTGCTGTGTGTGCTTGTATATGTATGTTTTGTGTGTTGTGTGGGCTCTGTGTGTGCTGTGTTACATGTTCGGCATGTGTTGTGTGTTGTAATGTGCGTGTTTGTGGTAAGTTTTGTGTGAGCTCTGTGTGTTTTGTGTGTTATTTGTGCATGCATTGTTTTTGTTTTGTGTGTATATAGTGTGTGTTGTGTGTTTGTGTGTTGTGTGTGTGCTCTGTGTGCTTGGTGTATGTGTTGTTTGTGTTGGGTGTGTGGTTGGTGTGTCGTTTGTTGTGTGTGTGTAGATATTGGGAAGGGCAGGGGGAAGTTGTTATTCCAAGCAGAACTACATATTCACAGACCCTGAGGTATCAAAGGTCTCAGAGAGGAGGCCTGAGTGTGGGGAAGCAAGAGGATGTAACTTGAAGTTGGGCAGGGACCAGATCATTCTGGGCTTGGTAGCCAAGAAGGGCTTGGGTTTTAATCAAAGAGAGATGAAAAACTCTTGGAGGCTGTTAGAGCAAGGGAATGCATAATTCGATTTATATTTCTCAAAACTCACTCTAGCCCGTGGGTACAAGAAGTTTTGGAGCTGAGCATAGTCAGAGATGGTAAGAGATGGTAGTCATCCACATGGAGAAGGTGACTAGGAGATGGCAGTCAGGGGGTGCAGTCTAGATTCTTTTGGATTGACAGGGTTCTCTGGTGGGTTGGATGGAGGTACTGAGGAAGGGGAGAAATCAGGTATAACCCTTGAGTGTGAAACTGAGATACCCACATGGAGAAGTTAGATGAAATAAGAGAGAAGACATTCTGGAGGAGAGAAGCGTGCAGAAGGTTGGCATCTGAGAGGCATCAGCAGAAGAGAAGACGGTGCTCAAATCTATCAGGAAGGGAGAAGAGGGACCAGGACTGAGCCCCAAGGAGCCCAAGGGGAGAAGATCCAGCAAAAAGACCAAGAAGGAGGAGGAGCCAGAGAACCAGAGAGAAGATCAGGGGCGTGTGACTTTGCGGGAGCAACGAGAGCTCTTGCAGAGGGTTGACTCACAGTTCCCTCTTAAATGTGGCCAAGATGTCCTGGGCACCATGTAGTCATTGGACTCTGGAATTCTATAGCATGATTAACCCTAGGAGGTAGGTTCTCTCTTCATCCTCGTTATACAGAGAAGACAATGGAGGCTCACGATGGATCAGCCCCTTACTCCACCTGGCTGCCAGGTGGTGGAACCAGGATTCAGGCTGGAACACACCTGGTGCTGGCCCCCAAGCTCTTGACCACTCTGTCAAATGCTTCCTACTTTCTGAGGTGTGACTGTAACTGGAGCCCCGCCTGCCAAGTGTGACCACGACAGGCCACTGGGAGAACTTAGGAACATGTTTCGAATATGTTCTCTCTGCCGTTTTAACACCAGCTTCGCCACCATCTGTGTGGTGTTCTGAAGAAATATTTACCGGGACGTCTGCCTGCACAGAGTGAGGAGTGGCCACAGACAAACTGTGAATGCATGCCGGGGGAAGGAGGTTTTGGGAAGTGGATCAGTGAACACAAAGGAAAGCCTGCCAAGGCAGTTATCAGTTTCCCACCAGGCCACATGCCCACCCTTGAATCTCTGTTACAGTTTCCATGGTTTGCACAGACCTGGTCAGGAGCAGGCTTTCTCAAGTGGTGGACATCAGAACGAGGTGCCCTGAGCACAGGGGCATCTAACTGCACTGACTCCATGGCCCTGCACACACTGCCATGTCAGGGGTGAACCAGGCTTTCAGCTGTGCTGCCTAACAAGATGACAGAGCCAAAGAAGGCAGTGAGGTGTCACAGACCAGAGACCAGATGTATTACCACGTCCCTGCTGAGATGGGAATGACATTCTTTGACTCTCTAGAGAGTGTGCAGCAGAGCTGACCTGCCTGCTCCAGTTGTACACACGATAACATGGACAGTCAACAATTCCACGAGCATCGGTGCACAGACAAGAGGGGTCCAGGCTGGTATGTGTTTCCCAGCAAAGTCATCATTGAGACTGCACTATGTGTTTCAGCAAAGGGACCAACCAAAAGCACACTGGAGTTTTAATATTGTCTTAATGTGATTAAAAATCCTGAATTAATTTATTTTTCCGATGCTAGAAAATAGTCCAGCACTGCCATATTGTAATGTATGCACAGAAGAGCAGTCTGATGAAATTCATTAGAAAAGAATTAAATTCACCATATAAACTGCAGTCATTTTATTTTAAGTAGTCCCATTTCAGAAGACCATGCAATTGTTCCTTCGAGTCAAACCAAGGACAATATTGGAGAGGAACCCACAGGGTAGAGTCTCCAGAACATTTTCTCTTGCTCTCATCCCAGTTGAGAGGACTTGCTTCGATTTTGAGCCCTTCCAAATACTTTCAGACATCAATGAAAATGGAATCCTTAACTGATCAAAGAAAAGGACACCAAAGGAGAAACAGAAAACTTTGCTAGATCCCTTACTTGGATGAAATTGTAAAATGCTCATTTTTGTAGTCAAACCCCCTCTTTAAGGACCCAGCTCAGTTCTGCCCTCTTGCTTAGGAACCCCCTGCCTCCCTTCCTGTCCATTGTTTACTTTGAAGGTATCATTCATTGTCTCATGGAGCAATATGATTTATATGCTTTTGTTTCTTTTCTCCAAGTAGACTGCAAACTCCTTTCAGGTGAGAGCTGAATGGATCCTCTGCCTCTTCAGCCCATCACCACTTCCCCAGTCCCTGGCTTGCCAACCCCTCTGGGTGGTGCATTTCTTGAAGGGACTATATTTGGATGCCATTTTCTTTGAGTGCAACTTGTGATAGAGCCCTTGTCCACATTCATGCCCAAAACAGCATTCTGAGAGGAAGAATAAGAGGAGAACATCTCCACTCAGCTGGCCATCGCTTTGAATTTTGTCACTGAACATGTCGAACAATACAGAACCCACTAAATGACTGCCATACTTGGGCTTAAAAAGAAAGAACAAGGGAGAATTTTAATTCAAATCAAATTTGTTTAAGTAGCCACCGAATCGTGTGAGTGTCTTGCAGAAAACCTTTATAACTCTCCAAAGGTGCCCAATGCTGAAGTTCCTGAAAACAGGGTGCTGGGGATTTTGTGTGATCTATATATCTTTAAAAAAAGACAATAATTTTAAAAAAGGAAAATAGAACAGTAAAATATTAGCAACAATCCAAACAAAATAAATAAAATAAATAAAAATTTAAAACACAGTGTGCTGGGGCCAGCCCCCTGGAATCACTCCTGGGGGTTCCTTCTGCAGTGCAATGGCTCAGAGAATAGGGCAGCAAGAAGACCCTATCTGCAACCAGCATTCAACCGCACAAATTCTGAAATTTTATCCTCGAAATCTGCTGGGAGAAGAAAAAATGTCAACGCACTAAGTGTTGGCAGGTCAACACGAGCAGTCTTTGCTCAGCACTGCAGGCAAACAGGGCTGACCCTTCAGCAGAGACGCCTCGGCCGAGCTCAGCAGGACCCAGCTCAGGCCAGCCCTCCTCGAGCTGCCCTTTTGGCCTCCACTGTGGGAGGCTTGACTCCTGGGCCCCACCGGAGAAAGCCAAGCCCCAGGCAGCGCAGCTGTGGCTTCTGCAGCAGCACTTTGTCCAGTTCCAGAGGCAACGGTCCCTTCGAAGGAGCCGGAGGCCCAGGTGGCCACTGCCCGGGGAAGCGGGGTGCCTCTATAGGTTTCCTCTTAATTCCAATCAGGGCCAGTCCCAGTGAAACCTTTGGATGCAAGCTTTCCACCTTTTTGTCTTTAGCGACCTCAAATGTTGACTCTTGCTGATTTTTGCCATATCAAATGTCAGAACAACCCATGAGTTTCTGGGAGTGAAGGGGCGTGGGAGAAATAAGTGGGGGCGGGAGGGGGGGGCAAGTGAAAGGGCCCGATAGGACCATCAACTCACTTACTTCTATGAGTGCACCCTATTTTGTGGGGAAAAAAACAAAAAAACAGAAAACAAATGCCCACCTGGGCACACCTGTTGGCTGCTCCAAGTGTGGGGCAGGCTGCCTGAGCTCTGGCCCCAGCCCTCGACTCACACCTGCTGCAAGCTGGCAGGAAGGGGCCTCCTCCTCCCGCCTGCTTGTTTCAATGGGCGTTGGCCCTGGGAAGGAGGAGGTTCTTGAGACGTTTAATGAGCTAAGACCTTCACCCTCTCCTGTGGTTTGCTTGGGAGAGCAGAGCGCAACCGAACAATTCAAATAGGAAGAGTGCAGCAGTCCTAAGGCCCAGCAAGCACACTTTTGCAAAGAGCCAAGAATTGCGGCTCTGATGTGAGTGAGAATTCTCAGTCTTTGGGTTTCTGAAAACTGTAGAGAAGTGTCAGCGAAGGTTGGAGCTGCCGCCTCGGGCCCCTGCAGACAGCCTGCAAGTCCAGACCCCTCTTTACTCTGGGCCTTAGTGTCCCCATTTGTCAAATAGTGTGCAACTGAGTGGAACAGGCTGGCAGACCATCTAGCTAGCTAGCTAGCTAACTATATATAAGGGATATTTTCCAATTAGTGGTAAGTATCAAACCACACCTATGAGCTGGACTGGGCCACCAGGCCACCCTTCAAGTTCCAATGTCCAGTTTGAGCCCCAAGTAGGCTTCCCTTTGCCCTCCATGGCCTCATCCACTGTCTTCACCCCTAGTAGATGAGCAAGGAAAAGGCAGGCAGATCATCCCGGGCCTTCTCACAGTGTGGTCCATGAACCAGCAGCATTAGCAGCAGCCGGGAGCTGGCAAGAAAGGCAGAATCCTGGAGCCCCCCACCCCCACCAGACCTACAAAATGGAATCTGCATTATAGCAAGATACACAGGCACGCCCTTGCACATTAGGGATTGAGAAACGTTTGTCAGTGGCCAAGTCAGAGAACTGGGTTGAGAACCAAACCCTCCCAAGATCCAACTGCCAGATGTAGCATCTTCCTTCTGGTTAAATCCTTTCCATCCAGCCAGACTAGACTGGAAATAGGCCTCCTACTCAGGAAAGACTCAGTCGGAGTTACCCTCGTTGGAAAGTAGCAGCTTGGGAGCAAGCTGGACTCCTTAGAATGTTTTGTGAACATTTTTATCACTGTTAAAATGTGCTGCTGGCACCTGAGGGAAGAGAGGCCGTGAGAGCAAAGGAATGCAGTGGCGTGGCACTGCCGCTCCCACTGCTGGGAAGGGGAGCGGGAGGTGGGCACCCAGTGCACAGGACACCCACGTGGAGGAGCAGTCGCCAAGCCCATGTCCCAGGACGCTGCTGTTCAGTTCAGTCGGCCAGGTCGGGAGTTCCAGGAAGATTCTCTTTGGAAGCCAGCCTTCCACCGAACAAGAAATTGCACGTTACCATGTCCAGACTCCAGAAAAGGCATACGCAACACAACGAAGGAGAATATTTTTCACGGAATGGCGTACAGAAGGCCTGGGCTCATTTGCCCCTCAGAAAAGTACCTTTCGGCTTCCAAGGGGGCCTCCCAGATTACTAGAAAAGAATGCAGATCCGTTTCAGTTTTGCTTCCCCACAACTCTTCCCAAATCCCCAGGCCTCATCAGCAGAGACACATCTATCGATAATTACAGAATACACAGGTCTGGGGGCATTTCCCTCCCATTCACGACATTTACCAGTGTCAGTCTGAGCATAAATACAATTAGATTTGAGAGTTCTATTACAAAAGCCAATAAAGCTGGCCTCAGTAGAGATTCTAAAATTACTTAACTTTTCTTTAGAAAAATATTAAAACAGTATTATCACATCAATGAGAAGAAAAGACAGGGAGATAATAAAGTTATGTTAAACCTCCCTGTATTTACTCATGTGTGAAACAGTTATGTCTGGTCACATAATTGCAATGGTTCTGAGAAATATTTCATATTTTATAATGAACATTAAAAGAGTTTGTGGATCATTACTTTATATGAGTTCCAAAGTTATTACATAAAACCCAATAGGAATGGTTATAAATTATCCGATCCTCTGGCCTGGCCTTGGTAAACATAACATGAAGACTGAGACATTTCGACAGACAAGATTCATGGGAAGAGGTAAAACTCTCTGCATTTTAAGAGAAGACTAGCCCAGAGTACTTGTAACCAGCCCTTCACATTTTTGTTTCTGTTTCAAAGAAATTCTATTGAACCACTAGCTTAAGCCACACACACAAGAAGCTTCCGTTAGAACAAAAGAAAACTCCCTTTCAGACCCTGCCCTCATCTTTCCATCTTTCATTATCCTAACCGTGACCTTAAGGTCACTGCAAAATTCTTGAACTTTTCAGCACAGCATGAGATTAAAATACTGTACTTAGCAGGCTCGTATGATCACCAAGGATGATTTGTGTTCTAAATCTGAAACCTCTCTTTGAAACCTGAAAATATGGCATCCTCGCAGAAACTGGCGAGTTGATAACATTCAGAGGAATTTGTTCTGTCTGCGAAATTCCATTGGCAGGCAGCATTTTAATTAAAAATGGTCATTTGTGAGTCGAGAGAAGAGTATGGTGCATGCTATACCGTTTACTTGTGCTAATCCTCGTATTTCATGATTTTTAAAATCACTACATTCATTATATTATGTTCCAAACCACACCTGGAGTTTTGGTCCCAGCTTTGGCTTTGTGAAAAGTTAAGGAGTAGCGGGGAACAGCAGCTGGATAAATAAAGTTAAGGACCAGAGAGGTGACATCAAATTCTCTTGTCAGTATGTAAAGGGGCCATCACCAGAATGGCCCTCTGGAAATCTGGAAACTGGGGAGCTCCCAGATAAAGTACAGAGGAAACACACTCCCCAGTTCTAAGAGACATGGACTCCTCTCACTTGCGCATCCAGAGTCTAACTGAGGACCGACCTCAGGGTACCTGCCACCTCCCACCTGGTCCTGGGCTCCTGCCTTTGTGTGGAGCAGCTGTGGGTGAGGCCGTCTCAGCAGACAGATGTCTTTTGGAGAATTTAAAGCTCTGAGTTGGAGGCCAGATTCTCACTGTACTTTGAATTATGTCTGCCTCGATCATTATGCAGTCATTCACATATATTTTAGACATCAATATTGTCTTGAAATATGTTCACGTTCTCGATGCTATTTTTATGCTCCAATTCTTTCCTTTGCTTCTGCTCGGCTGGTACACTCTAGCTTCCCAGAGTCACTGACTGTCTCGAGATCATTTTAAATAAATATTTTTATTGGGAAGGGGTTTATTCTTTCATCCTAAATTATAATGTTGAGCAGATATCAACATTCTTGGGAAGTCTACCCATCTTCATAACTATTTAAAAGGAGAATTTACCAGTTTCAGTATTTTTAAGATGAAATAATGTCAAGCTTTGCCTCTTCCTGTGGACAGCAAGTTTTATCAACAAGAGAAGAAATATTATAAAGATACCAACTTACAACGCTGGAGGAACTCTTCTTGTTTATTTACAGAAATGTTCGATCAAATAAAATCTGAGATTTTGATGTAATATAAGTCTGCAGGTGGGGAAAAGCTCAGGGAGAGTGTGAAGAAGAGAAAAAAAGGAACGGCTCTTGTCATGACTTAAAGAACAACATGAAGGGGATGGCAATCACACAAAGATGTTTCAGCACATTTGGCATTTAGGCCAAGTTTAGCAAAACCCTTGCAGACCCTCCAAACTTCAGAGGGTGGATCAAGCCCGGTCAATTGGATCCAATGACTCTGTTGCTACTTGAAAACGGGGACAGAACCTTATTCTCAAAAACGCATCTATTGATCTAGTTGTAGATGATCTCTTTGAAGTGTTTTTGCAATGGCCTCTAGGTGGTGCTAACACTGCATAACTTAGCTTTTCTGCACAATGAAAACATTAATTTGCTATGAGATAATTTTTGACGTAAATGTAAAATGGTGCCCATTCGAACTCAGTAATGAAGCATGGTGCATTTCTGCAGCTCCTAATTTGACTAGTTAAATGACTCCATTACGTGTCTAACAGACAGAAGCAAATAATTTCTGGTCAGTTGATGTTCATTTATCCGTATCATTTTGCCCTGAAAATAAAGCCTCTCATCTACAATTCCTTTGTCTTAGAGTATTTTTGTTTTGGTTTGGTTTTTTGGGTTTTTTTTTTTTTTTTTTGGTAGGTTTTGTGTTGATGTGTTTTGTTTTCATTTTTGTTTTCTTGTTTTTGGTTAAGTTTTTGGTTAAGATTATTTTTAAAAACTTAATTCAGATTAAACAAATTCAAACTAACAATTAAAACATCAGAGAACCTGTGTAAGTCAAACGTGTAATCTGGGAGGTGGAAGCCCAGACAGTCCTTCCTAAACACCTCCAGCATTTGCCCCTGTCATTCGGTCTGGGGGGTTAGGATGAGTCTTGGATTTGTCCATCTTTCAAGTCCATTGTCTGTCTATGGACAAAAAGGGACCGCTGCCTGTTCTCTTCCCCTTTGCCACTCAACTTTGAGGATGTTTGGAAAATGTTCAGCACAATGCATCTCACTACAGCAAAAAAATGCTGCTTTAATAAATATCAAGTGATGAATAATTTTGCCCAAAGGGGAAAAAATGGTTAATATTGAATCTTAATGTTCCTCATCTAAATGCTTTTTTCTTCCTGCTAAAAACAAGTTTAGAATTAAAGCGTATCAGTTTACACATACTGCATGCATATTAGTGAGGCGCAGCTGTGTATGTCCTCCTCTTAAGAGCCATATGATTAAGTTATGGGATATCATATAATTCAAACTCTTTTTCTATTGGTCACCTTTCACAGACAAAAGCTTTTTAGTTTTAGGTCTATTAAGTGACAGAATGTCCGATTCTGTAAATGTGCAAGTAATTATTACGAAACACCTGTGACTCCTATTTTCGCTTACAAAGTCCATCTAGAAATTGCTCTTGGAGCGCTCTCGGCGGCTGACAGAGGATCGTGCTTCCCGTCTGGGGCCGCTGTCAGTTGCATGGTGAGATGGATCAAGATTCTGGGTCTGGGGTCTGAGGGTGACTTGATGAACTATGAAATGACAAGCCCTGGCTGCCCCGTTCCATAACCCTGAGGCAAAGGGACAGTGGCCTCTTTCAATGAAGAGACAGTAGTAGGGTGTGAAAAAGAAATCCCCTAAGTTCGCAGGGAACCCCGTGTCCAACCACTTTTACGTGGCTGCATCTGGGTAGTATCGGAAACCAGCTTGGCACCAAGTAACCGGTTTTAAAAAGACAAACTCAAAGAACCAGTTTACGTGATTTTCATTTCGCCTCAAAGTCACATGCTTTTTACGTGATTAAAACTGGCTCCTGTTTTTTAAAACTGCCTTTATTAAGCTTTTAAAAATTTCAAATCCTTCCATGGGTGCACATTTCAGCCATGTTCATTTTAGGGACAAGGGACAATGGGGTGCAAAATGCTTGCCTTTCGATATGAAACCAAGTCCAAAGAACTATTTATGACTCATCCTTGGCTGGCAGTTTTGACGGGGGCTGTTTCTGCAGCGTGATCTGGAGACCAGCAGCTGGCCCCGCGAGGGGCTGGACCTCCGCCGCGCTCTCCCTCTGACGGATGGGCTCGGGGATAACCATCGGCCCTGTGCTTTGGCGCTATGTAGGTCGGACGACCCGTGGGTTTACAGGCAGGTTTGGCCTTTTGATTTGGTTTAGAATTTACAACCTGAGAGCTCTGATCCAGTGCACGGATCTGGGTTGTGCATGCTGGAAAAGGAAATGAGGCCACGCTCGGAGAGGACGGGGTGCATCTAAGGAGGCTTCCTCGCGGACCCCAGGGTGCCAGCTGGTTTTCAGCGTCTGAAAGACGGTGGGTGTACAAGTTCCACGGGGCAGTCCTGTAGCCCAGTTCTTGGGAACAGAGGCCTAAAAGGAAGCGATTCCATACAGATGAGCCCGCACCACGATGCGAAGCCCTGAGAGCCACAGGAGAACAGCAACAAATCCTTCAGGGACAACAGGAAACTCAGAAACACTGTGCAGAGTGAAATTAAAAGAGAGCTTCCGGGCTGATGCTGATTTCAGACGAAAGATTTCTAACATGACACATGAGAAACTTTTCAACTCCCTGCAAACCAAAGCAGGACCCGAGTTCCTCTTGTGCTGTTTGTCAGGGAGATCTCAGGACGCCATGCTTGCCCTAGAACAGCTGATGACATCAAAAGCAGTTTGCCAACTCAAGGGTCAGCACTTCCTGCCCTGGATTAAAAGGTGGTGATGCTATTAAGCGTTCGGAAAGGAAACTGATTCCTGAATTTGGGGCTTGGCAAGGTGGTGCTGGGGATTTAAACGCTTGTCCTTAAAACAACATGAGGAGGCACAGAGCACAGTTTATTGGAGTAAGAGGTGACTACTGCTAAAGAAAATGAAAAATAAATTATTTGCCTTTGTGTCCATACAAAGAAGATGAGAGCAGATGCCAGCAGCAGACAAGCATTTCCCAAGGAGGAGAAAACATTTCTGAAAGAAATCTGCATCCTAGCAGAACAGGTGAGAAAGAAATGAGAGTGTCTGAAGACTGATAACTCCAGGACCAGATGGGAACCACCTTCTAATTTTTGCAAGAGGAGGCAAGGAAATGGGGGGGGGGGGGCGGGGGTGATGAGCAAAGACCTTTCTAAAATATCCTGGGAAACTGGAGAGGCCCCATGGATGAGGGTCCTTCTGCAACACCTATATTTAATCATGACTCTGAGGGAGATCAAGGAAATTAAATACCAGTAAGCTTGACTTGAGCAGTGGGGAAGATATTGGAAACACTAATCAGGGACAAAATAGGGAAAGTTATGATTTAATTAAAGATATTCAGCATGGATTCACAAAAGGGAGATCATACGTAACAAAACTAATAGAATATTTTGAAAAAGTAACAAAAAGGAATTGAAGAGGGAAACCAGGGGTATAATTTACTGGGACTTGAGAAAGCTTTTGATGCACTGCCTCACAAAAGACTAATCTCCAGTGGAGGGGAGTTTGGGGTGTGAGTGTGATGGGGGTAGAGAATGAATAAAGAATTGTCTGGACCCAGGGCACTTGTGAGCATCACCATGAAGAGATTAGGATAAAGGGAGGAGACTGCTGGAATTTCTCAATGTCCGAATTTTTTAAATTAATTTAAAAAAAAACAAAAAAAACAAACAAACATAGTGTACCAGTAACCTTACTGGTGCCCAAAGTGATGAAATTCTACTGCAGGTAAACTATAAGAGGGCAGGTGCCAGTTAATGTTGCCAGGGTAATGACAATTGCAAAGATTTATTGAAATTTGATGAATACATGACTTAGGAAAACACGACGAAGCTGTTTGGGACAAAAGGGGGGCATATCTGCCAATTGCCATATAAGTAATTATCACAAATGAAGACGGAGAATATGACTTCAGAGAGCTAATGCTCTCCGACCTGGACGGTGCAGAACAGCAGCTGGTGGTTGTACATGCACATTCACATGCATATCCTGCTCGCACGGTCACACATGAGCATGCCCGCACATTCTCACGTGACCTAGGGACACTCATAAACACAGCCTGACGCCTCAGAAAGATACACATGTCCAGGCATTGTCTGCCCACGTGCACACCTTTACAAGCACACCTGGTGCATGTTCACACTCATGGACCCGTGTACACATCATGCACATGCCCAGGCATGTCCCCAGAGACTGTTTCACAACACTAAAGTGGAAATGAAGGAGATGGAGGGCAGGAGAAACATACTCTTTTCCCCATTAGGACCAAAGGGCTTCCTTGGCCTTATCATGGTAATAACCATGGCGTGGGAATGAAAGGAGAGGCAGAGGACCTGAGGGAAGGTGAGACATAAAAAGACCTTTGAGACTACGGCCAAACCAGATCTCGACGCCTTCTCTAAAAACTCAGCGAATGACATGGGGCAGAAATCCCCAAAGAGACCCAACTCTGATGCTCACTGTCAGAGCTGCAGGCCCGGCGGCTGGAACCTGAAGAAAATGGTGCCCCAGATCCAGGGCCTGCTGTCATCAGGGGAGAGTGAGGCTGGGAGAAGGGCTGAGGGACTCACCAAAGAGGTGGGCTTTACATTCACCCTACAAATGCTTTTTCATTCTAGAGAATGCATGAGTGAGATCTAGGGTCAGAGAAAGAACAAGCAGAGGTATGGGATGCTCCATGCAGTTGGGGAGCAGGGGGGATGGTTACCATTCCTTAAGTGGAGGACACCTCCCCACATCCAACTCTAACCCCTAGGGGTCAGCTCTAAAATCCCCTCCTTTCTTAGGAAGCTATGACAAGCCTATGGAGAAGATGAGGCTATGGGCTTAAATTCTAATATATGAATATCAGAATAATTTGAAACCCATTTACCTTTTTATGCCATTCATTAATATTAAAATGTAACTTGAATACTCTCTGTATTTAATAGGTCATTCAGGATGAAAAGTTGCAAAATGAAGGATACATGTCCTCTTCAGTAATGATAACAAGAACATTGCTCCAATGGCCATCTCTTGTGGGCAAATGGACCAAAGCATTCATTCAAGAATCAAGTTTAAAAAAGAAACATCCACTATAACCTCTCCTCTCTTTCCCTTTATTTATGATAACCCTGGAGATATACATATCTTAAATCCATAGTTACAAACTAATACCCAGACACTACAAAGTAGGTCAAAAAGCAGAAGGGAGAGCAAGAGCGAGAGTAGGAGAGAGAGATACTGTGAAGCATAGCAGGTCAGAACACACCCTGCCCTGTTCTGGTGGGAGGGTCCCTCCTCCAACATTTCCCAGAGATAACTAAAGTGCACGATCACTTCTTGTCCAAATAAAAGTAAATTGCAGGAATCGCCCTATGACCTATGGCTCTACTGTCATTTTATACTCTCTTTCTGCAACTCTCATGACTAAGTGGATGACTTTTACAACATTTGTGCATTTTAAGGGAAAGGACATGGAACAGAGACCAAACAATACTTGCTTTTAAATTTGGTCTTTTCTCTCACTTTCCCCAATTTTTAATTCAAGTCAAATTTAGGAATTTCTGTTTTGTCTTCTAAGCCAAAGAAACCCTTTCTATTTCCCTGGAGCCACTCAAGCATGGTCTAATGTAGTATCCACTAAGGAACCCATCTCTAAAAGGTAATAAAGGGTCAGCCTGGGATCACTTTAAGAGTTCTCTCCAAAGCTTCTCTAAATGAACATGCTATCTAAGTAAAAAATCACCTCCCATCGTTCCCCTCCTATGGAGCATACTCCCCATAGTCCCCCTTCCAGAAGTTCTGGTGCTTTCTCTGACAGCAGCCCAATGTAGAACAAAGCTTTGTAATGGAAAATAAAGGGTTAAAAAGTACCTGTCTGGAATGTCTCTTGAAATCAGTCATTGAGAATCATCTGTCAGTAAGACAAAATTAATTACTACATGTAAAATGAAGAAATCAATGTAAATTAAATACTATACTATTGGTATAAAAGTTTAGGACAAATTGATTGTTAAATAATTACTGATACACATGTGAATTGTCAACAGGCCCCAGCAGGGACAGACTGTGGCTCCTGAGACTCTTAAATCTTCCCAAAGTCGAGTTTGGGGCTTGGGACGTTTCTTCCACTTCAACCTCTAAGTTTGGATTTGCAAAATAACACAGTAAATACAATAACTTTCAAGTTCAGTGATATTTTAAGGAAGTTTTCAGCTTCCAAGCTGGTACAAAGGACAGGACCTCAGTTGAAAGGTTAGAGTAATGAACCCAGCAGGAGAAGCAGCAACCCCTGGCTATGGGGTCCCCAACAACTTGCCAAATTACCATGATATCCAGTGCAGATATTTTATGTTTATGCAAATCCAGTTTTATTTATTTTCTCAAATCAGTCATTATAAACACTTTAAACAAGGTTGTGATTTCAGACTTTTGTGCTCAGTTGAGTTTCTAATACCCCACTCCATAGCTTTTGGGTGTTGACATGAAAGGATAGAAGAAAACTCAATGCTGTTAATTATAATTTTCATACATAGACTATTGCAACTCACACACCTCAGTTGTGTCCCTCAGGGAGCTGGGCTGTCAACCTTCCACCCCAGCCTTTTTCAAGTTGGTGCTCAGGACAAAGGGACCCAAATCTAGCTGATACTGGATCCATCATATAATGACTCAAATAGGCACTGACTGCCTCATCCAGCCTACCTTCAGACAAAGCATTTTGCACTGTCTCCTCAGACCTGGCTTGAACATTTGACCACACAAAGTTTTCTCCTTTCTCAGTGGAATCTAATCTGTTGCACAAGTTGGAGAACCCCATGCAGGTAGCTCTCACGATCACATGTTCTGAAACTTCAGCCTCACTTCGGGGTCACCTCAACTCTCCTCTTTGTAACAGGTCTTGAGTTTTTCCGTCTCCCTGACCTTCTCTACCTTCTAACCGCCCAACACATCTCAGTCCCCTATAAAGATTATGGGGCCATCCCTGGAATTCCATCTCCAGCTGTTGGCCAGAGGTAGAGGATAGACCACCAACCCAAAAGAAAGAATTGAACAGAAGAACTTTCTTCCACACAAGACCCCAAACTCCAAGGTAGAAATGGACCCCCTCCAAGTGAACTTTGCGAAACCCAATATATAAACGTCTGAACTTGTAAAATGAGGAACTGAAGATTACTTAGGAAAGGATGATTTGCATTGCTAACGAACTTTCTGATTTATGGAGTCACCACGGGGTTCCTTACATGAGTTGATCTAAAATAGGATTCAGCTCACAGTGCATCTAAAATAGGATATAGTTGCCAAAATTCCATATACACACCATATAGCAACTCACCCCACCACCCCCGGCCCCATCATGGCACAGGGGGAGGTACTCCAGCAAACTTTGCTCTTCTTTTTTCTCACAAGTTTTCCCAAGCTGTTTAAAATATGCTCGGGCTGGGTTTGAATCTTGGCCCTTATTCTCATTAGGCATAATCTCATTATGCCTCATTTTGCCAGTCCTTAGAATTGGGAAAACAATCCTTTCCCCCAGGGTGCACTGAATCAGAGGGCAAGAAATATGTCTCTTTTTGAAGGTTGAAACAGTGCTGATTTGCAAAACAGGAAAACCCAATTTGGTTTCAGTTAATTAAGAAGATTCCATTTTGCTTTCACTTCTGGCTATGACAAAATCAACTATCCTGTTGAGAATGACTAGAAAAGCTGCATTAAAAATTATACACACACACACACACTATATTAGTCTGCCAAAGGGGTGCTGATGCAAAATACCAGAAATTGGTTGGTTGTTATAAAAGGTTATCTATTTTGGGTAGGAGATTACAGATACCAGGCCATAAAGTATAAGTAACTTCCCTCACCAAAGTCTATTTTCACATTTTGGAGCAAGATGGCTGCCAAAGACTGTGAAGGTTTAGACTTCCTGGGTTCCTCTGGGCTCAGCTCCTCTGTTTTGTCTTCAAAGGTCAGCTGTAGACTATGAAGCTCTCTAGGCTTTGCCTTTCTCCACAAGGTCAGCTGTAGGCTATCAGGCAAATGGTTCTTTCTCTCTCCCTGGGGCTCCAGCTTTAGCAACAAACTCTAACATCAAAACTCCAACATTAAAAGCCCCCAACTCTGTCCTTTGCCATGTCTTTTATCTGTGAATCCCCACCAAAGGGGACTATTAACACAAAAGGTTTACCTAATTACTTAATCAAGTAAGTAAACCTCTGAATCCAATAAAATTAGATATGCCCAGAGGAAAAAATCAATTTACAAACATAATCCAATATTTTTTTTGGAATTCATCAATAATCAAACTGCTACACACACATATTATATATATATATATAAATTTACATACATGTATATTATTAAAATTAATACATCTTTTTTTTGTAATTTTTTTTTAATGTGGCTACTAGAAAAATTAAATTACTTATATGGCTCACATATTTTCTTTGACAGTGCTGACTAAAGCCTACAATTTGTCTATAATTTTTATACAAAATATCCGATGCTCAATAAAAAATTGCTAGGCACACCAGGTAATAAGACCCAATAAACAAAAACCAAGATATAAAAGAAATAACAGGTAATAGAAGCAGACCCACAGAAGACCCAGATATTGCACTGTAGAGTTACCAGATATAAATTTTAAAATAACTGTTACAAATATGTTTAAGAAAATAGATAATAAGATGGAGAATTTAGGCAGAAACTTGGAATTTATAAAATAAATCAAATGAAAATTTTAGAACTAAAATGCAGTGTCTGAAATTAAGAACCAGGTAGTTTTGACATACCTGGAGAGAGAATTAGTTAACTGGAAGAAGATCCCATTGCCTGAGTTTTCAATGTGCCCTGCTCTTAACCCAAAAGCATATTGAGTTTCCCACCTAATGCTAGTCTGTCCTGTGGCCACCACACAAGTCTCTCCAAGCTAGTCAAATCTCCTTCCCAAAGTGTCAGAAAGCCAGCCATTCTCAGAGTCTAAGATCCCAATGTCATCATGAGAGATGCAAGAAACATACGCTAAGACAGGCAGAGGTCTGGAACAGATACTGGCATTAGGCAGGTCCAACCAAACTGGCCAGGGCTTTCTGGCCCTCCATCAAGTTTGACCTTACTACTCCTCAGAGAACAGGAGCAGTATCTACCCAAGAGCCCTGTGGCTGGTACAAGGTATGTGATGCAGAGCAAAATCTTCAGGGAAGAGCTTTCAGTGCTTGCATGGGGTTTCTTCTGGGTGGCCAATAAAAAAGCCACAAGGATGTTTATGCTGTACTGTCTTAAACATCCAGCCCAGCAGATGAGTGAAAGAGTGAAAAGTCTAGATATTTTGTCTATTTAACAATGGCATTGTACAAAATTCTTGGAGATATGTCGCTGACTTTTTTTACCCTCACTGTAGAAGAAGACACAGCCTTCCTCAGAAAAGCAAAGTGAGAGGTAACACCTTCAATCAAGTTACATTCCACAAGGGTTACTATAAGGGGAAAAACTAAGGTCTGCTCTTACCAAGGACTGCAAAAGAGAAAAGAGGTTTAGACTCTAGAAAGAGAAATGAAGAGTTTCTTGAAAAACAAGTATAACAGGATGGTGAAATGTGTTTCTGTTTTTCTGTTTAGAAGGAGGCTCCAAAAGGCTGACAACAAAAACAAAATGGATGAATGTTTGTGCTTTCCAAAGGGATATGCAGACTGGCAAATAACAGTTTGCAACTCTATGCCAGCACCCACCTTAAGGCTATAAAAGGATTGACTTTGAAAAGACAGAGAGCTGCAAAATGGAGGAATTCTTTGGAGAAACTCGCTGGTATGCTGAGATCACCAAACGTCTTTCCTTGGGAGAGGTTTGGCAGGTGCTTTCTCCCCGGCAGGTGCTTCCTACCCTTCAAGCTTAGCGAACAGAGCCTCAAAGAGAGACTGCCTCAAGTCCCCTGGCATCAATGAGATGTGAGGTCATTGCAGGACCTAGCCTTGAAACAGCCAAAAGGCTGGAGGCAGATCTGAGCCCTGATGGCAGGTTGATGAGAGAAGCTGTGTGGGAATGGCTCCTTTGACAGAGTTGGTTGGCAAGGTGAAGAGTGAGTGTTTCCCAAGACTTAGATGTGGGTCACTATGAGAAAGAACTCCCCACCTGATGGAAAACATGATAAAGGACTTTGGCCCAGAGGTCCACAGAAGCAGAACCACTTCAAAAGTAAGAGACTGGATATTTACCAATGATTGCAGTATCTGAGGGGTCAGCAACTAGCAGCTGATATGGACCACATATTATTCAAGGTGACCCAAAATGTTGGTTTCACCCTCAGTGAGTGGGAAAAGACTAACCCCACCAAACGGGTTTAGACAGGGGCAAAGCATAGTGTTGTTTTGTGCCTCCACCTTGCTGAGTTTCCTCTTCAACCCTAAACTTGAAACACAAACTATTTGAAATTCATCAAGTGAGGAAATGAAGACTTCCTTCTTTGAAGAACATAAGGAATCATCCAAACCTAGGATGTTAGATCTGAAAGAAGGCTTTCACAAACTTTAAAAGAATGCCTTTGCTTCATACAGAAGGAAACAGAGGCCCAGTGAGGGCAGGAACCTGTACTCAATTCTCTCTTGGAATCAGCAGACAGGGCTGGACACCCTTCCTACCTTCCCTGTCTGTGACCAAGATTATCTCATTTCTTCATCACCCAAATGCTAGTGTAAGACCCAGATAAGAAAAGCCTACTCCCATCAGGCAGTCACCAGGCCTAATGGTTGGTCACCATTTTGAAGTGGGTGACCCCACTGAGCAAGAGTCAGAAACCTAGAAGAGAAAATGCACTTCAGCTTGGCTTATTCTCCATCTCTATGCTCCCAAGATGAAAATATCTTAGGATACCCTTTGGAAAAATGGTAAAGCCACTAGCACCTTTCACGGTCATCTGGTGGCCCACAGAAGAGCTGCACCCATCACCTGGGTTGCCCAGAGAGAACCTACAGGCGCCAACTCAGAAAGCACCACATGGCAGCAAGCAGGGGTTCCAGCAGGCAGAAGCAGAGGTAAGCTCTCTCCGCAGTGTCCTGCAGTGTCTGGAAGCCCCGTCCAAAGGCAGCATGTGGATCTGTGTATGGATCTGCAGTCAGGTAATGAAATGGTCATGGGAAGCAGTTCAGAGCTCCTCTTTACTCAACCACCAGTGGATGCCATCCGTAAGGAGGGCAGCTGCTCCTCCAATCTGCCCTGTTTTTTCAAGTCAACATTCTTTTTGGAGACCAAGGATGCCCTTAGCCACACCCAGGAACTCTGGCTGCTTTCAGAAGACCATCTGCCCTCAGCTGCTGCCACTGCACCCTTCAGGCACTTCTTACTCCCGGACAGAGGCCCAGGAAGCTGAAAATCCATTCAGGGTGGAGGAAGAGAGTGCCTTGCAAGAAGGACAGCTTCAGGCTCAGGCAAGGAGCCATCTTGGAGAGCAGTTGTACCAGTGCCCAGTTCTGTGAACTGCATACTCTGCCTCTCTTTGTTAAGATAATAATAAACACAAAGCAGCAACAACAGCAACAACAAAAACCAAATAAATGATAAGCTCCAAAAAGAGCAGGATGAGACTGTCATCTTTTCCAGATACCTGTTCACCACAACCGATGGCCTGTGCCAACGTTGAGCCATCTCCAATACACGCCATATGCCTGTTGCTTTACTTAGCATTGTTTGGGATGGGAATCCTTTGGAGAATGTAAGGTCCCCACATAGTTGGCAAGCCAGACAAGGACACCAGCAGAATGTGCACAGGGATGGCTTGTTCCTAAACACATTCACACACACACACGTGCACATGCACACGCTGCATTCTTCTCTCCCAGACTGTTTTTAACTTTACTCATTAGTTGCTTTTTCTATGTACAGTAACCAAATTAAAATAAGCTCAGTGCTAGGAAAACAGCAAATTGAGACTGACTTGATCACACTTCTGGTGGAACAGTCTAGCTGATATTTTGGCCAGGAGTAGAGTTGAATATACATGCACAAAGGTACACAAACACAGATAATCTCTTCACATTTCTGATAGGCTGAGAAGGGGCCTTAGAAATACACAGATAATGAGCCATGCTCCCAAGATGAAAACCCTGTCCCCTTTCTCGTTGGGCTGTCTGAGTTTCTAATGTGACTCTTACTGTGGCCCTGGATGCATTCAAACACGTGGGTGCAACATTCACTGGCATTAAGTGGAGAGAACCACAGCTGGACAAACACAACCCCCAGGAAATCAGTGGTGTTTTATCATCTCAGCGCTTCCCATCACGCCAGTCTTCAGCAGGGAATCCACTTGACTGCTGCTGGCCCTTGTGTGTGCAAAACACTCCCTGGCAAAGGCTACTCTGACCAGGGGAATGGTGGACCCTAGCTAATGTCCATGTTCCAGGTGACTGCCCCAGGAAACGGCCTCATCTTTTCCTCTAGAAAATGAGGATACTAGAAACATGGCAAGAACCTCTCCAGGGTAATCGTTTTCTCTGACTGGTATCTTAAGCTTGTCAAGTTCTTAGCCAGAGCTTTCCAAGGCAATTTTGGAGTAAGCATATGGTACTCGCCCAGTCCATATGACTGGCTGAGCGTCGACCACTACTGTTGATACAATATATCACTTTTTTCTCAATATTATGACAGCGTTTGTCAATGAAAATTAAATTACTGTCAAACTTATCCTGCTAACTTACGGCACAGCCATCAGAGAGAGCCAGCACCGTGCCTTAAGCCAATAGGACCTCATCTTTATGCTCAACCAAGACGTGGTTGAGAAAGACTTTTGGAACTTTAATGCCAGTAGGGATGTATGCCAAGCTAGCACAAGGAGAAAAGAGGAACTACCTTCTTCCAGCCTAAGCCACTGGAAAGAGGGTGTGTGTGGGGGGGGAAGAAATGAGAGCAGGGGAGGGGCAGGGCACATACATGGTAGACAGGAGATATAAAGTGAGAGGCACTCACCACATGTTACGTGCATGTGCTGGTTAAAAGAAAAATAGATTACATCTTTAAAATCAAAGATCCTTGGGGTGTGTTTAAAATCTAATATTGACATATGAAGCAATCGTATGGAAACATTTAAAAGCTAGATTATGTCTGAAACTAATATCAGTTTCTTCTAATACCTTTGAACAACCTCAGCTTTCATTCTAGTGCCTGAGATTTAAGGCTTTGTTTTCCCATTAAGTGTATTAATTATGAAATTTTGAAAGTTTAAAAAACTTGACATTGAAATCTACTATTTTTCTCTTTGATCACTTCGATGGAAAGTATTTGGAAGCAAAAGGGGGATTGGCATATCATTTGCAGGCGGATACGTTGTGGACCACACAATGATGTCAGTTTGCATGTAGGAATCACGGGGTCGGTAATGGTTCTCATTCATTTTGAGCCTTCTTCCTGCTCCCCCCTGCTTTCCATACCATGAGCTCAATCTTCCACACCATCTCAAGAAAATATCTTGGGGTTGAGATGAACCAATCCAATCAGTTTGGTGCTTTTGTTTTGTTTTGTTTACTTCTTTGATTTTCTCTGTTCCTCTGAAGAACAAAGTTTCTCATTGATTTCCGCAGGCTTTGACCTCGATGACATTGGCCTGATTTTCTGGATTAGCAATAGCAAAGCCTATTGGAAGGAGTGAAGACACAGATTTGGACCTGGGCAGAACTTCCTGTTTTTTGAGGATTGTTTCTTCATGTTATAACAATCTAGAATAATGCTCTTGGCCCATCTAGAAAACAGAAAAATGCAATTCTGCATGGACTGGGATGTCACTTTTGTCTGAGATCATACTGAGCAAAAAAACAAAAAGATTGTTTCCAATAAACTATTGCCCACAGATTAGGAGTTTCAGATTGAGGCCCCGTGTCCTCTCTGTGAGGAGACACTTAGTCTTGGGTTGGGAATGCAGCGATGGGGACTTCCAGAAGAGGCACTCGAATTTCAGCACCCAGGGCTTCTGTCGCCCATGAGGATGGGCCCTCCAGCGGTTGTTTGGGGAAGTGCAATTTGGTGCCGCTGAAAAGCAAGCAAAGGTACCTCGTGGCTATGGACAGGGTCCGCAGCGCCTCTCAAAGGATCAGAAATGGGTTCTTTCTTGAGAAGAGCTTCCTTCCTTGAGGACTCTTCCAAGCTGAACAAAAGGATACTTTTAACAAGGGGCCCCCAAATTGTATCCCCACATACTGGGGTTGGAGAAGGAGAAGGAAGAGACTCACGAGTCGGCTCAGCCTTTCCCACAAGCACACCTCACTTGTGGTCCCAGAGATTCATGCCCATGAGCCACAGCTCACTCAGAGGCAGCAATGACCGAGAACAGCTCACTTCTTATTAAATAGAGGTGGAGACAGAGAAAAGCGATGGGCATTTCTCCTTTCTGTCAAGATCGAAACGTTTGAGACCTGCCTCACCCAGCTGAGTAAAGAAAACATCAAAGAGGACTCTTCTGTCCGCTCTTTAAAAGCTCTAGCCTCGTGCTGGAGAAATGTCCACAGACCCTGATGGGAGGGAGAACCAGGAACCGAGCCTGGGCCAGCCTCGGCTGCAGGATTTCGGTGCAGCCATCACGAAGTCCCAGCACTGCCAGGCGGATTTCCATCCCCAAACTGTTCTCCTGAACACAAAGAGGGGCAGCCTGGCAGTGTAACAAAAGCCAGTGTGGGTGGCAAGGTGACTGCACATTTCAGCTTGAATGCTCTGGTGTGAGGCTTGCACCTGATTACCAGATGCTTCAAGCAGATGGCCAGGGAGGGGAGAGCGGGCTCCCGGTTGCTTCTGAGGGGTTACCAGAGAACCAATCCAGAGAGCCGGTTGGGGTGCCCGGCTGCCCAGCCCAGCCTCCACTCCCAGAGACCTTGCAGGAACAGTGCCTGGAGCCTCCCTGATTCGAGGGAAGACGTCCATACATACACAAGCACACCTCGAGGGAGGAGCGAAACGAGGAGAGAGGCTCAGCCAGGGGCGTCCAGGGGCGTCCTTTTGTCCACTGAATCTTTGAGGCTTTCTTCTCTGGATGGTCTTCTGGAACAGGCCAGACCGCATCTGTTATCTGATCTAGAAGGTCTCAATAAATGTGATCCATTTGCAAATTAATTTTTCAGCAAGTGGCTGGGTGAGCAATAAAGAGAAGCCTCCCTGTGGTGCCCTGCCCAGCCTGACCTGCAGCCCGGCGGTGGGTGCCACGGCTGGCTCTCGCCTGGGGAGTCCGCCCCGTGCCCAAGCCCACATTTGGAAGGTGGGAGCTGGCCCTCGGGTCAGGAGAGCAGACAGAAGGGATGAAGGCTGTGCCAAGGAGGGCTTTCTGAAACACAGGATTTTTCAAAGCTCCTCTCTCAGCAGAAGCTGCTGGCAGGGACTGGGAAGGAGGCTCAGCCCTGCTCTGGTTCCTACCAGGGTCTTCTTTCTCTTCCAGGAAATCCATGTCCTTGCATACCCAGGCACACTCACTCACGCAAAAGCTGAGGTGCGTGCACACACACAAGACACCCCATGAGAGGTGTTTCTTTAAACTGAGGTACCCCGTTATCTGGAAAGTGCCTGAGGTATACAAGGTGCTCAATAAATATTTAAATGAATGAATGAATGAATGACTAAGTATTACTCCTTGGAGCAAATCTCATTTATATGTCTGTCTATTTACAGGATCCTCATTTGAATTGAGTTTCAGGAGGGCAGGGCCCTGCCTGCCTTTGTCCCCTGACTGGGCACAGTGCAGGGAACAGAGTATGTGTGCAATATTATTAAATGAATGAATGAATGAGTGAATGAGTGAATGAGTGAATGAATAAATGAATCTTGCCCTGTTTCTCCCACCTCACTGCCCTATCTGGGTTCCAGCTGCAGCCCTTGGAGCGTCTACCCTCTGTGGCCCCTGACAATGTCCATTTCCTAAGTCAACACTTCCTCAAAGTTAGGGCTGAGCTGGGCCCACCCCTCAAACCATGCCCTGTCTCCAGAGCAGAAGAGGGGCACGAGCCTACCCACAGACTTGCATTCTGTGTGGTTTGGAACCAAGGCAGGTACTTATCCTGGTTCTGGCTAAGCAGGGACCACTGTACCTCCAGGAGAGCTGTTTCCCTGGGCCTTGACTGGTGAGCAAGTGTTAGGTGCATTGGGTGACAAATGGCACAGGACAGCCAGGTGGGCAGAGAGAAGACCCTCGGGCTGCTGTCAGGACCACAGCTGGGAGGAACTGGGGGCAGGCTGCTGTGCTGCCTTAGTGTGGCAGGCTTCCCCCTCCCCAGCTGTGCAACCTCGGGCAGGTAACCTCTGAGCTCCAGGGCTCCAGTCCTACCTTGGTAAACTGGAGATATCCATGATGCCCACTTCACAGGACTGCCACTAGGATCAAAAAGAGAACCCCTGCCAGGGCTCAGCCCACGCCTGCACTGAGCCAGCACTGGGGGAAAGCTGCTCACGCTCACCTGGGGTCCCCCACATGGGAAGGTCCAAGGGCCACCTGCACAGCTGCAAAGCCCCGTTTTCCATAGGCGTGGGCATTCTGGATGTGCTTACGAGGGGACTCCTGGGCCCCGGAGCTACGCAGCATGCTATCGCCTCTACCTTCCTAGGTGCAGGTAGAAGCGTGCGTGTCTGTCTGAAGGTTCAGGAGTCTGAGGGGGAAGGAGGGAGGCAGTGCTGGGCCAGCGGCAGCCTCTGCAGTCCCCGAGGTGGTGGCAGGGCTGCAGGGCCAGCGCCGTGGCAGGCAGCTGTGACTGGTGGCAGACCCTGCGCCCCAGGCCCTCTCCTCAAAGGCGAGGCTGAGCCCTGCTGCCCTGGCCAGCGGCCAGCTCAGATCATTTCATTTGGCCTACTTAGCGTTCCCCCAGGGGTGCTGGGGGGCGGGGGAGTCGATTCATCACTGTCCGGGGCCTCCTCGAGCTGAGCGGCTTCCACCCAAGCAGGGCTGTGTTCCTGTCAGTCTGGGTGACATGACAGTGACAGTCCCCAGGCTCCTCCCCCAGGAAGCAAGGGTAGGCAAGGGGGACGCCGGTGTGGGGGTGCGGCACCATGGGGTGCTCAGAAAGTGGCAGCAGAGAGGAGGAGTCACCGGCCCTCCTGGTCTCGAGGCTGGAACCGCCCAGCCCGGGACGCTGAGGGTCACGCCCGGGTTTGGGCGCATCTGAGAGCCCTGTGGGGCCAGGGCAGGACCGAGGGAGTCGTGCACAGCACAGTTTCAGGCCACGTGATGCTGGCAGAAAAGCAACGCAAAAGACCTGGCGTCTGTCCCTGCCGGTGCACAGAGGACTTGAGAATCTTTATTCAACCTGAGGGACCACAGCCCAGACAGGTGAACTGACCTGCCAGGGTCACACAGCACAATGGAGGCAGGGCTGGAATCCAGGTGTCCTGCTCTCCAGCCCAGAGTTTTGCAGCCTCACCTTGCGCATAACCACAGCTCCCCTGAAACGCGGGCTGGTTCATGGAGCCCAGGAGTGGGGAGGGGCCCCGGGGACTCCCCTCAGGAGGTATGGGTGGCATCTGGGGGAGTGGTGTGGGCTCAGGCTGGAAAGAATGATGAAAGAATCAGCTGAGCCTCTACCACCTTTGGACCCAAGAACTCGACCTATTACTGACCGTCTGATTTTCTGGCCTCTCTTCCCATATTTCAGGAGTTTGGTCGGTTCTTAAAATATCCACGGGCCCAATTTCACAAAGCCGGGAAGGGGCATGATGGCGAGGGCTTCCCTGCTTCTGCGCCAGAGGGACGCTGCTGGCTGGGCGGTCCTCGGTGGGGCTCAGCGCCACGCGCGTCCCCTCCGCGTCCCCCTCCCTTCTGCACAGTCATTAAGGAACACCTGTGCCTCTCCATCAGGCTGCGCACTTGGGGGGAGAGCCCCCTCATGCCAGGTAGGGGCTCACACTGCCCCCCGAGCCTGCTGGGGCCGGGATGGGCCCCTCCGAGCACCTCCAGCAGGGAGCGCGGCGGGAGGACGCGGCCGAAGCAAACGCTCCCCAGCTCCCGTTTCAAAATGGCTGAAGCTCCCACCTAACTTTGCAACCGGAATAGACTCCTCGAGGTACCTCCTTGCCAACCTCACGCCTTTGCCAGCTTTCTCACAAACGAACAGCTTGTATCCCCATGAAAGTCAATGGATGGAACAAATTGTATTAAATTATGTAAAATGATACTAAAGAGCACATTCTACCAGTGAAAAGAAAAAAATATAACCCCCCAGAAAATCTTATTTTAATAAATCTGGCAAAATTATAGTAGACAATTAGGAGGGGAGAAATGCTAAATTTTTATGACACTTAAAGACACATCTCTTGGCCATAAGCAGAGGCGCCGGATTTATCTTCTGGTAACGTCAGATGGGCATAATTCTTTTGTGTGTCTGACACCTGTGAGTTGTTTAGCACGCCCCCCCCCCCCCCCCTCCCTGCACGCCAGCCAGAGACTTCTCCTAGCTCGGCTCCCTTTGGTGGAAACAGACTGGACTGGGCAGCAGAAACTAGCACACATTTTTTGGAACCAAATTTCCTTCCCTTTCACATGGAATTTTTTTTTTTTTTTTTTGGGTAAATAACTGTAATTAGCATTGAACTTGCAATATAACCTCTTGCCTATATGCAGAAAAAAATCATTTAAAAATACTTCAGCCACTTCCATCCATCCTTTCAAACCTCTAGCACAGCTGCTATAAAAAAATTTTTTTTTTTAATCAAGGGCATCCAACGACATGGTATTCAATAGGTCAGGAGCCCTTTTTCAACCCCTCTTCCTCCAACCCCGTAAGAGCCACCCCACAGTCGGTGACATGTGCACATTGCCCAAAAACAATCAGAAAATGGGAACATGTCTGTCCGGGGGATTGTTTTTGTCGAGAGATAGCTTGAATCGGTTTTGTGGGGGAAGGTCCCTCACTGAGGCACAGTGGAGAGAGAATAAGTTTGAATCTTGGTCCCCCCACTTCTCAGCAGCAGGACATTGAACAAATTTTTCCACCTGCCTGAGCCTGTTTCCTCTCTGGCAAAGCAGGTGTGCTAATACCAAGCTTGCCCGGTTCTCTCAAGGATTGGACTATTTCCAAGAGTACCACACCTTCAGCACAATTCCTGACCCAAAGAAGCCATTTCATAAAGGGTTGCTTCTGCTGTTATTGATGGTGTCTCCTGGCTGTGACATGAAATAAGGCCAACAACACAGGCTGACCGACTTTCCTCCAAGACTCAACACGGAAAGGAGTTATCGCTCGGGAAATCCAAACACGTGATTTTTGGCATCAACTGCCTCGTGTGTATCCATTTAGTCAGGTGAGCAGGGATCCTCCAAGTACCTGCCGAGTGAGGTCAGAGTTGGGCTCAGAGGGTCATGTTCTGAGATGTGACTGTCCCCTGCAGCGTGCCGGGCCGAGCTCATCTGTGCCATACCTGTGCTTGCCTGGGGGCCTGCTCCGAGCTCCAGTTTCTCCCCTGGGCTCATGGGGCCTGGATGCTTTCCTTGCATTCTGAGGACAGGCCCACATCGCCGCCACTCATGCACGAGCCCCTAAGACTGTATTTCCTCAATGCCAAGACTCAAGGACTTATTCAAAATTGAACAGGTCTGAAGTCACCATGCATCTTATATAGATAAGGAACATTGTGCTTTGTTTTCTCCCAAAAGATGGTCTATTACATAGTTGATACCATCTGAAAATCAGAATGTATGGCATGATGATAAAAATGCTGCCCCCTTGGAAATCATCACCGTATGTACCAAGTGCTTTGCTAACACAACAGGATCTTCAGGGCTTCAGATTCCCAGAGGAAGGATAGGGGCGTGCAGGTAGGCATGGCTAGAAAGGCACAGGGGCCCCTTGGAGAGCCACGCAGGGACCACATGGTATGGCCAACCCTGGACACCTGCCCTGGCTCACAGCTACTCTCAGGCTCCCACAGCATGATACACCCCAGACTACAGCACAGCCCACCAAGCCCTCAGAGCATGCCCTGGATTCAAGGGGCACAGAGACGTCATGTGAAAGTTCTGTGGCCACATAGCCAGTCTAATTCCAAAGCCCTTTTCAAGAAGCCACACAACCTTTCTGACCCCTAAAACATGGGGACCCCATGGAGTCCATTCATTCATTCATGCATTCATTCCTACCATATACCTTGGGTACCCACCCATGCCAGGCTCTATTCCAAGTACCAGAGGTCCAGAGACAGACAAAACACCAGAGCTGTGCTCCCACTGCATGGCATTCTGGTCAGGGAGAGAGCCAATGATGAACACTGATGTGCAGATGGTTAATAAAAGCCCCGAAGAAAAATTAAGCAGAAATGGGTGGTGGGGAATTCTTGTATGGAGGGGTTCCAATTTGAAATAGGGGGTTCAGGGATTTCTCACCAGGAGGTTACCACTGTGTAAAGACCCGAAGGAGGTAAGGGATCAAAGTATGCAGCCGTGTGGGGCCAGAGTGCCACAGGGACAGAGGGTCCAGCCAGTGCAAAGGCCCTGGGGCAGGAGCAAGTCTGACTAGCCTTAGCAGCAACAGGGAGGCCTGGGGTCAGGGGCAGGGGAGAAAGCATGGTGAGCGAGAGAAGTCGTGAGATCGAGAGACACAAAGCAAGGGGGTGTCAACCAGCCAGACGTCAGCTTCTACTCCAAGGGACACAGAGCAGATTGGAGCAGAGGAGTGACAAGATCGCACATAGTATTTTAAGAGTCACTCTGTGGCAAGACTAATGCTTCTGGACCTGGGGCAGAGCAGGGAGGCCAGCCTGGAGGCTGTATATAATCCGTATGAGAGGCGATGGGTCTGGGTGGGGCCGGAGGCTGGGAAGAGGGAACCGGATCTGGATGTACTGTGAAAGCAGAGGCTACAGGATGGGGGGGACAGGAACAAGAAGAGGGGTCAGAATGACACCACCCCTTTGGACCTGCGGAATTTAAGTTTGGAGTCGCCACACACAAAGAGGGGACGATTACTGGAGGAGCCCAAGCAGAGATGGGAGGCCCTGGTGCATGTTGGGGGTGGGGGAGGACAGAGGCCCTGGGGGCCCTGACGTTGCAGTGGGGCCACCCACCAGGGCCAGCGCAGGAGCTGCAGCAATCCGATTCATCTCCCTCATTAAAGAGCAGGTGCCACTCTCCCCGGGGCGCCAACTGCCTCGACAGCCCCAGGACAGCCGGAGCCTCCCGCGGCAACCCCACCAGCAGCGCAGCGAAGGCCGGGGGGGCCCGGGGAAAAATAATACACAAAAATCACTCCCAAACAGTCACAAAATGCAGAGGTGTAAAGCACCGCAGCCCAAAAAAAGCCTCCCGCTACAGGAACTATTTTTAAAAAGACTTTTAAGAGGTGTGAAAGTGAAGCTGTCTATTATGTTTCTCCGGCAAAGCGCCCCCAAATCTTCCGTTTCCTAATGAGCCATGCAGTGCGGCCACTTCTGACCACCGGTGGGCAGGGGCCCTGCCTGCTCTTGGACCCAAGCCAAGCGTGTCCCCCCCAGGGAGGCATGACAGGACATTGTGCATTAGGCCACCCAAACAATCGAGAAGAAAATTGAACTCTCCTAAACACTGTGGGTTCATAGAATCTGAATCACGCTTGAACTTTGCTGATGTCGCTGAGATTTTGCTCCCGCTAAACACCATTTAAGTCTGCATTATTCACCTCCTTCTTTGGAAAAGTACAGCTGCTGTACTTACAGCTTTTATATACAGTAAATTGCCCAAAACACCAAAATAAATAACAGGGAACCTATTCTTCCCGTCTGCCTAAGGGTCAGTTGAAAGCCAATGGAAATAACTAACTCTCTCTCTTACATCAGCAGGAAAAATGGACTTTTCAAGCCGGGAAGTTCATGTTGAGCTAGTTTTGATGACTGAAGGTTTCCATTTAAACGCAGAAGCCAGAAACTTATTTTTAATCTTCCGTTGGAGGAGTGTGGATGTGAATTGAAGGGCACTGCTCTAGTATAAAATACAAACGATTCAAGGGGAGGAGCCCTGGTCATTTAGGAGAGGAGGGTCTGCAATGGAGCAAAAGACCTAGGAGCACAGGTGACTGTTGCAAATCCTGGCAGGAGGGTCTGGCCCCTCTGTGTGTTGGGGGTGCGGGGTGCTGCTTCTGCTTCCCTGCTCCTCTTGAACACTCGTTGCACACTCGTTCCTGACCTGAGCCCCACAGGCTTCCACGCCTGCCACTCTCCACCCCAGCTTTATGTCTGTCATAACTTTACATGCTGCCAGGTTTAAAACAAAAACATAGTTATATTATCATGCTGAATTATGGCTGGCGGTGGTGAAGATATTGTTTTTAGGTCTGGCATTTAGAGGCTGCCCTGGATAGCTTTCAAAGAAAATGGAGCTGTCTCGGGCTCAGATTTCATCTAATGTGGACCATTTGATGAGTCTGGAGAGGAAAAGGATACTCCATTTCAGCTCTGTCCTCCCCCCGCGGGGCGGGGCTTCAGCCTCTATCCTGCGGGGGAAACTTGCCGAGGCGGGGTCCTGCAAGCCTTCCTCTGTAGCCCCTTTCTGGAGCTCTGCTCTTAGAAGGCATCCTGCAATCTGTGAAGAAGGAGGTCAGTTCCCTCTTAAAGGGCCTTTGCCTCATCTTTGCAGATTTATAAAAGACACCTCTGCTGCTAAAAAATTCTAACTAAATCTAGCAGCTTCATTCTTGGTGAAACTTTCTTTATCAACGTAGTATCCCAAACTTCTTAACCTTACCCCTCTCCCCCTCTCCCACCCTCAACAAGTATGTTAGATGCTTGTTCTTAAAACCTGACTGAAGATACTTCCTAAAGACAAACAATTTTCCAAATGTCACCACGGAAGCCTATATGAACAGCTATTTCCTATTTATCACAAATATTGTCTGCTGCTCCATACCTAAAGAATGCTCTTGATTAGAAGGGGCCTTCCTTTTGTTCAGTGCTTCTAAAAATATAAAGACTATCATAAAAAAAAAAAATCTTAGTACAGGTGACACAAATCTTTCCCATCAGACTTTAATTTTTCTGTGTGTGCCAGAATTGGGGTAACACATTATTATGAGGATTCAAAAAGAATAATTAAAGTTCTACACGGACACAGATCTGCCTCGGGGAGGACCTTTTATGTTGTTTTGCATTTCGTGTGTCACTCAAAAGATCTGCAACTGGGAAATGGTGTTGAACTAAAATAAGACAAGAACACGTTGACTGAAATTATACCCTGTCCAATGGGTTGACACCCCTCCAGACAGCTCACCATGATGGCTCTGGTGCCACCACCGTTTTAAGTGTGGGTGACAGTTCAACACAGCACAGTGGCACAGGGAAGAAGCCTCAGAGCAGGGAGCACACACACAGATCCCTGGAGAGCTGAAGGCAAGCAGGGGCCCACCTGGCCTTACCTGGGAGGATTCCGTTCACTGGCTCAACAGGGTCATGACAGAGCAGGACCCATCATGTTTTGTTTGCTTTTGACTCAAATAGCCAAATAGTTGAGGGTTTTTTGTTTTGTTTTGTTGTTTTTGTTTGTCTGTTTGCTTTTAATATTTAAGCCAGCATTTAACAAAAATGAAGTTTCACTTAAAGATCCAGATGACATTTGACATTGTTTGAAAAACTAACGTCTGTGGCAACACTGGCCCAGTTTTCATTTTTTGGCAACACTGTAGGAGCTGAATGAATGTAGGCAGGATCTCTACTCTCCAATTTGCCACAGTCCTCACCACTCCCTATTGTTCCTTGACCTCGACATGGAAAGCCCATCAGCATTATTTCTTTTACTTGGAACATTCGTTTTATTAAAGAAAAGAAATAATTCAGTTTACCTATGAAGTTATTTTTAAAAAAGAAGAAGAAAAAGAAAAAAAAATACGTGGATTGGAGGCAGTGTGCTTTGAGGAAGTTAGGAGATTGTTCTCCTTTGTGAGAGAAGAGAGTATCCCAGTAGGTGTATTTGTAAATATCATGTCTGACCACCCATTCACATTACTTGCCTGGTGTCCAAGGACATTTATTCATTCAACAAAAATTTATTGAACGCCTACAAGTTGTCAGGCACTGTTCCAGGTACTAGAGATACATCAGCTAGCAAAGAAAAACTTTTTGACCCTGTGGAGCTTGCCTTCCAGAATGGAAGGAAAGGAAATTATATATATATAATTATATTACACACAACACAGGGGAAATAAGTGAATCATAGATATACTAAAAAGTGAAAAAAATGCTACAGGAGGAAAATGGAGGAGAATAAAGGGTACTGGGAGTGTGCAGAGGTGGGCTGCAATTTTACATATGCATTTGAATCTGTGAACTCTGGGATTTGTTTCTGCCTCCCAAGTTCCTACCAAATCTCCCCTCCTACAAGAAGTCTTCTCTGGCCACCTGTATCCAAACACACCTCTCCTTTCTGTAGGAAGGAATAGCACTAAAAATGGCCACACACATTTGAGTCCTTGCCCTCAAGTAGCTGAATCTAATTTTGAGATGAGACAAAGTACATAAATGACGTTCATCGTAAGTAGAAAATGCTAAGCATCATAAAAGCGATTCAGGAAAAGTGATACCCCAAGTTCAAAGGGAGAGAGATTATGGGAGGCAGGCATCTGAATTGATAGTCCTCTAGCGCTTTCCTGCTCTGCTCAGAGTCAGTCTTTGATTTCTGTCACATACATTACATAGTTAGGCTCCTCCTTCTAGCAGCCAAAGTTTTAACCTCTTTCTAACCTGATTTTTCCAAATCCATTTCTTCTGGGCAAATGCCTTTGCTAATGCTGACACCAGAAGAAAAAAAAAATCCATGAGAAATATAAACAAAAATTAAAAAGAAAGAAAAAGAAAAGAAAAAAGATGAAGAGTACATATCAAGGAAGAAATGATTCCAGGAAGGGTAGCAGCACATCATTCAATAATTCTCAACTGGCAAATTAAATAAAGAAAATAGGACGTCTTTGAGAGAAGCACAAGGAATCAAAGTATAGGTGATTGGACAACAGAAAAATCCAGGAAGAAATGGAAGAAAACAAAATAAAGCCATTTTTAGAAATAAAAACCCCATTAGATGAAGAATAAGTCCAATAGATATTGTTGACAACACAGAGATATAGAAGAAAGTCTTGAGAAAAATTAAGCAAAATAAAGTTAAAAACTCAAGAACTAAAATTAATGGAAGAAAAAAAATGACAGACAAGGCAAAGGGTATTCACTACCTGTGGAAAAGACTATTTTAACAGTAAGCAAAAAATCAACCATATAATACAAGAAAACGATCCTCAAATAAAGGAATGCAATCTTTGGATTGAAATAGCATTCTGGGCTCTAGGAAAGTGAGATGCATTTTAAATTTCAAGAATTTAGATTAAAAAAATCTATGGACTTCCAATTAAAACTACAAGAAAGTGGCGGTGGTCTTGGCCCAGTGGTTAGGGAGTCTGTCTACCACATGGGAGGTCCACGGTTCAAACCCCAGGCCTCCTTGACCCGTGTGGAGCTGGCCCATGCGCAGCTGGCCCATGCGCAGTGCTGATGCACGCAAGGAGTGCCCTCCCCACGTAAGGGAGTCCCACGCGCAGGGAGTGCGCCCCATAGGGAGAGCTGCCCAGCGTGAAAGAAAGTGCATCCTGCCCAGGAATGGCGCTGCCCACACAGAGAAGTGACATGATTCCCGTACCGCTGACAACAACAGAAGCAGACAAAGAAGACACATGGACACAGAGAACAGACAACCAGGTTGGGGCGGGTAGGGGAGAGAAATAAATAAATCTTTAAAAAAAATAAAATGAAGCTTTAAAAAAAACTACAAGAAAGTATAAACAAGCTAACAAAGCAAACAAAACAAAAAATAAATCAAGAAAGGAGTCAAGAATATTATTAAAATATATAAAGATAACTACAAGGATGCTTAAAACAAATTTTTCATTTTTTTAGTTGAAAAATATTCGCAAATTCACACACAAGAAAACAAAGTAACCTCAGGGAGCATAGCTGAAGATATAATACAAAGACAAAAAAGTAAAATCACAGAAATAGAACCAATCTTTTCACACTAGCAAGCATGAATTGGGCTAATCTCACCGATTAAAAGAAACCATACTTACAATGGATCATTACAGCAAAGCAAAATTGTATGCTGTATATGAGACTCATGGAAGGCAATGTGACTCAAAAAGATCTATGACAACTGTCAAAGACATGACAAGAACACATAAGAGAAAATAAGATTTTTGGTAATTTTATAGGTAAGTTCACATTTAAGGTAAAAGTATTTAATTAGACCAAGAAACACATCTCATAATGACCAATTGATCAAGTGTCAACAATCTAAATGGATCATGGTACATCAGAATATTCACAAAGCATAAAGCCAAATGAAACAAAATATATACTTTTAAATAGTAGAAATCACCAAAACAAAATAGTAATAGAAGACTTAAATTCATTTTTATTTTATCACAAACCAAGTACATAAGAATTAGGAAAAATATGAAAAATAGCAGCAGCACAACTGATAAGGTAAAATTAAAATAAACGCATTCAAAGCCATTCTCTTAAAAAGAAAAATGACATGCTCCTTTCAAGTGCCCATAGAATAGAAACACAACCACTGACAAAATTTGGTCACATGGAAATCCAGTGCATAACCAAAGCTTGATCACAATCTCTGCGGATGTATGTGGATCTAGAAATTATTTCCTAAAATGGAGACCAGGCAAACAAAACCAGAAAAGTCAAGCATTTAAACTTAAAATGAATGAAAATTACTTGGGATGAAGTGGAAATTCAAAGTGAAAGTGAAAAATCTCTGGTTTAAAAAAAAATCATTGCATGACAAAAGGATCAAAGAAACAATGAAGGGGGGGGGAGGCGAAACATAAGCTTTAAAACCTTACAGAATAAGAAAGCAAGAAAATAAGTGAACCAAGCACTCAAATCAAAATATAGCAAGAGAGCGACTAAATATATGAAAGCAAAGCAAGAAAAAGGATTGTAGTAACAGTGGAAATTAATTTTAAAAATCAGTAGATCTAATGAAGATATTTTTTGGGGGCACAATAAAATAAACCATTCACCATCTCAGTGGTTCCAGAGTCGGGAAAATTGCCACCCCTCACCTTCACCCTGGAGGTAGAAGTGTGTGGAGACACTGCTCGTTGTCACCACTGTGGAGCAAGTCATCCAGTGGGTGGAGTCCAGGGATGCTGCTAAACGTCCTACAATACTCAGGACGACCCCGCGCAGCAAAGAATTAGACACCCCAAAGGCCAAGAGTGCCCGGGATGAGAAACCCTGAGCTAGATCAATAAAGTCAAAGAAGGAATGTACAAATTCACAAAATTAGAAATAATGTGCAGATATTACCATAGAGCAGAGAAATCCTAAAATATATATATAAAATAATGCAATATTTAATTTTGCACAAATAATTTTAAGTGGATAAAATGGATGCCTTTCTATTAAAGTAAAAATTACTGAAGTTAACTACAGAAGAGAAAGAACAACTTAAACAAACCAATTACCATAAAAAAAAAATTGAGAGAATTGTCAAAGAGCTATCTCAAAAACACACCAAGCCCAGATGTTTTCACAGGTTAATTCCATTAAACCTTCAAAAGACTGATGATGCTGGTGCTATTTTAACTGTTCAAGAACTTGAGAAAAAGAATAGCTCCCAATTCTTACAGCATTGATATAAAAACCTGACAAAGGTATCATAATAAAGAAAGCCATAAATTAGTCATAGTTTTGAACAATGATGCAACAAATCCTAAATAATGTGTGAGCAAGTAGACTTCAGCAGGAGTACAATAAAAAGAACAATAGGTCTTGGCCAAATAGGGTTGATTTTGTAAATAAAAAAGATGTTTTAATATAAGGTGATCTATTAATACAATTCACTATGGCAATATGTCAAATAGAGAAAATATTTGATCGCCTCCATAAACACAAATCCCTGATTAAAACAAACAAGCAATCAACCAAATATTCATAGGAGGTATTTGCAGAACGTGCCTGTAGAAAATGCTTAATGTTGTGTGCTAAAATTGTGCACACTGAAGGTGGGAACGGGAGGCCACTGTTAACTGGTGAAAAAGAGAAAGAAATATGAGGTTCTAAATTGATTAAAAATTATTAATTGCTGGTAATAGGATTCCATACCAGAATACTTATGAGAAACTGCTGAAAAAATATTAGAAACAGTAAGAAAATTCATCAAGTTGGCCAGTCATAAAACGAATATACAAAAATCAGTCATTTAAATTAACCTATACAATAACCAAATAGAAAAACATGATTGAAGAAAAAAATTTTGATTTACAATGCAATGTAGTGGCAGGGGCGGGGGCACTGGGAGCGATAGAAAGAGAGAGAAAGAGAGAAGGTGAGAAAGGGGAGAGAATAATTACCCAGGTAAACTAAACACAAATGTCAGGACCTATAAAGAACAAAACAAACAATTGCTTAGAACAATTGAGGGACATAAATAGAAAACTCCATCTGCTCTTGGATATAAAGACTCTAAATCATGACAATGTTCATTTTCCTTATAAATCTATAAATTTACTATTTATATTTCCTCAGGCCTCATTCCCCCAGATTCTGCTGAGCATGTGGTGGAGAGGATAATTTTTAAATGAAGATGAGAGATCATATAAAAATAAATATGAAACTGGGTTGAAAAATTCTGAAAAAGAACAATAATCACCCTTATCAAATACTGTTAATACATCGAATTATACTTATTAATACAGTTTGGTGTAAATATAGAAATAGCAGATGGGTCAATCTAGTAAAACAGAGAGTGCAACAAATAGATGTAAGTGTACATTGGAATTTAGTCAATTATAAAGGTGATTTTTTAGTCAATGAGGAAAATATGAACTATTCAATAAATGGTGTTTGGTTAATTGGCTAGCCACCAGGTGGGAGGAGGGTACAGAAAAAAGAATAAAACTGGAACCCTAATTTGCTTTTCTTACACCAAAATAAGATTTATATGGTTAATGAGCTAAAAGTAAAAAAAGAAAAGAAAAAGATAAAAGAAAAAGTAGTAGAAGAAAACATGGAGGCTGATATAAATTCAAGGAGTAAGCAAGACACAGAAGCCATAAAAATGACAGATAAATCTAAGAAGGAAAAAAATCTAAAACTTCACTATGATAAAAATATATAAACAAAATCAAAAAGCATATGACAAACTGGGAAAAATATTTATAACACAAATGACAGAAAAGGGCTAATTTCCTTAATATATAATAAGCTCTTGCAAACCAGTGAGAAAGATATCAATCATTCAATAGAAAAAAATGAGCAAATGATATGAAAAGGCAATTCACAGAGAAAGAAATATAAATGACTTATAAACATATGGAAAGATGCTCAATGCCACTCATAATTAAAGACATGCAAATAAAAACAATGGGAAACCTATCAGATGGGCAAAGGTTTCCATTTTTGAGCTGTCAAAGGACAAATTATAGAAATTTATCTTAGAGGAATATCTTTTTATCTCTCTCTCGGTGGCCAGTTATAAAATAGAGAGGGAGGGAAGGAAGGACAGAGAGAAATAGAGATTATGTATATAATTGTTCATCAAGAAGGCACTGATTAAGTAAATTATGGTGTATCTCTACAAGGAACTAGGAACTCTTTGCAATTATTAACAAAAATATGGAACATGTGAGAGATATGCATGATATATTGATGAGAACAGAACATAAGTATGGATCAATTTATGTTTAAAATTAATATATGTATGTTTGCATAGAACATGTTTAAAACAGGAAAACTATGGTGGCTACAGTAGGGCTTGGCTAAGAGTGTGGAGTAAGAGAAGGATCACTTCTCATGATGCAGGTCTACCCTTTGGTACAGTTTGAGTCTTCAGTATGTACATGTATTAAAGCAAACAAACAAACAAAAAAAACCCCTTACCATATGCTTAAAAAGTGATGGCAGCATGTCAAAAGGCTACAGGTGCCAATTTGAAGGTTTTCCCCATGGCCAAATCTAACATAATTTGAACAACAGAATGATAACAGTAATTGATGAGATACAGTGGAATAAAATAAATATATCAATGAGTCCATCCTGATTTTAAAAACTGAATAACTAATGGGAGAGTAGGAACTGCATTTCCACACAGGAGAATTCCAATTTAAGACATATAGAATAAGGGAAATAGTACTATTGTACTAGAGCACAATAATAATAACTGTTATAGATACTGCCTAATTATAGAGAAATTTGTAGGCAGAAGTATGATGAGAGTAAAAGGGTATTTGCATTATTTCAAAGTATCTACCCACAAAATATTTTTGAATTACCAAGGGAAAAATAATAACTTTACAATTGGGAAACCTGTAAGACACCATCTTCACCAAGTAATCAAAAGTTATTATGTCTGGATGGGGATGTGGCTCAACTGATAGAGCATCCACCTACCACATAGGAGCTCCAGGGTTCGAACCCAGGGCCTCCTGACCCATGTGGTGAGCTGGCCCACGTGCAGTGCTGATGCGCACAAGGAGTGCCATGCCACAGAGGAGTGTCCCCCAAATAGGGGGGCCCCATGCACAAGGAGAGCACCCCACAAGGAGAGCTGCCCTGCTTGAAAAAAGCACAGCCCACCCACCCAAGAGTGGCACCACATACATGGAGAGCTGACACAGCAAGATGATGCAACAAAAAGAGACACAGATTCCTGCTGCCACCAAAAATACAAGTGGACACAGAAGAACACACAGTGAATGGACACAAGAGAGCAGACAATGGGGGAGAGGGGGGGAAAGGGAGGGGAGAGAAATAAATAAAATAAATCTTAAAAAAAAAAAAGGTTAATATGCCCAGTGAAGAGACATATCACTCATATCATGCTTGTGTACCTCATGATATAATGCACTGAGAAGGATGTAACATTACCTCTATAGCATTCTTGCCTGAAATGCATAAGTTCAATTTAACAGTGAGGAAATATCAGACAAATCCATACTGAGGAGCATTCTGCAAAGTAACTGGCCAGGGCTCTTCAAAACCGTCAAGGTCATAAAAGACAAGGAAGACTAAAGAACTGTCCCAAATTGGAGGAAATAAAGGGAACAGACGACCAGATGCAACATGAAATTCTGACCTAGAAAAAAGACGTTAGTGGGGTACTAGTGAAATTCGGTTAAGGTCTGTAGAATAATCAACTGTATCATACCAAGGTTAATGTCCTGGTTTGGACAATTAAACTAAAGTAAAGTAAGATGTTAATGTTTAGGGAACTGGGCATAGTATATGAGAGAACATTTTGGACTACCTTTGCAAATTCTTTTTTTTCCCCCTTTTTTTATTATCTTTTTTTATTTTTTTAAGATACATAGATCACACAAAATGTTACATTAAAAAATATATGCAGTTCCCATATACCCCTGATCCTCCCGTCCACTCCTCCCACATCAACAACCTCTTTCATCAGTGTGACACCTTCATTGCATTTGATGAGTACATTTTGGAGCACTGCTGCACCACATGGATTATAGTTTTAAGTATGAAATTATTTCAAAATACAAAGTTTAAAGAGTAGTTTTTAAAAAATCCTTCATGGTAGTCCCACTTAGATAAGCAATGAAAGATACAAGAGAGGTGACAGATCTAGAAATCATTAAATCATGATAGAAAATGCCAGTGACATGGCATCTTTTCCCTGGGACTTGTGCAGCCTCATTGTAAGATGAGAAATCCTCGTTACTCCTCACCAGCAGTAGGAACCCCTTGTTTCTGGTTGGTAAAGAGACTGGGGTCCCTCAGGAATTAGGCAATTCACCAGGACTAAAAATGTTGGGCAGGTAGACTCAAGATTCTGTTTATACCCAAGCCTAAATGCTACGTGTTTACAGTCAAGAGTGTCAAAATCCATTCGGGTTTGGGGAAACAGTGGGGCAGATTCTAAAACCATCAACCTTTCATAATTTTCCTTTTCTCAATCTACAAAACATAGAGAACAAAATTCGCTTCAAGGGTAGAATGATGGTCCTGGAAGCACTAAGACCTTCAAATCCTCTGCTCATTTCATGATCTCAAATCCCTTTAGGAGGAGGGGACAATCCCAGGGCCATGAGTCCCATCCTGAGTTCAGAGTATAACCCAGGAAACTGAAGGAAGCATTCCAAAATGCCCAGGACCAAACAGCGAACGAAGATTGGTACCCAAGAGCCTTGACTCCCAGCTCCCAGGGCTGCCACTGATTCACGCTTGAGATGAAAATTATTTTGAAAACCAAGGCCAAAGGCCACAGGCATATATTATTGACACAAGTGTGCCATGGACCTAGCCAATCAGAAAGTAATTTTATAAACACTGTTATTAAACAGAAGGGCAATTACTTTAAGTACTGGAAAAATGTCAGGGTCATACATGAATTTTGTGGGTATCATATTTTATTTGACACTCGGTGGATCAATGACTCCAAGGAAATTTATTCTGAAATAATATGTGCCATGTCACCAACCTTAAAGTTAAATCTCTCCTACACAGATTGCCCAAATTCACAGAGAGGAATAATTTCTGATTTATTCAGTTTACTAGGGATCCAGAAATGCAGTTAAAGCTCTTTATACATAAAAGTATGAAGTAATTAAGGATTATGTGGTTAAGTGTACAAACATGGTTTAGATGACTGCATATTAGAAAAGACCCCTTTTATTTCTGTCTTTGTCAACTGAACAGAGCAGAGGGTTTTAATGGACTGTAATAAGGAGTGTAAGAAGGGTCTAAGGGCAGCTTTTCTGTGATGCCTGTTTGTGAACTGAGTAGCCTTTAGGTCCTCCACTCCAAGCTCCCCACACTTTAGATTTCTGCCATGACCTTATACGTCGTCGCTGCATCACTATCGATGACGTTGATTGTACAGGGAGGAAAAGCAGAGGTGGCCCCAAGAGCCAATGCAGTTGCCCATAACCCTGGAGGGCAGAGGTCCTGCCATGCCAAATGGCCAAGTACCTCATTCCAACCCAATAGATCTAGGAACAGCTCCCAGGGCTTCCAGGGTCTCCAGTTTCTGTTTGATCTGAGTGGCTTATTCATTAAAAGGCAGGGAAGCAGGGCATGGGAAGCACACAGTAGGCACTCAGTAAAACACAATAACTGAATGAATGAGGGACAAGCTCTACAAGGTTGGCAATTTGGTGGGAGTATACAATAGAGGCTATTCAAGACATGATGCTCCATTTGGGCATGTCTACATTTTGAGAAATACCAGGAAAATGCAATCGCTCGGCCATGCTATTTTTTCCCGGGGCTGGTGGCAGCTCCCTCTGGATGTGGCTTTGCATGGGTGGGTCTTCACTAGCCCCTCCGACCGCTGGAACGATGGACAGTGGAGAGGGAGGACTTCCCTTGGTTCAGGGTGAAATGTGCAGCCCTCAAAGACACCACCAATGCAAGGGGCAGCTGGAGGAGGGGAGCCTTCTGGGATACAAGTTTAGAAAACTGAGTTTGTCTTAAAGAGTGAGATTCTCTGAAGCACTCTCTCCTCCTGTTTCAGCATCTAAGCATCCACTCTGCTGCTGACTCACACAGAAAGCACATGGAAGCACCTCTGGCCCCCACTCACATGTCAGCTGGGTGGGGAGTCCTAAATCAGGAGGCGGACACGACCAGCTGATAGAACAGTGGTCTGCCAACTCCTCAGCTTCCCCTGCCCCTGAAGGGACAGCCCCATGGGGTTGACCCACTCAGCAGGCAACCAAGGGGGGGCTGCCCAATCTCAAATGCACCGACCCAGCTCCAGGGGCCAGGAAGAGCAACCCTGCCAGCCTCTGGCCCACCCTCCCAGGAGGGAATCTGGTTGCCGTCACATCCCTCCTTCCTGTCCCCAACACCCACAGAAGGTATTTATTGTTCAGGTTCATTCTTTAGATATAGTAAATTAGAAACATTTCTTCTTTTTCTTTTAGTTAAAAAAAGAGAAAATGCATTGTAATGCCAGCTTTGCTTGCTTATCTCACTACAAGCAAGAAGCTTCTTAGCGGCTAGGCATGCACTTCTGTCTTTTATGTTGGTGCCAGCAGCACCTGGCATGTAGTAGATGGTCGATAAGTATCTGGGGCACAGATGAATGAATGAGTGAGTGAGTGAATGAATGAATGCTCTGAGGCGCTTGGATTACTTGAAGGTGAAGTGAAACCATTTCTGTAGTTGTCAGTGCCAATGGCCAACCTAAACTACTACCCTGTCACAGGCAACTACCAGGAGCCTCTGGCTCATTTTCAGAACATTAGACTTAAGAAAACATTTTCTTTGACCGCATCGCCTTGGGGTCTCACAATAGCTCTGTCTGGGAAGCCTGGCAGGAATTATTATCCCACTAAATAGATGTGAAAACTGAGATTCAAAGTTGTTAAGGCCCAGTCACACAGCACATGAGGAGCAGTCAGGAATAGAATTTAGCTATCCAAAAATACATTTGAGGCTCCTTACATTTCAAGCTCATAAGAAGTAATTAGGAATTATGGAGGAAGTACTCAAAGGTGATTTTCCCAAGAGATATTTTGTTGGGTCTTGGTGAGTCATATACTTGATCATGTTTCCAATTATGCATTGATTGTTTAGACATCTCAGATCCCAGTTTGTAGCCTGACTCTTTGGGGGCACAAAAATTTTGCAAGCTGCCTTAACTCTTTCTTAGAGCTGGAATGAGGCAGGGTTTTGGGGATGTGTGTGTAGAAAAACTGAATAGAAAATTCAGTGATGCCCTCTGACGATTATGTTCGAGAAGAGATGTCTTTCCTAGTTGCTCCCACCCACCGAGCTCAGCACAGTTCCTGGACTGCAGAGAGAACGCCAAGAGGAGAGCAGGCAGGCATGGGCCTGGTATCATCTGGCCCCCTCCACTTCCCTCGCTGACTCATGGCTTGGAGTGGGTCACACACCTCCCAAGTGACCACATGACAGTTTTAGTCTCCATTCACAGCTCCAAAGCAACATTCTGACTCTGAGGCCTACCCTAAAGGAAGGAAACTGGCCAAACGTCAGGGGAAGCAAAAGTCCCACTTTCCCAAATGATCTGGTGTCCTTGGAAAGTCACAGAGAGAAGTGTGGTGATCAAGACTCCCTATCTTTAAGCAACTGGGGCCCACATGACCTGCTCCAGCAGTATCTTCTAGAATCACCTGGGCTACCACCCAGCATGGCTGGGCTCCTTTTAAATCATGGACTGGAGTCCTCTAGGCTACAGCTGGGTAAACAGTTGGTGCCCCATAAATGCTTCTGGTAGGACCAGCCCTGTACAAGTCCCTTAAAGTTTCACAGTTGATTCCTCCCCAACAAACTTCCCTCTGAGGTCCGCTGGAACACAACTTTCCCAGTTTTCCCATGCCTGCAGATTGCCAAGCAAAGCATTTGCCTCCTCATCACCCCAGGAAGTGTTTACTTGCAAAAATTAGGTCAGGTGAACATTTCCCATAGTAACAAAATGAGTCAGGACAAAAGGCCATAATACAAAGTAGAACCCCATTCTGTCTGCCCATAATTCTCTGTTTCTGCTCTGGCATTTGATGAAATGGCACTTCATAAAAAAGCCCATTTTCTTGCTAGTCATACCACTTAAGATTTTGTAAATACTAATTCAATAAATACATTAAAAATCAATTTTAATTCCTCTTCTATGAATTTATTGTACAAATGCAATTCAGCAAGTACACAAAGGATATTTGGTGTGGTATTGTTTGAAATAACAAAAACTTCCAACAACATGTCTGTCAATATGAGGCTGGTTAAATAAATTATCGTACATCATATAATAGAATACTATGTAACTGGTAACAATATAATTTGGGACAAAAGTCAATAATTCTAAAGTTGCAGGAAATGTTAACTGTATGATTATTGTCTGATCATATTTGCAAAAAAAGAATAGAAATATAAAGAAATGCATATACATAAATTTTTACCATATCATATGCAACGAGATTTTTAAAGAAGGGTATATATTACTTTTCTCTTTTAAAAAAAGTTATTATTTAGTTAAAGATGGGACATGAAAGAAAAGATATTGATGAGCAAAGGAGAGCATAATTAAAGAGTAATGATGAAAATGATAATAATCTCTTCACTAAATGTCATTGAAAAAGCCTCATCTTGCACCAATAAAAGCACACTCTATAACAAAGCAAATTGCACATCAGTTTTTTACAAATCAGTAGAGAGCAGGTTCCTTGTGATTTGCCACAAGAAATGATCAAGAAATGATGTCATGGCATTTTGTAATACGTTCAATTCAGCAACCTTTTTAAGCAATTTAGACAAAAATCGTGACATTGTGCTGCTTTGACGGGGGGAAGAGACCATTCAATCCAAGCTGCTCAGTTCAAAAATGAAGGAATTTTGCCAAGAGGATTATGCATTATGAACTGTGCAGGGACACCCAGGGTGATGGTCTGGCCTGGGACTGGGTGCCCCATGTCACCCTGGGGACCACTCAAGCCAGCCTCCATGCCTACTCTGGCATCTTCCCTTCCCTTTTCCTTTTCTGCTCCAGTCACCTGTGCACCCCACCTCACCACCACCCCAGCCACCTTCTCCCTGCTTGTTTCTGGACCCTCCCCTGAGAGCTACCTCAGAGTACAAAGAGGTCGGACCAGGCTCCAACTCGTTGCCTGGGATTTTGCAGAGACCATCTTCCATCTGATCACTCCTTTGGTGGAGGTGATCATGCAAACTCATTTTCACAGAAGGGAAACTGAGGCATGTGCAGGCTAATTTTCTCAAGCTCACAGAGATAGTGAGCATCACAGCTGGATCCACATATTCGGCCTGCAGAGCCCAAGCTCCTAAGTACTCAAACCAGTTGCCCTCATCCACAGTTCTCAGCAAGCAGTTTCTGTGCTGCAGAGAAAATGCCAAGAGGAGAGCAGGCAGAAGTGGGCCTATCTGGTCTTGCAGTTTGCTGGCAATCTCAGCTGATCTCAGCTCAGGATCTCTGAGAAGATACAAGACCTGGCCAAAGGGCTCTTCTCCCCCAACTCCTAGCTTCTCAACCTCACTTCCTTCATGAATTGAGTTTTGAAGAGACAAGACTATGTCTGAAGGCACTTTAAATATTTCCTCTTATTGGGGGGGCGGGGCGGGAATGTTTCAGCCTAGAAGTAGGATGGAGACTTGGTGATGGAAGCAGTTTGCCCTGCTGGTCTGCTAGGTCCTGGGAGTTCAGAAAGCACCTGTGGCCTCTGAGGCTGGTCTGTGGCTTACAGCATCAACAACCAGAACATGTACTTGTCTGCCGGGGAGAAAGTACATTCCACATTTGTAAAATGGGGGTCACCAGAGTCCTTAACCAATGGAGTGATTTTGAGGATTAAATGAGATGCCCGGAAAGTGCTCTCTTGGGCATGGGGCTGCCTTCCTGATAGTCCTTTCCCAGAAGCCTTGCAAAACCATTCCTGCCTAGAGAGCTGAGGGTCTGGGCATTTGAGCTGTTACTCACTTCTGCCCCAAGTTTGCTGAGTAACCTTAGGCTGGGCCCTCACCCTCTCTGAACTTCAGTCTCTTCATGCGAAAACTATGAGTTTTAGTTCAGTGACCAGTGTGATTCACTACAATTGAATCATCAAATGTTGCCTTCATTCTCCCACCAACCCCACCAGACTTGATTTGTTGACAGATTTTATCTGTCATCAAAAGCACCTTAATTATGTAATAACAAATTCATTTTCCCAACTTATCAAAGCCTTATGTGGTCACCACTTAGTGCTTAAGATAAGAGAAAAAAAAAAACGGTTTTCCCATGGAGCTCATATAATTCCTGCCCCAAAACAAAAACACTTGGCGTTTCTGTAAAGCTCAGCAGACTTCTTTTTAAGGCCATGTTATTGTATTTTATTTTTCCCAAAATAAATGGTATTTTTATTATAAATTTAAAACACATTCATTATAAAATATAAAATAATTAAGTGTATAAGATAGACTTGGAATATAGACTTCAAAATAGTCTCATACACAAATATTTTAAGTGTACATTTTTTTCACAAAAATGAATTTTACGTATTTTTGTTAACCAAAAAAACCTAATAACATATTATGAGCAACCTTTCATGTTAACCCACAGAGATATATATATTCTATTGTTTGAATATCTGACCAATTACTCAACAAAATCCCTCTTGCTGGCTATCTAGGCTATTCCCATTCTTTTACTATTACATACAACAGCATGATAAACACCCTCGTGACTCACTCTGTGCATGTATTTAATTATTTACTTCATATTAATTCCTAAAAGTGAAACTGATGCTTCAAAGCCCTTTTTCTAAAGAGATTTTACTATGTTCAGTACTGTTTTATAAAATTGCCCTTCACAGATAATATACTGATTTTCTTCCTATTATCAGTATCAAAGATTGGTGGTATCTCTTTTTTTTTCTTTTCAAAATTTATTTAGAAATTATATATTTAACACACACAAAATAATATCCATAATGTTCAATAAGATGATAATAACAACAAAATGAACACCTGGATACTCTCCATTAAGCTTAAAACACCAACTCTGTAGCATTTTTTACTGGTAAATCTGTGGTTTCTATTTGCTCATTTAAAAAGACTTGAAAAGTTGTCTATCTCTATAGGGTTTGTGGAGTTGGAGAATACAGTCTAGGCACCAGAAGGTTTGATGTTCCCTGTAGCTGTAGCAACAAAATACTACTCATCTGTTCATTTATCCACCCATCCTTCCATTCAATCATCCATCCACTCACCCACTCAGCCATTCACCTGCCCACTCACTCATCTATCCATCTATCTGTCCATCCACCCATCCATCCATCTGTCTACCTACCCACACATCCATCCACCCACCCATCCCTCCACCCACCCATCCACCCACCTATCTATTCACTCATTCTTTCATTTTTCTCAACATGTATCTGTTGAGTGCCTATACTATTTCAGGCACTATACCAGACCTTGGAGGTTCAAGGACAACCAAAGCAGATACAGTCCCTGTCCTGAGCCTCAAGTCTAGAGTATTTGGTGGATACGAAACAAATCTAGACCCCAAAAGCCAGTGTGATTACAATGATGCCTGTGCAAGAGTGAGAGCCTAAAGCACAAAGAACAGCCTGGGCACCTTCCACACCCAGGCCATCAGTGGACACCTAACACCATTTCCAACTGCCTTCTAACCCTTCCTGATCTGTTGGGGGAGTGGGAAGGGATCTCTAACTTCTCCCATCTACTGTGAAGATTTACTTTGTAGTATTATCTTTAAACAACTTTTCAAATGCAGGATTAAGTTTTCTCAAGGGCACCCAGCCAGCAACCTGCTCCCTGAATCTTGGGTCACAGAAGCAGGACTCAATGCAAAAAGCATGCCTCAGCCTCTTTGCACAACTGATATTGATTATTGCTCACACCTGGGGTCCTCCACCAGCCTTGGTATCAGCTGTGCTTTGAACCCTGAGGCTGCTCAGAGTGAGTTGCCTGGTTTCTTTGGACCAGGCCCTTATGTTCCAGCAAGACCAAGGTATGTACAGAGTTTCAGCATTGAGCCACAACATCACTGAGTTAACTTCTTTGTACAAGCAGGCTCACCTCACAGAGAGAACAATGATATCAATGACATGGTCATGACTTTGTACACAGGGTACACCCCAAACGGATTTGTTTGTCAAGGATTTTCACTATAGCTATGTCTTTGAGCTGTATTGGACACCACATAGCCCATAAGAATGCAGGCTGTACGAGGGTGGAGATTTCATTGCCTTGTTCCCCATTGTATCTCCATTGGCTTGAACAGAGCCTGGCATGTACCAGATGTTCATAAATATTTATTGAACAAAGGAAAGAAAGAACGAGTACAAGCTTCTAACAAAGGAGCATATGTTACATTCACTTGACTTCTCATTCCTCATTATTGCATCTACTTGAGAACCTAGAACCCAAATTCCACCCCTTTTCTATGGTTTGTCACCATTGCAGATTATCATTGTCAGTGGACTAAAGCTCATGCACACAGCCTGAATCTCGTGCTCAGAGGTAAATTGTGGATGAAGGGACTCTGCTTCCTTGAGCAGCTACCTGGTGACCACATAGAGGTGACATTTTCAGTGCTCTCGGTTTTCCTTCCTCGGTCCAAAGCTTGAAGTCAATGGCCAGAGGTATCAAGCACACTTCTCACCAACTAGCCTCTGGAAAACTAGTTCTCAAGTGGGGTTTCTGAGTTTCTCAAAATCCTACTAACCTCCCACCCATTCACTATCGCACCATCCCCAAAATGCAGAGCTGGGGAGGCCTAAGGTCCTTCAGCGGAAACTACATGTCCCAGGTAGTAAACACTTTGGAGTGAATGCAAAGTGCAGTCAGGGATAAATTGCTTTAGCGCTCCAGATCTGTCTCCCCATAGGTTGAATAAAAGTTTCCATTTAGACAGCGCTTTGGTACCTTCCAGCTCCCAAAGTCCATAGTTTTAGGAGCCAGCGTGCTCACCAAAGAACCAGGAAAAGTTTGGGGAAGATCCTCCCCTGCCTGAACCCTGACCTCAGCCTGCCCTACAAACTTCCTGTTTAGACCTTCTATCAGTGACTTTCTCCAGAAAAAAGAATTTAAATGACAGCTGACCCCTACTTCAAGAAGATACCATAAATAAAAATCAGAAACTATGTGCTCAGTCAACCACAAAAACAACAAAATGACAGTTCACTTTGCAAGGAGTCACTGAAACAAAAGAAATATTTTGGACCTGGGCCTTCAAAATGAGTATACAGTCAATTCTTGACAGAGAAACTTGGGACAAAAGTGTTTGACATCAAACCTTCTTGAGCAGACCGCTACAAAGTGCCAACCCCCTCTCAAAGCTCTGACCAGCCAGGAAGAGGCAATGGGCCACACAGAATGGGGCACATACCTGGATGTTCGAGCATCTTGCAGTCTGGACGCCTGCCCCTTGGGTGGCTGGGGATGCCAGTTGGGGCGCCTCATCCTGGACCTTCATTTGCTGACCTTCTACATGGCTACTGCCATTCCTGCCCACCAACACACTTCGATGGGTGATGGTTCAGAAGGTGAGGAGGGACAAAACGGGGGACAGGGGTAGGAGTAAGAAGCGCCTTGAACCCTAAAGAGCCATATTAGACATGTTCCAGAAATGGTCAGCTGGGTGGCAGGAGCCTAAGTCTCTCTGATTCTCTGTCTTAGACTCTGGCCTTGGACAATACATCAGATCATGGTTGGGTTAGCACCTTTTAGAAACCAAGATCAATAAATAGCTGGGAGTATTTGGGGTATCAAATACAGACCCAGGTCCACAACTGTTTCCCTTTAGTGGTACTTGGTAACAATTGTTATATCATAAACAGAACATGCACACGCCATAGCCCAGAATCAAACTCTGAGTGGAGATTTGTCATTTAATTTCTGAGGGGATCCTATGGCTCTCAGAGAAACCACAAGATGAAAGTTCTCTTAATAAACAAAACAGCCTGTGAAGAGGGTGAAATGCCTCAAGGTTGCCAGGGAAAATGAAGACAAATGTGCTTTGTGAAATTTAGAGAACCTCATCAGGTCCTCGTCTGTCCTGCCATTGTTGACCAAGTCCAACGCCTCACTTGTAACTCTCATTGTTCATATGATTAGAGAAGAATCTGCAGTTTCTGCCTCGTCTTGTGAAGGGGTGCAAATGGTGCAAGACTCAAGAGCTGCCTCAGTGGATTTTCTAGGTTGTAGTCTGGGTGTCAGGCTGAATGGCAAATGTTTACTGGCCACATAAAGAAATGAGTAAAGATGGAGGAAGGAAGGAAGGAAGGGAGAGAGGGAGGGAGGGAGGGAGGGAGGGAGGGAGGGAGGGAGGGAGATATAGTAAGGAGGGATGGAAAAAGGAGAGGAAGGAGGAAAGAAAGGAAAGGAGGGAAGAAATTTCTTTTTAGGAAAATTGACTAGTAAACTTAAGAGACAAACCACTGTTGTCCCTATAGATTTATGTATATATATTTCAATTTTAATTTTAATAATATATATTATCATTAGAGACATCAGTGGTATGTATCTATGTGGGTATATATTTGCATACATATTTATATTCATAGAACATATTGTTTTATATATACATGTTTTTAAAATTAGAACATCAGACTTGAATTTGGTTGTTCTATCACAATGAATCCTAGACAATAATGTTCCACTGGGTGAAAACACCACATTTACCCAGATCAGAACATGGCAGAATGAGCAATTTTTCTGTGGATGGGAGTTGTCTAGCTAGATGGAGTGGATAATTATGCTTCGTTCTCCCTCCCCCACACTGAACCATTTGCTTCGCTTTAATGTTGCCTTAATTACCCCGAAAGTTAAGAAGAAAGTGGAGTCCAAAAGACGTTTTGGAATAATCGGGACAATGACATAGATTTAAAAAGGGGTTTTCCACATTGTTTCTGTGGCTCAGGCTGGAGGGCCCCCAGCTTTTTGCAGAGGCCCTTTCTTCTCCAGGGCTGCGCCAGCAGAGACAGTGGCGTGCTCGGCTCAGCTGCAAGTTCTGTGGGGAGGCAGTGCTGCCCCAGGAAGGGCCTCTCACTGAGCAAGGCCCCCGAAAATGCCTCGGAATCCACCTTGCACCCTTGGGGAGTTGCTGGGGAAAGGGAAGCTGTGGGGACGCAGCTCAGGGCTCTCCTTTGTCGCCAAGGTGGAAACCTGATGGGGAAGCAGCAGCTCCATCCGTGTCCGCATCCTGTCCTTACGTACCTGGTTCCTTTCTTTTCAGGAGGTGGCCATTAGAAACTGAGGCAGCCGGGTGTGGCTCACCTGAGATCACGTGCTCAGGAGGGGCGGCGCCAGGCTCCCGGCTCCTGCCTGCCTGCAGGCCTTCCCTTTCTCCCTGCGCTCTCCTGCCTTGGCGCTGGGCCAATGGCCAAGAAGCTGAGCTACAGGAAGCACCCCTCTAGCCCAGGAGGCTGCTATGGCCTCCACTCCCAAAATCTCATACAATTCCATTTCACTCTCGCAAAACCCCCAGCAACGCTGGTGTTATTGTCCCCGTTTCCCAGAAGGGCTCAGAGAGAGCAAAGAAGCTGCTCAGCGTCCTGCTGGGCGGGGCCCTGGAAGTCAGTCCCGCCCAGCCCTCAAGCGCATGCACGCTCTGCAGTAACCTTGGGAGACAAGATCTGGAAAAGAGCAGCAGCTTGGGCCCCCGGGGACACTGCACCCCATGTTGGGGAAACGTGAAGCCCTGAACCCTGGAGGCGCCCAGCGGGAGTCCTGCAGAGGTCTTCCAAGACCGCACTGACCAGCAGAGCAAATTGAGTGGGATAAGCACTAAAAGAAAGCTTCCCTCCCACTGGGCTTAAAATCATGGAAAACCAGAAAGTCTGTGCTCTCCAGGACTTGCCCTCTGCATTGTTGAAGGATATGGCTCCCGATTGCTTTTTGAGACTGAATCTGGTGGAAGGACAAACTTGTCCAGTCGTAAGAGAGCTTTCTTTAGCATGAAGGGTTTTTGTTTGTTTATTTTTGTTTATTGCTGGGGGGGGAAAAGCATACAAAATCAGCTCATCTCACAACCTCAGCTAACCCATGTGGTCCCCACACTCCCCAAAAAGTTACCTTAATTATCGCACAGCCGACAACTTGCAGAACCTCTTTTTCCCCTTGGAACATTTCTACTTTTTTTTTTTTTTCTTTTTGCAGCTTTAGAAAAATAGATAATTACTTCAGTTAATTTCAGCAAAACAGTTCAAACTCATCAGGGCTGAACAAGTATAATTTACTGCTCCTTCTGACTTATTGTTGTGACTAGATGTGGATTGATGATTAAAGTGGTAAACAGTAACATTTCTGTAAAATGGCTGACTCGGCTGCCAGCGTGTCAGGGGAGACACCTGCCCCAATTGCTGTGCCGCGATTGTGATTCCGCTCAAGGCTGTCAACAAAGAATATAAGTATTTGACAAGGTGTTATCTAATTGTGTTTTTAAAAGGCACGATACATACATCTTTTAATGTGTCACTTTAAGCAGCCAGAGAATTTCTTTTATTAAAAACTACAAAGGAAAAAATGAATGCCTTGCATTTTCTTTTCCCCCCTCTCCCTCTCTCTGTTATTTTTTTTCCCCCTCCAAGCTCTGCCCTTTTGCCGTCATTCGGTAGAATATATTGCTCTTTAGTCAAATTGGCTTTTATTTAAATGGTTGCCCAAAATAGCTCAGCAGCATTAGGTCTATAAGAAGAAAGAACAAGGTGTCCCACAGACAATCTTTGCTTGGGCACTGGTGGGAATTAACCCTTAACAACAGAAGGCGAAGGAGAAATTCTTCCTATGTCCTGAGTCCTGACTGTTTCCAATGGAGAGTGCCCCTCGGAGATGTCCCTCCCTCTCTTTGTCCCACACCCCACCCCACCCCTCGCCCTCTTCTCTAGGATTCTCCTCATCAGCTGGTCTGAGTCTCATCAGCTGGAACTCTCAGGCTTCCTTCTTCCTTTAACCTGCCTCCTTCACCTTGACGCTTACAATGGCTTGTCCCTGAGAACATGAGCCCTCAAGAAAGGTTTGTGTCCTCTCTCCAAGTAATGAGGGGTAGCAGGTTGGGCAAGACTCCCTGGCACAGGAAGCTCATGAGTGTGTCCCAGGTGTCCACCCAGGGGCAGAGAGCAGTGTGTGCCTTCTGGCTGGAAGAGGACAGGTGCTGGGAGGCTGGGACACAAGGGCATTTCATCCCGCTGAACACCGTGACAGGCCAGGGAAGAGGAGACCTGAGGTGAGCAATCTTCTGAGCATGCTTCAGTCATGAATGCTTACTGACTGCCCTTCCTGGGAAATTTCCTGGGATCACTAACTGAACTCCGGTGTTGGATTGGATATTTTCAGTGTGGTGTGGCTCACAACAGTCCTACAGAAGGAAGCTGAGAGACCGTGGGGACGGGACAGAGAGAGGAGGATATCGGGTGGCACCTTCTGGGCTGGCTTCTCTCAATGGAGAGTTGGCCAGATTTTTACGTCTAGACTGTTTCTTCTCTGCTCAGAGTCTCCATGATCCTGCTTCGAAAATTTCTCTCTCTCCAATTATCGCATCCCCTCCAAATGCTCAGAAGCCCTGCCAGGCTGCAGACCCCAACTCTCAAGACAAGGCTGCGTCGAGAGCATAGTGAGTTGGGCAAATGTACTGAGAGCTCCTTTTTGGAGTTGTAGAGTTCAAGTTGGTGGGGAGTGGGGAGAGACAAAGAACAGCCAAACTCCTTTGCCTGCAGTACATGCCTGGTGGGGTCAGAGCCAAGGCTGGCCTTGGCAAATACTACAAGGGTTTTGCTTTGCCAGACAGTCACAACCCCGTCTGCTCTGGCTGCCCACCTCTTTAGAAAATGCTCTATTCCAGAAAGTGGAAGCCATTCAAGAGCGATGGCACCCTTGGAGCATCGACCAGGGCATGGCCAGGATGCACCAGCCTCTGCAGGAGCTCACTGGGCCACTCACACAGAAGGTTTGGGGAGCCCTCCCCAGATTACTTCCCATCTGGAAAATCAGGCAATTTGAGCACAGGGCAGCAGATGGCCTCTTAGTCGGGGCTTACAGAGGTTCTCCTAAAGTCTACTACCCAGTGAAACTTCCTTCTTCAACACCTGCTGTCCAAAGACCCGGGGAGGGTAAGAAGAGGTGGAGTCTCAGGGCAGTGGTACTTACTCCAAGGTAGAACCTAGGGAAGCTGGGAGTGGCCTGGCATTGGCTCTGATACCAAGAAACAGGAAACCAGCCCAGAGATGGGAAAGGATGAGAACCAGGCTCGGGGGAGGCGGGGGAGAGGGAAGCAGGAACAAAGGAGGCCCCAGGAGTGCATTTGGAGAGCCCCCCCACCCCCCGCAAAGTGCCCACCCTTGAACAGACAGGTGCAGGTGTTTCTACCCATTCAATGCTGTGTGGTTCTCACACAGCATCTTGTCTCTGATCTGCCAGGCTGTAGTTATAAATGCTTGATAGCATTTCATGGAAGGATCTTGTCACAACAGGTTTAATGAAGGGTTCTTTCTGCTCCAGATCTATGGAAAAGAAGTTGAACCCAAGGATGGTTTTTAAATGGCTTGAATGTGAAAAACTTCAGCAAATAATAAACGCATTTCAAGCTTTATACCTGTTTATTTCACACTTTCTTTAATATACCAATTATTCATGTAACACCTAACTGAGAAATGTGTTATATCTAGCAATCACTTATAAGAATTTGCTAAACAGTAGCACAACGGATGTGTCCATCACCTGATCATTTATCATCCTTCTATAACCATGAACTTGCTGGCAAATGGGGGGTAAAGTTGATTTAATCTTTGGGTTTAGAAAAAAAAAACAACCCAGAAGATATTTGTGATTATGAGACATTTGCTTTTCATTTCCACAGCCAGTTAGGACTCACAAACATGAAAATCCATTATGGAATGGTGTATAAAGTGTGACCGCGTCTTGTTCAGTCAATTAGTGAGCTGAGCCCGAGAATGCTGCTGATCTGATAATCTGCATCTTCAGTATGACAAAAGTAAAGAAGATATTTTAAGAGATGGGCTTTCAGTCTACACTTGCATCCAGCCATGCTTTGCACCCAGATGACCACCGGCCTGACACATTATTACACCTCTTCCTAAAAATGGGTCCAATAAAAGCAGGTGATCAGATTAATTGCCAGAAAGGAAGAATGGAAAAACCACATCACTTTCTCAAGTTGTTGAGCACCACTGGATTTAAACGGTCTTTCCATGTTTCACCACCTGAAGTCCTTTGTGCCCCCCTTGACATCTTTATGCAATACCAGTGGATTATTTATCCCAAAAAGGATGCTATTTTTGCTTTGCAAGAATTTGATGCATATGACTTGTGCATGGAAATTATCCTGCACATCTGTATTCTGATTATGATATTTAGTGCAAGGGTCATGAATAATAATATTGCTAAATATGCTTATTGCTATCTATAAATAAAAGTTATCTCACCAGAGAAGGTTTTGTTTTGGAGTGGCAGAACAAGGCAGGTTAGTTGCAAGACAATAGAGCTTTAATTTTAATATGAAAATAAATACTAAAATTTATAAATATTCAAATTATTTCCAAAGTGAGGAGAAATGCATGAATACCTGCTCAGCAAGTGAGGACTAAGCTCTACAAACTGAGTCGGGAAAGTTTTCCAAGGCCACCTTGTAAAGTTGAAAACTAATTCTGAGGGATGTGTTTCTCTTGTATTGTAAGGTTATTTTAGTTGGTGAGTGAATGCCCAACATGGTCTTTTGTCTCTCCTCAAATGTAAGACCCATCGAAGCTGGGTAGGGGAAGGAAATCTAGGGAACAGCGGGATAGTGCCATTGAGGAAGGGCTTAGGAGAGAAAGAAGCAGCAATTTCATACAAAGCGGGGCAGCGAGGACAGCCCCAGATGCTTGCCCTGATGTCTCTAACTGACCACTGCCTTTGCAAGAGGAATGGCCATTTGCCTCTGTTAGCATCTACTTCTGGTCTGAATTCTCTTCCACCACATGGGTGGGTGGCATTTGTCTTTGCCTTTCCCCATGGAATTATCAGTGGCCTGTCCACATTGATCCACATGCCTGGGAAGCAGGCCCAGCTGTGCTGTGCTTGCCCATGTGTGCATATCTGGGTCTGAAAAGAGCAGTGTGACTCAGGGCACACCATAAGTACTTGGTTTTCTCCTCCCTCCTCTAGGGAGCTCTTGCCACTCGCCAGTTCCCTGTTACCTAGGAAGGATATTTTTCCCAAATGTTCAGTCTTCCCTGATATAGCTGGACATTAAAGAGGCTTTGTTTGTATGTGCTGGTTTCCTAAGAATGCCAGAAAACAAACATGAGAACTGGAAGGGTCCCCTGAGAATCTCAAGTCTGAGCCCCGTACTCTGCAACTGGGGAAAGTGGCCCCAAAGAGTAAAAAGGGCTTTGCGCGGTAATCGGTACCGTGAGGCCCAGCCACCAGGGTTCTGACCCATCCCTTCTGGTGCAGAACTCTCCAGTAGAAAGAGGGGCACCTGTTTCCAGCTCTGCATGCAGGCCAGAGAATAGGGCACATGTCTAACTCTTCCTGGCTTTCATACTTTGGGAGTTCCCAACAACAGAGGATCATCTGAGTGGAGGCCAGTTAGCTGGTTCTAAATATAATGAACATTTTCACCATCTTACAAATGGATCCTTTGTAGCAGGTGTTGGCCCTGCCCCACCCATACTCCCCTTCATCCTCACCTCTATGCGCCGAAGGCTTCTTAGTGAGAACCCTGGCAAATTTCAGTCTGAAGACTTTTTTTTAGACATTGAGTCCACGTGCAGGGCAGGTGGAAGAACCAGAGAGTGGATTCCCCTAATGATGAATGGGGAGGTGGAGGGCAAACGCCCCAGCTTCCTGGCTACCCCATTAGGGTTACTCTGTGGCATTGTCTTAACTGTCACTCAGTGCTCCCCTCCCCCACTACTGAACTCCAGTTGCCCACACTAACTGGCTTGATAATGCACACTTTATTAGTTTTCTCCCCTTCTTTGCCTCACTTCTCCCCCTCTGTCTGCTTGTTCTTCCTGGAATCACCTCCCCCAAAAAACCATTCATCCGTTTCTCAGACATCCATAGCCTGGGTGCTGTCTGTAAGGAGGTAATTGGTGTCAGAACAAGTTCTTTCAACTGCAACAGCAGTCAAACCCGAACAATGGGATGGTTGGCCCCTTCAGTTTCACATGAAGTTAATCAAAAGCTCTCACTATTCAAGCAACCTGTTTAACGGAAACTGACTTCTAGAGCTACCGTCTCTGGCAACGCCATCATGTCCTCAAGGAGCAACAGAGGCTGGAAGGGTACAGATTCCTGCAGGCAGCTGGAGCTCAGAGGCAAAGCAAGTGCTCTTCCCGCCACACAGATGCTGGCACTGGCGAAGCGCTCTCGGCACTGTGGTCCAAGCATCCCCGAGGCTGGGAGGTGCTCAGCAGCAGGAGGTCCTTTTCTGTACTGAGTCCAAATTCAGTGTCCTCCAACTTTCCACTGGGCTCAGTTCTCAGGCCTCTCGTGGATTCTCCAGAGAACTGAGACATCTGTCCCACACTCCACCACACTTCCCCAGGTTCTGAACAGCCCTGGTCCTCTGGCCACACCTGCATTTGTTTCCATAACGCCCCCATATGACTTCCGCCATATTCCTTAATATGCACCTGCCCAAGAAATATTAATTCCTAGTATTTCCTTAATGTTCCTTTAAATGATCTCTTTTTACTCTTTAATAAATTTATTCTAAAAGGAAGCTTTATATCAGAGCCCTAAATGGAAAGCCAGTGCTACTTGACTTAATTAGAAAATAGTCATACTAATAAAAAAAAATGAAAATAGAAGAGTGTTATTCAATTCGAGCTAGAATCGATGGCCTGAAAAGGTTGGCCTCAGGCCGTCTCCCTCTGGGTTAAAACTGTGATTAGCAAATGTTGGAGCAGCGTTAAGGACTAAGCAGCACCGAAGGGATATTTTCTTTGTGGTTTTCATAAGAAAGATCAGCAGAGAACTGATAGGGGGATGCATTTCCCACCACATTTCCATGGGCCACAGATCACCTGCAAGCCCACCTCTGACCCTCAGTGAGTAGCACGTGCCTCAAATTGGGAAACTTGCATGGCATGGGGCCCAGACTTCCATCACCTGGCTCCTCTCCTCCCATCTGCCAAGCCCGTGCCCCAGTCAGGCCTCTGGAATCAAGCTGTACTCCAGATGAGCTCCGCCAGTTCACACCCTGATCCCCTGGCTGACCACTGCAACATATTAGTGTCTTAAGAGGCCCTGGGCTCAGAGCCACAGCTGGCATGCCATTGCCGGGCTGACGCCCACAGTCAGGTGCCAGAATGCCCTGTGTGTTCTGTGAGGGTGCTCGGTACCGAGACACCTCAGCTCACTGCTGGAGCTGGTAAAGATTGGCTGGTCCCTGCTAAGCAATTCGACCTCCAGCCTGGCAGGTGCACCTGCAGGTTCAAGCACAGCTGCCACCTGAGGGAGCTCCCCAGGAAGCCACGTGTTACAGCTGGAAGAAGAATCTGTGCACTTTGCAGCTGGGGCCTGTGTGTGGAATCCAGTGGAACTGGAACTCCCACAGGAGGAAGCAGAGTACCACATGTGGAAAGGGCATGTGTGAAAATGCTGCACCTGCGCCAACCGAGGCACAGCCACGATGGGGTGAGCAAATAAACAGAAGGAATTGTGGTGCACCAGTTAAAGCCTGTGAACCTCAGGGGCAGCACTACGGCAGGCTGCAAATTGAATGGGGGAATAAGCTAGGTCATAAAGGATTTGCAGCATGGGCAGGCTCCATGCTCCTCCCCCAAACTCATCCAACGGTTGCCATGACCCCTTTGCCAGCACAAACACCAGGCCCAGACATTCCTCTGGTGGTTGGAGCTCTCCCCCAGAATGCACTTTCCAGGTTTCAAGGCTTAACAGCAGTAGGCTTACTTACAAGAAAGACTCTGGGTGTCTGCATCCTGGAAGGGGCTGCCCAGGACACTCTCCAGAGGGCCCCACCTGTTGCCTCAAACCCACTGGGCCTGCTGGACTAAGAGCCAGATGCCAGGCACCTCCTGGGGGTAAACACCCCAAGAGATTCCCAATGGGTGGTAGAGAACCTGCTCGTCATAATCAAGAGGCTTGGGGAATAGGAGAGTAATGCCAACTGATCTGGATTTATTTGGGAAAAATGCATCCGATCATTTGTTGTTAACTATTAAAGTCATCTAAACCCTTCAGAGAATAGATCTAACATGAGATTGCTTTGAAGGTTTGATATGTTTTGTAATCCATAGATTATTGAAGTTAATTTCTCTGCTGAGATCCAGCTATTGGTGAAATGGCATACATGCTCAAAAATGTTTTTTAAAAATCCACACAAAGAAAGATTTTTAATTGGATTTCTGCTATGCCTCAGTCCAAAAAAGTAGCAATAGTGGAAATGGCTAGCTAAGGAACTAAAGGAAAAAGACATCTAAATGCCTTTCAAATCTTTTCTCAAGGTATGTGTGGTCAGACTTGTGTTATTTCAGCACAACCTGTCCTTCACTTACTTAGGAACCTTTATTGGTTGTTGTTAGTGCCTTATAAGAGAAGATAAAGTAGGCAATACAACGTGCTGATTTATATCATTGTGAATCATTTTTTCCATACTTTAAATGAATTTTAATTGAATTTCATCCTCTTGACTTTCATTTCCTTTTAAATGAGTTTCAGTTGTAGAGTTAGAATGCGACCGACTCCAGGAGTTGACAGGTTTTAGTGTTTTGATCATAGATTATTACATAATGTTGACAAATGTTTCTTGGACTACAATACTACATATTAAGTACTATAAGATACTCACAGTACTTCCAGTCCACACAGTATTTTACAGGTAGGCAAAAAGCAAGCGAACTGTATTAAAGATGTAATTAATTTCCAGAAGGTACAATTGCCTCAAGAGATGATTGCAAATAATTTACCCGTTTATGACCATCCTCCAGAAGTTGGCTGGCCAGGAGAGCTTTTATAAAAATGGTATGCAGTGTTAGAAAAGATATCAAGTGCCAGAAGAAGGGAAAAAGGAAGGAAGGGAACTACACAGCTTTAGGGTTCGTGCTCAAAGTGCTCTTGTGCTGGCTCCATCCCCAGCTGCGTGAATCTGCCCAGTCTGTTCAGAATTTAATTTGCTGACATCTGTAGAAGGTTGGCCTAATGGAACTGAGTCTGGAAAAGTCCTTTGCAACTATGGACACACCATAGATTGTTCTCAGCAACCAGCCCATGCTGGGACTGGATTTCCACTCCCCTTCCTGACACAACATATAGAGAACGGTGCAGTCAATTATTTGCCCCCCAGAATGTTCTTCCATCCAGGGGCTGCAATGGCATGAGCATTAGCATTGGCTAAAGCTGTGCCCTGCCCATTGCATTCTGAATCTCATTTCCTCCCTCACAGCAACCCTGTGGGTTGGTTGTCAGTCTCATCTTATAGATGGTAAAACTCAGTCTTAGAAAGATATTGTAATTTGACCAAATTAAGTGGTAGAGCTGGGATTTAAAATTGATTGGGTGCAAACTCCAGGAGGGCAGGGATTTTTTTTCGGGGGGGAGGGGTGGAGATTGAATCACTTTCCCCATAATGGCATGTTCAATTCCTAACTCCTGGTCCTGTGGATGTGAACCCACTTGTAAACAGAACCTTTGAAGATGGGATTATTAGTTAAGGGGCTCATTGAAGATCCTATTTAGAGGAGGCCAAATTGAATCATATGGTGGTCCTTCACCCACATGACCAGAGTCCTAATAATCATAGGAAATTTAGAAACAATCAGTGAAGTCAATAGAAGCCAGAAATCAGTGGACACCAGAGGAGCAGACACAAGGAAAGAGAGAGAGACCACCATGTGGTGGAAGATGATTGGAATGCTAGAAACTCCGGGAGAAAGTCAACCCTGCCAATAACTTCATGTTGGGCTTCTAGCCTCCCAAACCATGAGACAATAAATTGCTGTTGTTAAGCCAACCCACTGTGTGCAATTTGTCATAGCAGCCCTGGCAAAATAAGACAGAGGGCAGGTCTTGTTGATGGATATCCCAAGTGCCTTGAAATTCAGTACAGATTTCTTGAATGAATGAATGTTCCTAAAGCCTAAGCACTCTCCATTGTAGTGTGAAAAATGCTGAAGAGGATATTTCAAATGTCAAGCAATGTGGTACAGATGGTGAGATAACCTTCTATGGTCATCAGGAGGGAGAAGACTTGTATTGGCTAAGAAAGGCTTGCTGGAGAATGTAGAGCTTGGGTTAAGCCTCAAATGTTGGGTATGGGGGGAATTAGAGAATAGCATGTCAAGTGGGGTGCATCTTGTGGGAAAGGGGAGAAAGCAGAGGTGAGGATGATTAAGGAGAGTGCAGGTGACAAGGATGAGACTGGACTGCTTGGGCTGACTGTTGATCTAGATGTAACACTAAGTAACAGCATCCCCCATGAATCAACTGGCAGTTTCTATGAGAGAGAGAGAGAGTTGCTTCCTGAATTTCCAACCAATAGTCCAAAAGATCTATTAACTCTTACTGATCACTGGAGCAGAATCACTGATCCAGAGTCCCCATCAATACCCAAGCTTGTCCAGGCCAAACGGGGTATTTACTTTATTCATTTTTTATCAGTCTATCCTTCTTTCCTTCCTTCTTTCCTCCCTTCCTCCCTCCCTTCCTTCCATCCACCCACCCATTCAGCCAGCCAGCCAGACTTTCATACCAACATCCATTATTTCACAATATTTTTTGAGAGCCAACTATACATCAGGCGATGCGCTCAAAGTTAGGAATACCTTGGTTCCTTACCCTCATGAAGTTTACAGTCCTTTAGAGGGGCAATGTTCAGGAAGCACCAAAAATGCCATAAATGAATAATTATAACTAATTTCTTTGGCATTCTCAGTGTGCTTAAGACTCTGTCTGTAAGGCACTTTTGATCTAAAAGAAAAGCTGAACTTCTAGTCTGCAGATGGTTAAAGGAAAACATACAGAGATGCAAGGGCTACAAAGCACAGACTTCAGAGTTTCTGAGGAGTCGGGCAGGACAGAGACCTATGTGGTTCTGGAAGGCTTTATTAAAGAACAGAAAAAGGGGGTTCATCCTCAAGCATAGCTGTGAATTAACAGGGGAGCTGGAGGGTGTTCTGGGCCGAGTCTCCAGTCTCTTTCAACATTCTCTGAACTGTACTTTATATATATATGCAGAGCTATCTACACACTTGTGTTTAGTAAGGCATGCCATCATACTGCAAGGAAAGGAACTGCAATGGCAGAGCCACAGGAAAGCCACGTTTCCCACAACACCCAGACTAAACACACAACACCTTTGCCAACAGCTTTCTTACCCCTGATCCCTTATCCTCCTGCTGCCAGGGGAGTTGAGAATGTAAATTACATGGAAGTGAAGAGGTGATATCTGCCTGAGTCCTGAAAGAAGCAGTGGAGAGGAGTCCCTCTGCCTGCTGGTAACCCCTTATCCCCGGGCACAGTATGAGGGGCCCAGCCCTATGCAGAGCCCCAACTCTGGAAGGAAGCCTCCACTTCCAACCAATTCAGCCATACCTGCTGAGGGCTGTGGAGTGTCTGGGTGAGCTGCATACAATGTACCCCACTTACACATACCCCAGAACCACACCCCTTGCCAGATTCTGAGGGAGCCTTCTGCAAAAGAAGCTACCTCACTGGACTGCCACCCTGGCCCTGCCAATGTTCTCCATTCACCTCCCCGGCATTACTCCAGGCCCTGCCCTCACTTGGAGAGCCTCTTGGTGGGAACCCAATCACATCTCCACAGTGGTCCAGGAAAGGACCAAAGAGATGGGCCCCCTTCTCCTGTAACATCACCCAGTGTAGCCCTGGCCTCCTGGAAACCCCACTTCTATGACTCCCCACTCAGCTACTAGGAACTCTTTCCAGCAGGCCCTGGGATGAGGGATCACCTAGTTCCACCCTCTTATAGTACAGGTGGGAAACCCTGAGGGCCTACTAAATTCATCCAGGGATTAGTAAGAAAACCCAGGTCTTCAAACTTTATAACTCTGGAAGCTGTAGAATGTAACTAAATTATTTTTCAGTTTCCTTTGAGCAGCAGAACCTCCTCCCCATCACCTGCCCCTCAGCAGTGGGAAGCCTAAAGAGCTTGGGTCCCCTCCCTGTTTTTTGGGTTGTGCTCTGCCCTTTGAGTTCACTGTCCTGAGCTCCTGAGCAGCCAGATTTCATTGCTTTCTCAGCCCTCAAATATAGAAACCAAAGTGTTGGGAGCCAATAGTGGGTCTTTGTTACCAAGGGTGTGAACTGTGGTGCCTTCCCCCTTCTCTGTTCATGGAGCATCTTCTCTCCCACGGGGAATTTTACTTGGAATCCCACAGAAAGGAAAGGGTTATGCTTTCTGTTCCTCAAGAACAAGTCTGACCTGAACCTTGGCTCTCTGAGGTCTGCTTCTCTTAAGTTCCAGGTGGAATCCCAGCTGTTGGAGGTTGGAAGGCAAACTATTAATATTCATCATTCCAGACATGAATACCTAAGGCTCCTGGGGAAACCACTGCTAGAGCAAAGAGGACTGAAGGGTCATATGGGTCTGGGGCTCTGCTGGGCCAGCCCAAGGACACAGTTGCCTGCTTCCCATGGGCACCGGGTACCTTCTCTTTGCACAGGGCTCTGGGGTGGAGTGGGGTCTGCAGGGCCACAGAGAGGGAGGGCTGGAAAGTGACCTGAGAGCCAGAAGCTGGGGTGCCCTGACCACTGGGGCAGCCCTGTGAGAGAAAGGGAGGAAGCCTTGTCTGAGGTCTAGAGAGGAGCTGGGATCCCCCGGAGCCCCCATTGTTTGGGCTGCTCTCCGTGGAAGTGCAAGCTGAACACCCAGGGCTCCGATGATGCCACTGCCCAGCCAGAAGCATCAGGAGTTCATGCTCTGTGCCCACCCAGCTCTCCTCTGGAGAAGGGGATGAGGGGGTTCAGTTCCCCACCCTGTCCCCATATGCCCACAGGGGCACTCGTGCAACTCACATCACAGAGATCCTGCATGCACCCACAGGGGCCTCACCAAGCCCTGCTTCCCAGGCGTCTGCCCTGTTCCCAAGAATGCCCTCCCTTACAGGGTCAGCTCCCTGATGCCAGTGCTCTGGCCTCTTCATGAGGGACAGGAAGCCCTCTCTGCAATTCGAGCCCAGAAAATCCAAGTGGGCCTCAGCCCAGATGTGGGCGCTGCAGGGAGGGTTCCTGGGCCAGTGGCTCTTGGTGGCTGATGCTGAGTCCAGTGTGGTGAAGCAGTTATTGCAGGAAAAATCTCAGAACCCACCAGAAAAACAGAATGGGATGTCATACCATAGTGGTGACATGAAATGGAAGGACTCAAACTATCTTCAAAGACATCTGATTCCTAAGTATTCTACCATCCACATCCAATTCCATGTGTCCCTTGGGGATTTGGGGGCAGAAAAAGAGGATAGGTTACGCCAATGGCTGCTAGTGTCACAGCTCCCTATATCCATGCCTTTTATTAGCCCCCTCCCACACTTACTCTGGGCTTACTCAGTGGGACAAAAGTAACTTGATGAAACTGAATCTCTTGCAAAAGTGTTTACACATTTCCATGCTTCAGCCATGAAAAACAGCCAGAGCTGGTCTGCCAGAGGATGAGAGACAACAGGGAAAAGAACTGAGTCACCCCAGCCAAGGCCATCCTAGACCAGCTAGGCCCCAGCTGACCAGGTTCCCAGAGGCATGAACAGGTCCAGCTAAGATGAGCTGAGCTTGGCCTGAGTCAACAGAAATACCCAGCTGCTCCAAAGACTTGAGGGAAAATGCAAATCATTGTTCTTTTAAACCACTACATTCTGGGTGGTTTGTTACACAGCAGTAGCTAAGTGCTACAGCTGTAGTGGAAAGAATACATTCATCAGTAGCATGATCAGAGGCAAACCACTTTCCCTCTCCTTGTCTTAGCTCTGTAAGCTATCTCACACCCTCAGGATGGAAATTAGCTAGGGATTTTCTGGATATAATTAAAACAACAACTAATACTATCACCCCCATAACAATAGCTCCCACAGACACTGTGCTAAGCCCCTTATATATGTGATCATCTATAGTCAGGCAAGGCAGATGTCCCCATGGGGAATTGGAAGCTCAGCAAAGCTCAGCAACCCAACCAAAGCCACATGGCAACAAGTGGCAAAACAGGACATAAACTCAAGTCCAGTGGATACCAAAGTGGGTGCTATTAAATGTTACACGAAGTTATGAATGAGCCCATCCATAAACTAGATTACCCTCTTTTAACTAAATGCCAAAACCTAGTAAGTAATCATCTAAATCCTGTTTCAGTAAGACCTGGTCACTGGAGTTCTCCAAGTTTCATGCCCACTGTGAACAGTGTCAAGCCTCAAGTTGCCATTTCTGCTCTGATCAATGAACAGCTTTCCAGCGAGATGCTTCTTGAGGAGGCCAGTATGTCAAGAACTTCAGGGATGCACATCAGTGCTCTGTGAAAATCTGGACTGTTAAGCGAATCTGTTACATTAGCAGTACCTGACGTGGGGATGTCATGTACCCCAACACATGAGAGATCAGTCAGGAAACCTAGAGAGAAAACAACCCATATTCTCAGCACACAGACATGAACAAGAAATAACCAAGCATCCCAGGGCTACAACCGAGAAAGAATTTTAACAGGAAGGCCAGGACATGTTTTCTTTGTAAAGTCAGGCATTCAGCTTGGGCTCAGATTTCCCTGTCCCTTGGTTGTGGCCCCTTCTTAAGGCACGTGCAGCTAAGATGGGTCTTCGTTAAAACACATGCCTCCATCCCTGGGACCAGCCTCACAGTGGACAGAGGAAAGCCCCTCTAGTGGTTCTGTTCCGAAAATATCAGGTCTGCGGGTCAGATGAACGTTTCAAAGAAATCTGCAATTGCAGGGCAGATTTTTACAGCTTTCCACCAGAAACCCCTTCCGATCCCATCTCTGAACTTTAAAACAACAATTTTATTTAGAGAGTTGATTTATTCATAAGTAAATAGGGTACAGTGTGGGTGAAGTAAAAGGAACCGGGAGGCGGTTATTGGATTTATCAGCACAATAGCCGCACTGTTGCCGACAGCGACAAAGGAGGCTCTGCCGTCCCTGTACCTTTCAAAACTAATATGTAACCATATCTGTTTTAAAAGAGTGATTCATTTTCCTCCCATTGCCTGCAAAACTCTCTTCATCCCCACCACAGGAAACTTGAGTCTGATTTTAATGAGCTTCAATTGGAATGTGGCCTTTGAAAAGTAGTGCATTTGAAAAGATGGAACATTAAATTTTGTAATGATGTAAAACATCTTCAATTTTTGACAGGACAATGGTGCTTATTGTACTTTATGAGTCCACTGGCGATTCAAAGGTCACTTTGTATATGACTCCACAGACAGGGGCAGCACTGAATGAAAATTAGGTTACATGTGATCAGCTTTATTATTAATCAGACGAAAATGGATTTTTAACATTTTTCTAATGAGCAACAGAGAAGGAAGAAAATACCAGAAACGAAACTACTGAGGAACGAGAGCAAGCAAGGCTAAAGTAGGCTAAAATAGCACTGTGGCCATATCTAAAAATGGGCCTTAAATCTGAAATACTTAAATACTATCTCAAGGAATAAAATGCAGCTGCATATTTTGGTGTCGTAAATACACAGAAAACGGTTGAAATACCTACTCTAATTTACTATCTCTGTGCTTTGTTTATAACTAACTAATGAACTGATTTCTCTGCACAGTATATTACCATGGTCCCCAAGAACAACAGGCTGGGTGAGACTGTGTCACTATTTCCATGATAAATCCTGTTTTTCAAGCATTTATAACTCAGCTGTAAATATGTAATTCAGACTAAAACTTGGCATACAAGGCCTCAGCCAGGAAGCAAATTTACGCTTAGAAGCACGATGCCATCCCCCATCTCAGTTTTAAGCCTTGCTTTGTGTGATATTTTGGTATTGAAGAGCTGGGATATTGAAATGAAGGAGAAAAAAAAAAGCAAACAATAAATCGAAGTTGAAGAGTTGGTATTTTTTTTCATTTCTTATTCAAATCAAAAGGCTATTTTTCAAGATACTCTCTATGAAGCCTATCAAGGTATTTATGAAATAAACAGTTTTCAAGACCAGAACAAATAAAACCAGGCGACAGAAGCATATTTAAAGAGTGGCTTGAGGGCCACATGTTCAGGGAAACTGAGACAGAAATGCGCAGGCTCGGGGAGCACATTGCTGCGAAACTATGACCCTCTGGGGAAAGACCAGGTCCTCTTCACCTCGGAAGGTGGCTGAGTCACCCAAAGCATTGTCCAGAACAAGAAGTCATGTCCAACTCCCAGAAGGGCAGGGAGCCTCGCGTGAGTAAAACTCCACGGGTCTGGGCCCTGCCTTGTCCCAGAGTGCTGCCAGCTGCCGGGGGATACAAACTGTGGGTCGGCAGGGCGAGCGAGAGCACAGTGTGAATGGTAGGAGGCAGTGGATCCCCACTGCTGCATACAGAACCTGGTTGTCCAGTCCCCAGGGTTGCATATGAAAATGGCCAGTGTGGATGTGGTCTACTGAGAAGAAAGCAGATCCTACTGCAGCTGCGGACCCATGAAGAGGAAGGCAAATAAAGACAACCGGGTGAAGAGACTGAAGTTCAGCAGTGAAACTGGGACTCCCAAGATGTCAGGGACAGGAAGAGAGGGGAGTCTGAGATAGCCATGCGATAGAGGGGTGAGAGGGAAGACAGGGAAGGAGACAGCGTGGCTGGCTGAGGCTTTGGCCCAGGGAGGCCACCTGTGCAGGGACAATGAGGGATGACCCTTTGCATGCCATTTGGTCCCCAACCACCACTATCCCAGGTCTGAGGAGCTACTGTCACTCACTGCATCACTGCAGCAGCCTCCTCACCGGCCTCCCAGCTTCTGCCCCCCACCCACCCACCAGCAGCAGCCAGAGGCTTCCCATTTTTCTGGTGTGAAAACTGGAATCAGGACCGGCTATGTTTTTTGGGGACCAGTGCAAAATGAAAATGTGGGACTCCTTGTTCAAACTTTACTAAGAATTTTGTGACAGTGACGGCAGAGCATTACACGGGTACCCCGCTGAGCACAGGACTTCTGGGGCCGCCCAAGGTTGCACAACTGTGAAACCCTGGCAAGGGCCAAGTCCTTAGAATGGCCAAAAAGGCCCTTGGCCAACTCCATGTTTTGGCTGTCTTCTCAGGCCCTGTTCCCTCTGACCCCGTGCCCCTCCTCTCTTCTATATGCTTTTTCCTCAATGTTCCTCCAACTACATGAGCCCACTCTGTACCTCAGGGCCTTAGCACTTGCTGTTCTGTCCCCTGGACTACACTCCCAGATGCTCCAGCTAACTCACTGGCCTCTTTCATATTTTTGTTAGGATGTCACCTCAGAGGCCTCCTCTCTATCCATCTCCTGCAAAGTAGCAATGGAACCCAGGCACACCCTAACTTATCTTCTTTTCTCCATAGTCTTATCATCATCTCACCTGCTAGTTATTTAGTTTGTTCCTTCTAGAATGTGAGCTCCTTGAAGGCAGGAAAGGATTTTGTCTCTTTTCTCCCTTGATCTGACTCCAGTGCCTAGAAAAAGATCTGGCACTCCAGGAAATACTTGCTAAATAATGAATACACAAAGATGTTGTCACTCTCTTAGTCTGGCTTCTCTGGCTGTGATAGAAAAGGAATGCCTGGGCCGACACGACCATCTCAGGGTCCCAGACAGAGTAGGCTCTGAATGGAGGAGGAAGGACCGCCTTGGTGCACTGAGTCCTCCAAGGGAGGAAGTGAGTGCCATTCCAGGTCCTGCCAGGGAAGTCTTCTTCCAAGGGAGAGGGGTCGTCTGAGGGAGTACGTGCCCAACCAGGCAGAGCAAGCTGGAAACAGATTCATGGGGCTAAAGGATAGGCCTGCTTGATTTGCTTCTGTGCCCAGGGCCCAGAAGAATGCCTGGCATGTGAGAGCTACTCAGTAAGTATTTGTTGAATGAATGAACACATGAATGAGTGAATGAGTGAGCTCTGCTGCACAGGACCTCCTGCCCATGGTTCTTGCAAATTCAGTCACCTCCTGCACAGACTACAAGGGGTGGGGGTAGGGACTGCACAAGTGGGAGCAAACCAGTGTAGACATAGTCAGGCCACACGAAACCCAGATGACAAGCACTGTTACTTGTCATAAGAGCTGCATTTGACTGCATTCAGGCCATGCTATGCTTTAGTTTGCTCACCTGTAAAATAAATCCAATAGGATTCAGCAAAAGACAGGATGAGAAACTCTATCATCTATCTATCTATCTATCTATCTATCTATCTATCTATCTATCTATCTATCTATCTATCTATCTAATAGTCTAAAAAGAAAAAATACTGGCTCATGGTAAAGTGCATACTCTCAGTTTTGTTAATAGGGTGTAGTCTTTTGTGGCTTATTCACAACATGACAGCAGAGGAGCCTCAAAGGGCATCTCTCCCACCCTTCAGGCTGAACAATCTACTTCCAGAGATTTGTCTTAAAAGTTGACTTGGCCCAATGGATAGGGCGTCCGCCTATCACAAGGGAGGTCTGCCGTTCAAACCCCGGACCTCCTTGACCCGTGTGGAGCCAGCCCATGTGCAGTGCTGATGCGTGCAAGGAGTGCCATGGCACGCAGGGGTGTCCCCCGCATAGGGGAGCCCCACGCACAAGGAGTGTGCCCCATAAGGAGAGCTGCCCAGCGCAAAAGAAAGTGCAGCCTGCCCAAGAATGGCGCCACACACACACACACACACACACACACACAGCTGACACAAGATGATGCAAGAAAAAGAAACACAGATTCCCGGTGCCTCTGATAAGGATAGAAGTGGTCGTGGTCACAGAAGAACACACAGCTAATAGACACAGACAGCAGACAACTGGGGGGGAAAGGGGAAGGAGAGAGAAATAATTAAATCTTTAAAAAAAAAAAAGTATCTCAAGAGCACCACTGAGAAGAGCTCTGGGTCGACTGGAAACTAGAAAGCCCTGGTACGACTTCTGTCTAATCCGAATGCTCCTTTGGCAGCAGGAAAGGAACTGGGTCGCTGCTCTTAGGAACAACAAGAATCCCTAAGTGCTCCCTGGCTGGGCAGCTGGAAGTCACCCACAGGCCCAGGCCCTCAGGGCCACGCAGAGCTTAGCTGTCAGAGGCTGGGGGCTTGGGAGTTATACTGCTAGAACTTTCTCTACAGAGTAACCCACCCCAGAGCCTTGAAACTTTCCCCAAAGGTTCACTTTTCCCATCTGTGCTCATGCTTATCCATGTCCTCCAATCCCTCTGCAAATCCACCCTTGTTCATGGAGAATATCACAAATAGTTCTGAGAGTAAAAAGGAGCCTTTTCACTTACCTTCTCAATTTGAGAGCAGATAGAGTATTTGAAGGCTGTTATAGTTTCTAATTTCACCTTTTAATATTGGGAAACAGATACAGTTGCAGCTAATAGGAAAGGTGGACCACCTCTTATCTCCCATGGAGGCCAGTACTACATGAGATGCAAAAAATATAGCAACCAGCTGAGAAAGAAAACACTAAAAAAATATATCATCCAGAAATAGCTATTCATTTGAAAGTAGTTGGCCCAGCCAAAGAACAGGATTCCTGAAAAGAGAATGGAACAGGGAGTCTTGGCAACGGCCACCTCTGTACCATGAGGCAGCCATGTCTACCCCCGTGGCTGCCATGCTGGAAAGTGCAGAGGAGGAACTGAACCTGGGCTGGTCAAGTTCAGCATGAGTTGGAGCTTCCCAGCAGCAGGCTGGTCTAAGCAGCAATTAGTGGGAGTTCATCTTCTTGTCTCTAAGAGTGCTTGACTCAGATTTCCCAAGGGATCAGCCCATATTTTCCAGGGGATTTTGTTGACGGTGGCCCTTAGAAGTCTTGTCTAGCTCTCTATCCATAGGATGGCTAAAAGGAAAGATGGCCAGGATGAACCTCAAAAAAATGCACTCTGATATGGGCAGTCTTGGTCGTGTGGAGTTGGCAAGTGGCTGTGTTTCTCATGGCACCATGTTCCTAAGACCATATGGCCAATTCCCTCCCTCTGCCCCTTTCCAAAATTGGGGTTCATGTGTAAAGTTTTAGTCATGGTATCTCCCCTAGACCCATAAGTATGGCTATTCAGAGTTAGAGGAAGCCCTTGAGACCCAGGAACAGGTAAAGGTGCTCCAGGGAATGAGCTCTGTGGAGGATTCAGGAGACCAAGGCACCAAGCCCCCTGCCTTGCACTGCCACTAACGAGCAGTGCAAGTCACTCTTTTCTCCTTGAGCCTTGGGTACCCCATTGGTAAAGAGGCCCAGTGCCAGCCAGCTCTGTTGACCACTCAGGACCGTCAGGAAGTTCAAATGAATACTAATGTCTGGGAAAAGAGTAGGAACCTCAGGAATGTCCACAGTGAGCTGTGAGCCCCAGATCTGAGATGTTCTCTTCCTTTCTGTCTCAGGGCCTTTGCTCTTGCTGCTCCCTCTTCTTGGAATACACATCCTACATCTTAGCCCAGCTGACTCCTTCTCATCACTCAAGTCTCCATCCAATGTCAGCTCCTCGGAGAAGTCTTCCCTGACCACCCTGTTTATGATTCTGATGTTCCAATGTTATTCTGTGGCCCTTCATCTGCTTCATCCATTGTCATCAGCTGAACTTGCATTATGTGTCTAGTGTCTCCCCATAGAATATACCTCACAAGGGCTGGAATCCTGCTTGGTTTGTTGTGACCATCCTCCCCCTCTCTGGAACAATTCAGTATGTGTTAGATAAATTAATGAATGGTAAGACTCATTCTCCATGACAAAATCTTCTTCTTTATAAAGGGTTTGGAGAGAATGCAATTTCCTTCAATTCCCAGAACAAAGCCATGGACAGGGATTTGGTGGAAGGTTAAGGGGTGGAGACCCTGGGAACCAGCAAGCTCTTCTCAGAAAAGCCCTCCATGCAGGCATGGAGTCTGCTCCCTAATACTTCTTTCCCCCACACCCTGCATCTGTCAACTTTTGTTCTTCCTCCTCCCACCTCACAGCCTTAGGACAGCAGTCCTGGAAGCTCAGTGTGACCAAGAGACCCAGAGAGCCCTCTCCCTGGGTTGTACGTACTGGGAGCCTGCCTTCCAAATGCTGGCTGGATATCTGCATCCCTTATGGAGAAGAGCAGCCCCAGGAGGCAGGAGGGAAATCTCTTTCTGCAGGGTACTGCCCAGTCCTTGCCAGAGATGGCCACACAAGTCAAAATGCACAGCCCATTTGCACCAGGACTGTATTACACCAAGAAGCCTGCCCTACCTATGCTTCCATAATGGTCATTCCCAGCCACAGAGACACCCCCCTCTTTCTTGGGTACAGATGCCCAAGAGGGAGAGGCTACCTAAGGCTGCCCCAAAAAGCAGAGCATTGGCCAGTTAGTGAGACCTGCATGCACAGGTAGGAACAATACCTCGTTGCCTCTGACTCTGGACAAGGACAGGTGCTCTCCCTAATATACACCTCAAAGATGACCTCTGAGGTCACTCCTCTGATAATCTAAGAATCTTCCATTCCATTAAGGAGAGGCCAATTTCAGCCTCAACAAACTTCCTGGAGCACAGTGGATGGCCTCCATTAGAGAGGCTTTGGAGATGACAGGTGCATTTGGTGAGAGGAGCTACTAACTGAATGTGAGTCCCAAGATGCTGGGAAGAAGTTGGATGATTAGGATCTCCCCAGCCAAAGATAAGCAGGAGGAGGCCATGAGCATGGCGGGCAGGAGATGTGTGTGGAGCTGACACCAACCAGGTGGTGTGGGACGGAGAGAGCTCTGACAGCTTTCTGAGACTTCAAAACTATTTTCTCTTGCCAGCTACTGATTATTGAATTACTGCCTGAAGACACTCATTTCCAGTTGCCTTATAACCTCTGTCGAACAGTGGGCAGGATCGTCAGTGATCCTCACTCAGAGAGCTTTGGCAATCTTGACCCTGAGTCCATGGGTGGGAGCCAGTTTTCTTGGGTTTCTTTTTTGGGAAGTTTCCTACTTTTGACCTCACAAAAGGCCCAAGCAGACCCACAGAGGCAGGCCACCCTCAGCTTGTTGGCAATTCCTATGCCCCAGAGACGCCCACCCCCCAACAGAATGAACTCAACACCACTGCTGGTGGCACAGCTTGAACCAGACACCAGCATGACCCAGTCCCCCAGCCCATTTATGCCCACCCTCTCTCCCAAGAGCATCTCTTCTCTTAGAAGGGAACCTACAGAGCTTCTTAAAGAGGGAAATGTGCTAAGATGTGAAAAAGCCAGAACCACAGAAATGGGAAAAGGCAAGGTTAAAAGAAGCTTGACTCCAAACAAAGCTGCCCGTGTCGACACGGAGGCAGTTAGAGGCTGGGCAGGCCCAGCATGGTGGCCACTTTGTCCCCAGGGCAGCTGACCGCTTGTCCCCAGGATGTGTTTTGATGACTCCCTGAAATGAGCGGGTGTTTTATGGGAGGGTAATTGGGCATAATTCCCTTCAGAACTTGCAGTCAACAGGCATCCCTACAGCTGGCCCTTATTTGGTGGCATCAGCAGCTATTGCTATTTTCATGGCCAATTTATGAAAGACTCTCTGTTTTTTGAGGAGATGTCACAAACACAAAGAGGGGTATATTTATTGATATGCTTAAAATATAGGTTTTTAACTCGATTCCTTAGCCCTTAAAAACAAAGTAAGGAGATAGACAGATCCGATTATGTTCTGACTAGTTTCCGCCAGCCTGCCCAATGGGAGCGTTTGTATATGGTTCTCGGTGGCGCTGAAATCTGCTTAGGAAAGCAACAAGTCCTTTGTTCTGTTGACAGCAGTTATTACAATTAATTCATTTTGTGATTGGTACTTGCACTGAGTGACAAGGTGTTATTTTACCTCAGTAAAAGTTAAAGTGGTAATATCTACATGTTCAGCAACACCGTGGGCTTGCTAGCGTTCAAGAAGAAAAGGCTGACTTGAGGCTGCCTGCTCAGGCGCCACCCTCTCCACAACGCCCATGCTAGCTTGACTGGGGGGATGCTGGTTACTCTGCGCAAAACTTCTGCCTCCCAACACAGTGGGTTGGTTGTCAAGTTTTCATCAGGGCATGAGGTCTGAATATGACTCGGAGGGAGTGTCCAGGGAGCAGGCTGATGTCCCAATATGAGCTGATGGCGTGCCTTGCCATTTGACCCACCACCGTTTATTCAACGTGGGTTTTCACTTGCAGGCCTGGTTCTGCTACCTGGACACGGTGGCACTCCCGATGTTTGGGGCTCGATAATTCTTTGTGGTAGGAGGCCAGCCTGCACACTATCCCTGTGCTCTGTGTACACAGTATCCTTGGACTCTGCCCACTAGGTGCCAGGGGCAATCTCCCTCTTCCGGTAACAACAACCAAAAATGTGTCCCAGACATTGCCAAATCCCCTGGGTTAAGTAGCACTGCTGCACGCCGAACCCCTGGCTGTTTGTCGTAGTGTCGATGGAGGATTCTAGAACATCTCCTCTGATGTTGGTTCTTTCTCAAGTTCTCTGAGGAGGCTGGTTATCCCACTGCTCAGAGGCAGAGGGGTAGATCACAGCAACCATGCCCCAGAGAAAACGGTATAGTGGGCAAAGGAGAGTGGTGGATGAAGAAGCTAGAGACCTTAGCAAGAATAGAGTCACAGAGTCCCTTTCAAAGAGATGCTTTTCCTGATGTCCCAGACTTCTCTTTAGCCAGGATGAGCAAAAGAGGGCGTTTCCTGGTTATAGGTTCTTCCCTCCTCATCAAGCTTTTCAAAAATTCATAATGTAATAAATACTCCAACACAAAAATATATTGAACATAACTGTCCTTAGTCATTATTTTGAATGTCAATAACTACGTACCAGTCTTTCAGCAATGCTGGTTATCTGAGTGCTCTGGCTTCTGGATAAGTGGTAGCCCCTCTATACTGATTTCACTTGCTCCACTTAGATGCTCCACTGGACTTTCCTATTTAGATGACACCTCGTTACCTCCAGGGAAGGGTGCAGGATGGATTCCATCCCAGAGGTCAGGACTGCCTCAGAGAGGAGAGCAGTCAGTTTTGTGTAGCAGGGACATAGGATGGCAAAGTCCCAAATCCATGACCAATTAACTGGGGTCCTAATACATCAGGGCCAAGGGCCTACTGTCCCAGCTGCACCAGAGAAGGCTGGATTTTGCCAGAGTTCAAGGTCCAATCAACATGTTTTTCAATATGAACAGCTCAGCTGAACTCGACTTGCGTAGTGCCTGGGCTTGGGAAAGCCATTGACAGGGAGCCACAGAACAGCCTTTCAATTTTTTTTTTTTATTAGCAGTGTTCATCACCTTCTCAAAATCAATTGCATATTTTAAATTAAAACAAATGACTGTTTCGAGACTAATCAATAGTTGCATCTTTGCCTCTACAAATGTAAAAAAGTCGAATATAAAAAAAATCCTCATCTTTGCTTACATCAATCCAATTTCAATATAATTCAATATTTAATAAATATAATCCTCTTTCTGTGGAACAATGGCACAAACAATGCAAAAGTTTTCATGGTATCTAAGACCTTGTGAGTGGAAAAGTGTTCCCTCTTCCCTGTAAACTTCTGGCCTCCCAAGCTCTTCTCCCCCCACCCCTTCACACATTAGAAGATGTTTGTTCCTATTAAGTCTAAAGAAAAGGGTTTATATATTTAATGACTCTAAAACCAAAATGCTACCCACTGTCTGCACAATTGCCATTTTATCTCTTTAAACTTCTCCGGCTTGACGTTTTTAAAAGGGCAAAAGCAGAAAACCCTTATATAATACCTAATTTGTACATCTGCGGGTTCCCTCTGACTGGCACAGGCACCATATGTTTTTAATTATCATAATAGCCCTAAAGAACCTGTTCGGTGGGAAACACATATGATCCTTTTATTACTGGTTTGTAATTTAAACAGTTTTAACAGAAAAGGTCTGGCTATCGGGGAGTGACAGGTTCAAAGGCCCACAATCCTAACCATTGACCTCTGGAAGCTCAAGTTCAGTTCCCACCCACCGAGGCAGGACCTCCTTCCCTCTGCTTGACAGAGGTAATTGGTCACATGTGAAGCGGCTCTCCCGGACCTCTGAAGACATAATCTGTGATCCCTGTGACTCTGAGTTTCGGTTGGAGCCTGCCACAATGAAAATAAGGTTGATAAATATTATCCTAGTCTGGCCTGGGCTGCTTTCTCCGTTGGGGGCTGGGCCTGCGAGAGGCTGGGCCACCCACTCTCTTCTCAGTCCCACCTGGGCCCCAGGGAACAATTGGGAAGGTGAGAGGTCAGGTCGCCTTGAGGCCCTCTCCCTCAGGGCTGGGGGGAGAGAAGGGGACAGTCCTGTCCCCCCTCCCCACCCCCACCCTCAGGACTGGAAAGGGACTGAACAAATAAAGTTCTAAAAATAACTGATTCCAAGACTGAGAGAGAGAACTTATCTTGGGATTATCTAATGCGAATTTTTCTTCGATGGAAAGTTGAGAAGACTGAGTTTTTGGAGCCCACCTCGCCTCGTCCCCAGCCAGGTTTCTCTCCCACCTGTTCCTGAATGAGGTTGTCAGGAATTAGCTGTTTTGTTTTATTTGTCTGTTTTTGATGCATTCCAACCAAGTGTTAACTGCCACCCACAGGGACTCCGGATCTCCACTGCCTGGCTTTGAACTTCAGCTTCCTCACTTTCTTGCTAAATGCTCTTGGGTAAGGTAAGTGGCTTCTCTGTGCCTCAATCTCCCCTAGGTAAAATGGGAAAAACAACCATTACATTTATCTCGTAGGGTTTTTCTGAGGATTAAATGAAAGAATATCATTTGTGCTTAGAACTGGACTTGCCCCTAGCGCATAGTAAGTGCTTACTGTATAAAAATAATCTTGGAAAGTGGGGGGTAACGCAGAGGACTGGACCCTGCTGCTAGGCTAAGAGGGCCAGTTCTTGAACAGAGTGAAATTATGGAGAAGAGTCATCTCTCTTCAACCCTGGAGACAATGCCCAACTCGGCTGGTTTGTTAAATAGGACAAAATCTTCAGGTTATAACTGATTTCTGGGTGGCTGCTCACAGGCTTGGAGGGTGAAAGGCGGCGGGTGGGGGCAGCGTTTGGAGCTGCGACTTAGCAGTGGCCATCTCAGTTTTCTCCTAGTCTGTCCAAATGGCAGGGCCATTGCCGTAAAAGTGTTTTTCTCTTTTCTACTCTTGATGTTTCAGTATTTTTGGTCATAGCCTGACACTGGCAATGCAGTGTATGAAGAAAGTGGTATCATGTAACTTATGATAGTAATTGCTACCATCTATTTTCACACGCTACTTGCCAGGCCAGGAGCTCGGCGTCCAACAGGCACAGCTCAGGGCACTCTGCATGCTGGTACTGCCCTACAGTCCTCGCTGTGCCCGTGCGCAGCTGGTGAGATGGAGGACGCGCCCCTGTGATGGAAGGCCTGTGATGCCAGGACTTGGAAGACTGGCCAGTGAGTCTACTCATCTCCATTTTGCAGGGAATTAACCCAATGTCTCTTGGCCTCAGTTTCCTCATTCAGACAATGGGTTCTGACAACTAAGTGAGTCTGGTCACGCGAAAGTGGCTGGGAACCAGAAAGCACTGAAGACGAACCGGCTAGCTGAAGGGCTGCAGGTGGAGATGCGCCTGCACTGGGCTGGCCGGCCTGCCTTGATGGGAGCAAGCCCGTCCCGGGGTGGCTCCTCTGCTCCCTCCATCCTTCCTCCTTCTGAGCAAGCTTTCTCCCTGGGTCAGTGGATGGGACAGGCGTTCTTTGGCCAACTCCACACTTAAGGAAGAAGGGAGGAAAACAGAAGCCCAGAACTGGCTCATGAAGTGACCCCAGATGACCAGGAGAGAAAACACTCTGGAAATTAAAAAAAAAAAGGGAGGTGGGGTTGGGGAGGCACCACCAAACCCCCGCCGCAAAGGGGCTGCTCTTTCCTTTCAACAAGAAGAGGGCCAGATGGCCACACTCATTTGAGATGTCAGGGGTGACCTCTCAACTCAACAAATAGCAAGTGCATCTTAATCAGCCTGCATCCTTCCTGTCCTCCGGACAAGCCGATGGTGCTGACCCGCCCCTGGAGGAAACGAGACCTTCTTAATCACAGGCTGCTTTGAGGGGCTGCACAGAGGAGCAGCCCTGGCCATAGCGACCGTGGTGACCATCCTCCTCCCCTCCATCCCTCCCGCCTTCTGCCTGCTAGAGCTGGCCCAGCTCGGTTACCTAGCCCGACCCAGGCGGGAACGAAGGCGCCTCCAAATTTCCAATTCCGGGAATCATAACTCACGTTACTTGGATCCCATCTGCACCCAGGGAAGGCAGAGCAAGGGAAAAGAGCATAAAACACAAAGTTCCCACAGACAACATCTGTCTTAGTGCAAACAATGGACCATTATCTTGTAAATAATTCTGATTAAGCTACAGCAGCGTTTCCTCCTGAAAGTAGAGCTGGAGAGCAGAGGGGAGGAGGGTGCCCTGGAAGGATGTGCCCTAGGACCAGCACTGCTCTGGAGCACCCCCCACCCCAGTGTTCTCACCAAGGGCCATTGAGTGCCCCCCATCCTGCCCGACCACCAGCCACAGAAGCGCCCCTCAGGTGGACCCCCTGCCACCTCCAAACCCCAGGCAGCTTCCTGGACAGTTTCTCTCTGCCTTGATCCTCTCATTTCTTCTGGGCTGTTCTCTCCCCTTATTTCTTCTTCCTCTCCCCTTTCTCCCATACTTCCTCTCCTCTCCTCCAAACCAACCTCTGACATTTTTCTTTTACTCCATTCTTATTTTCTCTCATCTTACCTTCTCCTTTAATTTCATCTTCCTGGATCTCCAGTTTCTCTTTTTCTTGCCTCTCTCCCTGTCCTTCTCTTTGGGCCTCTGCCTCCACATCTCTCCCTTTCTCTCTTCTTCCACGTCTTTGGCCTTTTGCTCCATCTCATGGTCCAGTCCTCTTTGCTGTCCACCCCTCCATGGCTCTCTCTCCCTTCCCCTGGCCCCACAACCCAAGACCCCGCAGCTTGCCAACCCTGCCTGGACTGTCCCCGGGGCTGCTCCAGCTTGGAGGGAATGGTGTCGAGGCCCACAGGCCCCTGGCTGCTCACTGCTTCACTCCTTTGGGGTGGCCAGGCCCTGGGGAAGGCCAGCTGGGACCACTGGGCACCACAGGAATCCCCCTTGCAGATCCCTCGTGCCCTGCCCCCATCCAAAAGCCTCCAGGCTTTCCGAAGTGGTCAGGTCAGACCCTCTGCACTCCTGCCCTGCCACCCACCTCAGCCTCTCCTATTGTACAACTCACTGTTGTTCAACTCATTGGCAAAATCCAGGTGTTTAGCCCATGCAAGTGAGAGTGGATTATTCACTTTGAAGGGTATTTACCCCAGTGTCCTTGAGAAAAATTCCCCGGTGATTTACAATTACAATCAAACCATTGACCTGAGTGTGATTTAGAGTCGACTCTCCAGAGAGTTCAAAGTCTTAGTGTAAAGTAAAGGCCACTGGTATAGGACTCCTCTTTGCACTGGTTGCCCACCTGAGCTTTTGAAGCATTCTCCCCGTTGGACTTCCTTTGCACCGTTAGGAATAGGAACACAGCTCAATCAGAACCCAAAGGGTTATTTCCGTGTGTTCTGGGAATGGTCTCATTGGAGCTTCACTGGGAAAAGTTCTCCCCTGCAGCCTCTCAGGGGTTCACTCCAGGAATGGCAGCTTTCTCAGCGGGACCATTGGGTCATGAGTGCAAGCTGGCAAGGACAGGGAGGCATGCTTTATAACATCTTACCCAGCTTCTCCACTCTGCAGCAAGGCCTTAGCACATCCTGGGTTTCATATGAGCTCTGCCTAGCATCTGAGTGGCAACAGAAATCCTAAAATAACTGAAATGTGGGTAACTTGCCAAACTTGTGTCAGTAGCCCATTTGTTGGATTACAAAACTGAGGCAATCAAGTTCAAAAATGCTGATAATAAGACATTCAATTGAAAACAAAAAGCCAAGGACTTGAGTGGTTCACACTTAGAACTGACGGGGGTTTTGCTAGTCAAGAGTGACTTTGAGTGCCCAAGGGTGCTCTGAGAACAGAAAAGTAGAACGAGAAACAGGTCTTAAAGAAAGAGCATGGGAACAGTTTCTGTGCCCAGTGCATGAAAGATGGAATCTGGCGTTAGCTCACTACCTCTTTTTCCTCCTTCTAGCTGTTATCAACTGAGGGTACATGCAACCAAGAAGGACACACTGGTTTAACAGATTGGATTTGCAAAGTGCTTGCAGAAATCTTAATCATCATGAATCTCATTTGTAAACACGAGGTTGAAAAAATTTTTTTAAATTTAAAAGTCAAATAGTCAAGTTTTCCCCATACTTCCAGGAAGCCAAGTATCTAGTTACATTGACCCTACTCTTTTGTGTTATTCTGACTGACTTCCAGATTTAAGAGAGAAATCCCTCAATTATCTTTCTATGATTTAATAAAAAATTTGTTCATGACACAGCAAGTATGCACAGGGTATCCTCCAAGCTGAAGTTGCACATGCCAGTGTACCTGTGGAAATGCTAGCTTGACTCCAACATCCCAAGGCCCAGCTGGAGTGAGTGCTCATGAGGACTCTAGAAGGTCATCTGCAAAGTCAGAACTAGAAGTGATCTTGAGAGTCATAGGATTGTACCAAGAGGACATCCAAGTCAGCCCTCCTTTCACCCACAGGGAAACGGTGTCCCAAGAAGAGCAGGGACTTGCCTGAGCTCTTTAGTAGGATGCCAGGTCTCCTGACCCTCAGGCTAGTCCTATGATCCTGCCACCAATAAATCTAAGCTGAGAAGCTGTGCACATCTCAATATTGAAAATGAGCACTTCATTTCCCATCAGGGGCCATGGAATGCACTTCTCTTCTCATCTCTGGTTCTGGCAGACCTGTGACCTTCAACAGTGAGGGAACAATGAGGGAAGGTGTAAAATTTTCAGGCCAAGGGCCTCCCCCTGGTAGTGGATGCTGGTGGTTCTGCTCCTTCCCTTCTGGTTCCCTGGCATGCCAAAGCCTCTTGTTTTTCTCTCCCTGAAGATTTTCTCTGGTCACCTGACAAATGCTTGGCCTCTGGGGTGAGCTGGAGTGATGTGCAACTTAGTAGAGAGCAGAGTGGGTGGATAAATGTGCCAGCTTCTTCAACCCTCAGAAGGAAAATTCTGGGGTGTGCCCCACACAAGTTCTTAGAGAATCCCCAGAAGGCCTGAGCCCTGTTGCCAGCAACAGTAGCTCTCTCCTTACAACATCTGGGTTGGTTGTCTCTCTCTTCTCTATCTTCTCACTAGCTCCCCAACTCATGCTTCCTAGAATGGCCCTGTGTCAAGACAAGGGTCTTGGGATCTGTTTTTGGAAGGATCTGAACAGGTCTCCAGTGAATCTTAGAGGACTGAGATCAATGGTCTCTCTCCTTGACAAGAAAGAGTAGTAAGCCCCTAATTATCTACCAGGGCTACTCCACATTCTGGCAAAATGTCTGCCTCCAGCCCTTTCTCCAGGTGTGTGGCACACTTTATAGCAGGCAATTCTGTGGTTGGCCCAACTCTTCCCCCAGAATTTACAAAATATCACTCAAAAGGAGAAAAGCAACCTGTCCATCACATAAAAAGAGCAATGATTTGGTAAATTAATTGCAAATTTGCTTTCCCAGCTTGGTTGCGTTTCTTCTTTTATGTGGATAATTGAGAGCATATTAGTTAATCTGACAACAACTGAAGTTCAAAAAGAAAATGTAACCTGTGAGCAGTGGATTACCATTCAATGGGCGTGTCTGGACAACTCTGCAAAGAACATGGAAGGCAAAGTCCTGGTGAGGCCAGCCAATGTTTGGGTGCACAAATAGACATTTTTTTTGCTAATTAAGTAACTGTGCAGAGTTTCCCCAGATTTAACCTAGAAAATGAACGTTATTTGCTCTAGTGGCAGAATTCAGTCATGCAGAGACAGCGTTGCCCCTGTGCCACTGCTAGTTAGGAATGTAATTTAATCATTGTGAAATTTCTTTGATAAAAGTGACTACAGGTAAGTAAGTAATAATGTCGCAAAGTCTAGATCCCTTTATCTCCCATGAGTCTATCTAAATTTCACCAAAGTGAAAACATTTCCCAACATGTGTCAATGAGTTGATTTGAAGACTCTCTCTTACTAAAATCTGCGGAGCACCTTTTACTTCCTTGGCCTCTCTCATCTTAAGTCATGGATACTTCCTTGAAACTCTGCTCTGAGAGACAATGGGACTTTCTTACCCGTATCAGACCAGAGGCTTCTCTAGACCTGGGAAGAACCCAAGTTCCAGCAACTGGAGGGCTGAAGGCAGATCCAATAGATGGTGGCTGTGGTGGTCTCAATTCTGAGTCCAAGCAGGTGGGGCTTGTTGTAACCCCAGGTGGGGACGGGGGTGGTAACCAACAGGAGGCAGACCGCCAGCCCCATACAGGGCTGTGAAAGGCACCCGGCCGCTCCAGAGGGCGAAGCCCCCCAGCTCTCTCTCAGGCAGCAGAGAGGATGTTCCCAAGGATGGCACTGAGGAGAAGGGAATGCTGATGAAGAGGTGGGTGGGAAGCAGGCACCGCCTGAGGCATTACGCGGTGGGTGCAGTGAAATGAGAGGTGGGCAGGGGGCTGTGAGTGTGAGAATCCACAAGGGTCTCCTCCAAGCCTGAGAAGTTACCTCTGGGGAATGACTCAGGAAATAGCCTCCTGCTTTAGAAGCGGAAACGCTACAAAGTCCTCCAGCTTGGAGACCCCAGTAGAGGGATGGGGCCTCCATGGAAGGAAGAAAGCACAGCAGATGCCTGGCTATGCCACTCCAGGGAGCCTTCCCGGCTGACAGCACGAGGCACCCAGATGATCTGCTGCCTTTGGCGGCTACTCCTTCCTCCTCTTGTTTTGCACTGGCTCAATTCTCAGGGCCCCATCTCTCTCACCGCCTCTGGACCCCTGGGGGTCCCATCCCAGCAGGATCAGCAATACCAGCAGGTCCCATGGTGGCACTAAGGGAGGAGGGGAAGAGACAGCGATGCAGAACAAAGCCTGGGACAAGGTCTCCCACCTGGGGCAGAGGTCTCCCAAGGACCCTGGTTGCCTGCAGCTGAGCCCTCTCCTCCCTGTCCACATCCCCAGGCCACTTCCTTTGAGCAGGTGCCAGGCTGTGGTGGCATTTGGAAACAAGGGAAAACACTCCAGGGTCCTTTCTGTGCAAACCCAGCCTACATGCTAGTGTTGGGAACTCACTACATCGACCACCGGCCTGGTGATGAGGATCCCTTTGCCTTTAGGCTGCCCAGGTGTTTGGGGATCCGTCACATTTTCCAGAACCCACAGTGTGTGTTCTCAGCTTCATGGAAACTGTAGTGGGTACCAAACCCTGGAGAAGCTAGCAACCTTCTTCAAGAAGAATGATGTTTTTCATTTTGGGTTTTGGCATGTATTCTCAAACTTGGGATTTCTCACTTCCCACCCACACCCCCAAATAAGAGACAATGGAATACTGTATTAGAGTCTTCGGGGTCAAGGTCAGGGGACTGTTTCAACCAAGGTGATATAACTGTCCTGTTGCTAAGGCCAGGTTGTGAAATTGGACATTTCTGGGCCTCTATCCCCATGTTGACATGGGACGCTATTTATTTGGAGGGTGGGAAATAGACATGGGGGATGGCACACATTTGTAGGATAATGTATAAGAGCTTTGTTCCTGTAGGACAAGTTAGAGAGGGAGCAGGGAAGTTGGTGGAATTTAGAAGTTTATAAAACACACCCAATAAAAGAAGCTTGGAAATACTGCTGAATTAGTAGGATTCTAAAATCCAGCTCATGGACAGAAAAAAAAAAACAAGTAACACAAACAAAAAGCCAAATCCTTCCTTCCTGCATACCTCCCACAATGTGATGAGGTGGGGGAGAGAGCAGGCAATAGCCTGTGATGACAAAGGCCAACCAAAAAACCAAAAACTTCTCAGTGGAACAAAAATACTCTGAAACGCCAGTAATTCTGAGCACCTTTTCATTAAAAACGACCCTTCCCTTCACCAGATGAAAAGAACACGTGAAGGGGGCCGCAAGTGGTTGGGCATGAGCCGCCTCCCACCTCCGGGTTGCAGCACCCCCGAGTGCTGCCGGGGTTGTCCGCAGCCGGGTGCCCAGCCCTCCTCTATTCACCCCTTCTGGGAGCAGCTGCGGGGTCCAGGGGCCCGAGTGTCCTTTGCACAGAGAGCTGCACACATGTCCCTTGCCTCTCTCCCATCCACCACAGTCATCCCACCCAGAACAGGAGGTCACTTTACATTTGCATGTTTATGAATCGTTATTTATGGGCCCCCCCAAAGATGGATGGACAAATGCAACACGATGCCCGTCCAACAGCCGAAGGAACAACATAAATGTTATTTCCTGGATGTCCTGTGGCGGCTTCCAACAGATAGAAGAATGTCGAGGGGTGACAGGGGTGTGGTGGAATGAATTAACATAATGACTCAAAACTGCACTAATGTTTCACAGCTTTTTTTTATTAGCAATACCAAGATAAGTTATTGAAGCAGTTTTAGTATTGTTTTACATTCCATTCATAAATGACCTAACTTGGAACTCAGCATACAGCACACTTAAAGATATAGTTTGACACTTATTCAGAAAGCTACAATTATTATAACTTACATGCCTTCATTACCAGGAACACCTTAATATATCTTCTAATTACTCCAACAATACTCTATTCCACAGCACACGATAACCCAGTACAAGTTTATACATTTTGCTTCAATCACCATTTTTTAAATTGTGGATGTCAAGGTGCTGCTCGCTGGAATGTCACTGTCATCCGTCCCCGGCTAATAGGACCACCTGACACAATATTAAACTAGCAATATTACCGCTGAAATACTATGGAGAAAGATAATGACTGGACTTTTCTGTATTCTTCTAAAGTGTTACAAAATACAGTACACTCAGACACAAGCAGTAGTGCCAACAAGATCACCCCCGCCCACCTCTAGAGGCTGTGCTGAGCTGGCAGATCAGGCCCCACGGTCAGGTTTTCCACAGGTGATAGGACCTCCAATCCACCAGCCTTTATCACCCAGGATTAGGGATTTTGAGGGCATTTTCTCTCCTGTTCAAGTTACTAAGCCTTTGCGATCCATGACTAATAGTGGAACATATGGGGCAGTATTTTTAGCCTCCACGATTATTTTCTATATATACTGTAGGTTGGTGTGCCGCGTGTATACACATACCTATGCCAAGAGTAATTATTTATTCAACACACATATGTGTATACATTCTTCTCTTGACTTTACACGATTAACAAGCTTCAGATAACCACCGAGGAGCACGAACAGACAAGGGCAAGTCCAGAGAGACCGACTAGAACAGGGGTGTCACTTACCTGCAAGAAAATGTGCAGATTCATTAAACAATCCAGAAACCATTTTGGCTAGAGGCAATTGAAAGCAAAGGCAGGGCCACATTCCCTAATTGTTTAATGGAATAATGACAATAAAGCAATATTTATGAAATTTGGTCCTTCGTCTGGCTAAAGCAAGAATAGTCTACATGATTAGAGCAGGTTGGCAATTAGATGCAGAGGTGCTGTTGATCAGTGCTAAGTAATAGGAGATAATTACTACTTATTTGAAACCTGGGCTTTGCACACAACATCTGAAAATAAATTAAAAAAAAAAAAAAAAGAAAATGAGAAAGACCCAGATTCCTTCCACAGCTAAGATGTGGCATGTGTCTAGATAGCTGTCAAGTCCAACCATCACTTGACTTAACAGCTTAAAAAGGTGGATTCCACAGCTGAAAACCCAGGCATGAGACCCACCTTAAGAACATGATGGGGTTCCATTGTACCTATTTTATATATCCAGTGGCTAGGTCTGCTTCAAGAGTTTGCATTTCCCAAGTGGGATGGGTGTCTATTCTGACAAAACTCTTTCTCTTCTTCCCTCCCAATCATAAAGCCATTGCCAAGGAGAAAAAGTGTATTTTGAACCACAGGCTTGGTTGCTTTCTCCTCCCACCCTAGACTTGGTCCTGGAGAGCAGGTATCAAGCAATCCAAAGAGAATATGGTCACGGCAATGAAAATGAAAGCTACCAGACTTTCCTCCTGCTTAAGAGGCACTGTTGATTCAGACAGTAGCTTCTGGAGCCAAAAATATGCAGCAAAAGGAAAGGAACATAAACAAGGCTAAATGTCACCAGTGTTTGCCGACTTACAGACACCATCCATTTGTTTGTTCTGAAATGACGAGTGGACCATTTGGCAAATACAATGGTATTCACACAACAGTTCTGTCATCCTGCAGTGCAAACGACATCACGTCAGTGGCATTCCATTTAATTTTAAAAAAGGGAAGGGGAGGAGGAGATGAATGCCAAAAAGAGTTTGGAGAAGGAAGGCTGCCATCCAAAAGGCTGCCCCTTAGTCAAGGATGGTGCACAAGGCAAGACTTGGGCAAGGGCAAGGAAGAGCCTGTCTGGGGTGATGATTTCTGTAGGAGGACTTCACCAGTGCTTTGCCCCACCAGAGTCCAAAGGCAAGGGCTCTACAGGAACCAAGCAGGTAGGGTGCGAAGCAAGCAGGGTGGATTTTACTCTTGAACATCAGGGCAGGCCAAATGGTCCTCCCCACTGGGATCTAATACCTGGCCCTGGACATATAACTCCCCTATACCTGGGAGCAGGCTGGAGACCCATGGAGTCAATGGCCAATCAGAAAATGATAAAATTGGGCAAAGGGAAGGAGTGCAAAGTTGTGCTTTATCCCAGGCTCTGCCAGACCATCCATATGAGAATCAGTTCATGCAGAATAGGAGAAGGGACAACAATTATTCATTTGGTTTTAAGCAAAGCATGCCAGCCCAAGGGATCCTAAGAGAAGAACCCCTGGAATCCAGCTGCCCTCCCCGTGTGTGCTGGCTGTCGCCTGGGCTCCCAAAAACTTTGCAGATTTGGATTTCATGGTTCTCTTCCTAATTTAAGCTCCTTTCTTCTTTAAAAGCTGCTGGCATCAGGACCACAACTTAGAGCTAGAATTGTTCTCAAGAGCAAAAATGTACCAATGGACAGAAAGGTGGGTGTCGCAGCCTCTGTGTGGCATTGTTTCATACATTCACACAACGTTCTCTGTATTTTCACGTATCTAGTCACAGCTCCCTGGGAAGTCCCTAATTGACTGAAGACCTCACCCATTTCCTGGTCAAAGACTGAGCAGGCAAGGCTTAACTCCTACCCCTAAATTTTTGCCTTCTATCAGGAACAGAGCTGAGTGGAAACTGAATGGGATAATCATTGCAATGCAGATGTCATCACAAAACTGCCCAAATCGTCCTCAAAGCTAACTTTCCTGAAGAGCAAGGAATAGCTATCAACAATTTGGCAAGGTAGACAGGAGGAAATGAAACATGTCTCTAGACCCTTGACTGAAAGTAAGATCCAAGCTCACTAAGTTCTGAGGGACTCATTGAGCCCAAAGACACTTGGATGGATGCTATCACTTCCTTGTCTCCTTTTGGAGATAGAATCTCTGCAAGGTTACACAGACTCAACTCCAACCACTTAGCCAAGCTTTTCTACATCCACAGTCTCAGTCATCCTCACACAGTGAGGGGTCAGAGGCTTTCTCAGAGCAAGCTCCTCTTAAAGCTGTGACAACACTCCTCCCTCTCACTCTTCACCATTTTTCCACCTGCACCAGCAGTGAGGGAACAGCTCTGCAACCTGTCACATCTAGTAAAGACTCTGGAAGTCTTTACTAGATAGGCATAGATAAGGCCTTGCAGAAACAGGTATGCCCAGGCCCATCTGGGCTTACCTATCAGTCCTCTCTCTAGAAAGCTCCTCTCTCATGTTGCTTGACATGACAGTAGACGGAGCCCTGCAGCTGCTAAGATGGGTCCTCTCCTGCATCAGCTCCCTGGACAGAGAAATAACAGAGAACAGGTCCCTGCATATCTTCTCGAGGACACCCACAGAAACTCACCCGTCTTTACATTAGAACATGGGCCAGCAAACTACAGTCCATGGGCCAAATCCAGTCTACATCCTGTTTTTGTAAATAAAGCTTTATTGGAACACAGCCACACCCATTTGTTTACATATTGGCTACTGAAGTTTTGGAGACACGATGATGGAGATAAGCAGCTGTGACAGAGACCACATGTCTTACAAGCCCAAAATATTCACTCTCTGGCCCTTTAAAAACACATTTGATGACACTTCTCCAGAGGGGATAGCTTGTAAAGTAGCAAATATTTTCAAGCTGCTTACCCTGAGAAATCAGTGAGGTTTTTGGAGGACAGAAGCCACCTTTTAAGAGAATTCAGCCCAGTTATCCTGGTTCATTTCATCACATGTTTTGGAAGCCATGAGATGAAGAGGTTTCCAGGGGCCACATCTTTTGGGGGTCCAAATGTCTTATTGCTGTGGAGGCCCAAAGGACCCTTTCTCCATAGTCTCAAGCATAAATTGGGTTAGAGAAGCCAGTTTTCCAATAAACCGAGAATAATAAATAGAGACTCCTGGAAATATTCCTGTTAATGACCTTGTCTTCTCAATAAAAGTCCTCATATGCCTAAGCTTTGGTTGTCACTGCATGCAGGGCCACTATACCAATGTCCAGAACAGAATGCCTAAGGACAAAGGGGATGATGCCTTTTTCCCTGCCTCTCCCTTAATCTGAACTTAGTTATTCCCCATCAGCCCTATGATGGGGCTCCTCAAAAGACACAGAGCAAAACTTGCTGATGAGACTGAGTACACAACAATTTCAAGTGCCTGGCCATCTGCTTCAGGTTCGAAAGGCAAGGAGTAAGACTGATTGGGTGGCTCTCCAAATCCACACACCCTGGCATAAAACATGTGCTTTCATCTTTATGCACAGTCAGCCCCAATGGTGGTGTGTAGACCAACTTGTGCCCTGTCTATGTGCATGCCAAAGTTGGGTCTTCCATGTTCTCTTGGATCTCCAGGCTCTTGACTGACCAAACCATTCCACCAAACTTTCTCAGACTGGATGAGAGGATTGTCTGCATTTTCTTGTTGTCAGTAGATATGAACACTGCTGTGGCTCTGCCCTAGTCCCTCTCCCCTATTTAAATACTTGTTCCCAGAGAAAATCCAGGCCAAATCCATTCCAATAAGGTCAAGGGCACATCCAACTTCTGAGTCCCCTTGTATGTTATGTTCTTCAACATAATAAAGATATATGGGTCATACTGGAGTCTGGAAGTCACCTCAAGAAACTGAGGCTTGGGTTGGAGTTGGATTTCATGTAAGCATGTAAGGAGATCTGACCCATAGTGGAATCTGACCCCTTCTAGAAGCAAAACTCCATGTCTTCCTGCTCAATCCAAGATGGCACAATCTCTTCCTCAGGATCATCCATAACACATGTCTGACTGATTTGTGCACCCACCCTCCATGGAAGGATGTTGTGAAAATTCATGCTCAAACTCCTGAAGTTGGCAAATGCTACAGGCCTCTCCCTACCCATCTGGTTGGGTTAATCTCTTCCTTCATTGGCTTCCTCTTCTGCACCAGAGTTAGAAATGCATTGGCTATGAACAGGCAGGATACATTGACCCAGGAATCTAGATGCACAATTCCAAGGAACATAGGAGAAGAGTTTCAAAAAGTTAGGATGTAGGCTAGCCAAAATTAGGGAACTGGAGACTACAACCTAAGGATGCCCACAGATTTAGGGTTAAAAGACCCCAGCAGGGATCAGGGGAGCTGCTGAGACTTTTGATGAGTCTATACAATTGGAACAAGGTTTTTACTGTTGATTCCCAAACACTTCCACACCCCATGAGAATAGGGGGTTTCCTTAAAAAACAAACACTAACTCTTCCTACAAGTCTGTTTTTAGGGGCATCGAAGTGAGGTCTTTGGTTTACTAACTCAACAAAAGTAGACCCCAAAGACCATCTGAGAATGTGAACTATAATGATATGCCTTTTGTTTGGCAAGACCCAGTTTCTTGGGGAAAGGCAGCATTGACCTGGTGGGCCAGTCTGGAAATCCATATCTACTCAGAGTGCAGCAGAGAAGAGTGAATAAACTATAGGAACACTTCATTCCTTGTGCCAATATCATTTCGACCCTTGCAGAGGGAAGCCAATGGAGATTTGATGCTTATGACTATTACTTGTGCTTCTTACAATGCTAGAAAGAGAGTCAACAGGACTGCTTCCAAAAACTGTCCATTGTGCAGTCTGGTGGATTTTATTTTTTACCTCTGAAATGTTCACAAATATTAACCCTTAGAAAGGATGAACAGACATAGCCCTTGTGGTTACCAGGATACTGCAGCAGCCAGCAAGAAAGCAAGGAGAGGACTGCAGTGATGTCAGGCCAACTGTGGGAGTAAGAATGAGAACTGGACAGGGTCAGGGCCACCCTATCCCACCACCCCCCATCTCAGAGCAAGTGCAAGGGCAAGGAGGGGTCTTCCCTGCAGGCTTCCAACCAGAGGAAGAAGGTACAGAAAAAATTAGGTCAAAGGAAAGGCACAACTTGAGCTTTCTAAACAAAATACACTATTTTATGGCTTTGGTTAGTCTGGGATCTTAACAGGAGCAGAAAGTGGGGCAGAGGGCCCTGAGCCCTTCGGGAAGCAACCAAGATGCCTTGTAGCCTGGCTGGCCTGAGGGTCCTCACCCCCTAGGGGAAGGGGAGTCACAGCTTACATTGGAGAGTCTGTTGTTCAAAAGCTCAAAGTTTGGCTGAACAAGGCTTTTTTGCACATACCTGTGGAAATGGCAGAAGACAGTTGGGAGCAAGTATTTTGGGAGGGAGTGAAAAGGGCCTCAGATCAGGCAGCACAGAGGAAGAGGCTCACAAGACAGCGTAGTCTCCCTGACCTTCCTTCCTCTACCTTTTGCCTGGTGCAAAAGGACACCATTGGACAAGCTTCCTCAAAGGCGGGCAGCCTTCCTTCAACATTGATGGGAAGATGGGAAAATTAATAGGGGTAATATGAGCTCATTTCAATAATAATGAGCTTATGAACATGCCAGGTTTTGATCTTTTCTGATGCATAGATTCCTGGCAGGAACTCTGATCTTACGTAGGTAGTTGAAAGAACTGAAAATAGACTTTTAAAAAAATCCCCAAACAAACAACAATAAAAAGAAACCACCCCAATCACGCACTTCAACAATATAAAAAAGACTGAAATGCAGCTTCCCTCTACCCCCATAAAAGGGGGGTGGTGGTGGAATTGGACTGATATCAAGCCCCTTTCTTCTTTTAAATATTGGTTTTTTAACAGCTTCGAAAGTAATGAATTGTACGTGGCTTAAAATAGATCTGGGGTACTGGTTAATGGGGCCTTGTGAATCATTCAGCATAAGGAACTGTCAATATTTTTTTTGAGCTGTCAGAAATCCATTTAGTGATTTTTGACAATTCAAAAAATATTTCCAACTGCTTGATTCGGTTCTTAGTGAGTTAGGGAAGGAGAAAAAAAGAAGAAATATATCAATTCAATTTATGAACCCAGAGTCCAGCTTCCTGAATTCTGCTCTGCGCTCAAAGGTACCTCGGGATGCTGAGGTTAAGAAATACTACTTTAACTTTTCCTTCTTCTCTCTTTCCTTCCCTGCCTTCCTGTTCTCCTTGCTTCCTTCCTTCCTTCATCAGGTGAAGTAAAATCACAGAAACCCATTCATAGATTAAAGACAGAAATTTACCATGGTCTTTTGCCTCTAGCAGGAATATTTGGGGACTGGTTTCAAAGGGAATAATACAATGAGTTTCTCTTTGGAGAACAGCTTTCAGATATGAATTTCTGGTGCCTAGAGAACGACTGTGCTCCTTCCTGCCCCACTCCCATTCATTTGATCCAATTCTAGGCTTCAGATTGATCTTTTAGAAAAAAATCTGGAATTATTTCAGGGCAGCCATATTCTTTCAGGACGTAAAGAAGCACCGGTTTGCTGACAAGATCCAAGACACAGAGGATCTCAGCGCTGCTAATCAGGGACTTCACAAAGTACATTTCTTGTCAGAACAACAGACAGACAGGTGGATAGACAGACAGACAGACAGAAGGCAAAAGTAGAAGGGCAAAGTCACAGTAACTTCCATTTGGTATATCAAAAGAGGAATCACAAACACTCCAAAACCATCTCCCTATTTGGAGAGAGGGTCACTTTATTTCTATACTGTGGTTAGTGTGATATTATTTTAGCATCCTCTAAGTCAATAGAAAGAAAAGTTAAGAAAGCAGACTTGGCTGAGCAAAGCGTTAAGGAATTGACTTTAGGCATCTTATGCATACGTTGAAATTACTGAAAAGTTTGCAAGTTACCATTCTCTTTTTGCTTTTGCATTTGCTTTTCAAGTTTCTCCACCTTCAAGCTATAGATTAAAAACAGGAGTAGTTCACACTGAGGCACCACCCCCCTTTGCCATGCCTTTCAAACAGGCCTTTTAGAGCATTATAATGCAAACTGGAACCCAAACGTATGATTTCTAAAACTTCTAAATGAAACTGACTTCCATGATTGTCTATATTGCATATACAGCATTGGTGGGTTTTTTGTGGTTTTTTTATGTTTAGTTCAAATTTTCTAATGGCTAAGTCTACCCAGGTTTTTTTTGTTTGATTGTTTTGTTTGTTTTGTTTTTTTGTTTTTTAATGCACAATTCAGCACTGATGTTTTGGGAAACGAACTAAAGGAAGAGGATTCTAAAACTTACCACACAAGTCTGGCCTCTTGATACATCCAGAATTTGCTGTGCTACTTGCAAGTCCGTTAAAGGCTGCTAAGCCATCGGAACTGTAGGCCCTGAGGACTGACAGCATGTTCATGGGCTTTTCTAGACCCTGGGGCCCCCGATCCGCCTTGGGCAGGCCTGCCGAGGGGTCCTGGGCTGGAAGAAGGCCCGGGCTGTGCCACTGCTTCTCAGACGCCTGGGGTAAAGGTGAGACCAGTCCCTGGGCGGGCTGGGGGACTCCCGGGGGCAGCAGACTGTCACCCCCTTCGCTGCTGTTGTCCTTGCTGAGGGCAGACAGTGGCTTGCTCATCATTTCAGGTTCGGTTTCAATATCCTCTTCTTCGTTGTTCTCTCCCTTGGAGGAGTCCATGTCCTCTGAGGAGGCGATGTCGGAGAGGTCATCAGTAGTGTTTTTATTTGTGGTTTCAGGGATCAGAATGGGGATGTCATCTTCAGAGTGGGCCCTCCCATCGGGCTCATTGTTGGGGCAGGAACTGGAGGCTCCCGAGCCAACTATGCTCGGGTAAACGCCGAACTGCTTGTAGAAGTCTGATGGAAAGTTACAGAAGGTGGGATCCATGTGGCTGGGCCATGTGCCACTCTTCTGCTCCCCCAAAGTCTCTTTGACCTGCCCTGGGGTGATCTTCTCAGAAGCAGAGTCTAGAGGGCCAATCAAATTGGAAAGGCCCATCTCTTTGTTTGATTGTACCGAGGGCAGCAGAGCCATTTTGCTTGCCTCCCTGGCTTGGTCTTTGCAATTTATGGTTATCCCCAAGGTGTTATCTTTGCGTTTTGCTTTGCCCAGGTGATTGGCCTGGAGATGAAGGGCCATCAGTTCCATGGACGAAGTTGTGAAAGAACAAAATAAGCAGCCATGCCACGCGATGTTGTCTTGAACAGTCACGGATGAGCCTGGAAGGGAGGCAGCATCTGGCCTGACGGATAAGTCTAGAGGTTCATATTGAGACTTCTCAGATTTCCTCTGGGAGGACTTCCCACTGGTCTTCTCAGTGCCACCGTCTACCCCATGGACTTTCATGGAATGAGCATCTGACAGGGCCTTGTCCTTCATTTCCTTCTCCTTCTTCAAGGAGCTTAGGACAAAGCTGTCCATGAAAGCTTGCAAGGACCCTTGGAAATTCACACCATTGCCCACAATACTTTGATAAGCTCTTCCAAGTTCAGAGAAGTGGGTACTTTTGGAAGGAAGGTCGGCACCTTTCAGAGCATCTGAAGGAACCTCAGAAGACATGCCAGTGGCCTGGCCCGGATGATCTCCAGATGAGAGCACGCCCGATGTCCACGGCTGAGAGGCAGTGCCGCCCCGGAAGTCGATTCCAGGGAGACCCTTGAAGGCCCCCCTCAGGATGTCTGGCCTGATAAACAAAGCTTTGTTTGACATCTCATCCTTCTGGTCTTGGTTTGGGGGCTGTCCGGGCAGGGTCCCAGTCCCATTCTGTCGTTCCCGATGGTGCCGTTCTAAGTGGTATTTTAAGGATGCTGACTGGGTGCCGGCATAGTCACAGTGGGGACATTTGTAAGGTTTTTCACCTGCAGAATTTGGTATAAGAAAAAAAAAAAGTGTTTATCTCATTTTGATGTGCTGAACAAGGCTAGAAGGATCAACATTTGTTCTTTGAAACAAAGCAGCTCAAGCTAATAATTAGTTAGAGAACAACTGTTTTTTAATAGAAGAATAATTCGTACTCTTAAGCTTTTTTAATGATTTTGTACCATTTGGGACTATTCAGGAATGACATACTATCTACACACAATTAGCTATCTTTTTCTTTATCTAACATGTGAAAACGGCTGTAGATTTAAAAGCTATGATTATGAAAATTAAGCATAATAATTTCAACCACAGTGATCATTAAAAGTAGAAGTTTAAAAAGACAAAGTATGTAACAAATGGGTGGTTGCAATATTTTGTGTATACAATAGCTCTAAAATTTGTTTAAATTATACACATGGAAACCATTTTTAAACCTAAAAATTTTATGGCACTGTTACGCAAGACTGAAATGAATGATTTAAGTCTTGCTCTGCAGTAAATCATGGATATAATTAGCAAATGGCATACTGCACAAGTAATTTATCATTATTTGGAGGGCACCATTCCAGACGGGCTCAGATATCTGCAGACCTACTGCATTGTTTCTAAATAAAGAACTATAAATACCGATTCTATAAAATATTAATACCATTACAGTGCATTATGATTGCAGCATGTAAAGACATATAGTTAAGATAAAAAGCAGTCAATAAAACTTAAAAGAAAATGAGTAATAAAAAGGCACAAAATATATTTAGTTTCTGTATTTGAAATTAACATTATCTACTGGTCTTTGTAGTGCCTTAAATTTGTACTAATGGCAAACCTAATGCTCCGGTAGTAAAATGTATAATTTACCTATAATAAGCGCTTTCTAGAGAATAAAAATAGCTTTAAAGAGTGTTTTAAAACATGTAAGATCATTTCCATGGATTAAATATTTATTTAAATTCAACACCCAACTTCTATTGTTCTTTCCACCATGGAAAAGATTTCATAATATATAACTTACATCTGCCCACACCGTGGAATAGAGGAGGACAAACAAATGTGGATTTAAGTATATTCCGAAAATTTGTTAGGGATCGTCTTTCCTAGACTTTGGAACTAAAAGTCTCTCTACCAGAAATGGGACTGTGACAGCCCCCGTCAGCTCATTCTGCAGTAGTGCCTTGTCAAGATCCGCCATGATTTCTCAGAAAGAGCTTAACTATTACCCCCTTCCCCTGTTCTACTATAAAACAGACTGATCTAAAAAGCAAGAGCAAATCACTGGTGAGGGGTATATTCTGAGGATATTCGACTGCATCTTAACCTCAGCGGATGCCCAGACTCCCAGTTCTCCAGACCTCGGGGAAGTCTCCTGTGGAGACAACTGGACTTTGTCAACAAGGGACACACTAGCCCAGGTTCAGAGCAGGGGACTCCACGGACATCTCCGGAGTGGGTGCTGGGACTTTGGAGAAGCCACACCTGTCTCAACAAAATGGTGGTCAAGTGCTCCTCGTTCATGCCTACAAGCAGCTGAGCAACTCCCTCCGCCAGTTCTTCGGAAATGTCCCGGCCATCCGGGAAGGGTGCCCGGTGGGGAATCTGCTTCTTAAAATCTCCAAGCCACAGTCCTTCTGGCTAACCCAATGGCATGGAACCAGGAGGAGGAGTCTAGTGCCTTCGAGATCAAGGAACGCATGGTTCCAGGCACCATTTCCCACTTCTTGGAGTTGGTCCCTGTGTTAGACACAAACTCACATCAGCCAGTGCTATTTGGACATCCCACCTGCAGGCCTAGGAAGCATCCCTGGACCACGCAGGTAGTTAGGGCCCTTCTGAGCATCCAGATGTTGCAGCCGACTCAGCTTACCTGGGAAGCCCAGTGGCCTTTGCAGCAGAAGCAATTCCTGAAGCTTAGGGGGTCAAGGTGGGGCTGGAGGCAGGAGACCCTGAGCAGAAACTCAGGACCTGGCTGTTGGTTAGTGCAAACTGTGGGAGGGCCCAGCAGAGAGCAGGCAGAGGGGGTGCCTACAGATATGGGGTGAGACTCAGGTTGCATTTCGGAAATGCAGCTGGAAATCATTAAGTGCATCTGGCCAAAGGTTTGTAGGGAATGATGGGCTCTCATTAGCAGGAGCTAAAGGGAGAGGATGTGGACTTTTACCTCCAGGCCTGCGGGCGGGATGGAGAGAGCCTTTAACAGTGTAGACTGCAGGGATACACCTAGGCAATGCGCCTGTACTTTCAAGGGACACACAGTTGAAAGGCACACTGGAGTAGTGATTCTCAAACTGCACTGTGCATGGGAATCACCAGGGGAGTTTGTTAAAACAGCAGGTCTGGGACCAAAAGCCTAGCAGTTCTGACTCCCTAGGGTGGGGGCAGAGGGTTGGTATATTTTAACAAGTACTCCTGGCGATTCTGATGCAGATTACACTTGACTGAAGGGCCACTGCAAAAACCACACTTGGAAAACCCAAAGCAGGATTGCCTGGGGAGCTTCAAAACATGCTGACACCTGGGCCCACCTCCATCTCCGGAAATTGAGTGAATTGGCCCACGATACTGCCTGGACATTGGGGTATTTCAAAGCTCCCCAGATGACCTCTACAGGAGCCCTGGGAAGTACCTACCTTTGAGGTAGGTACCTGGGCAGCTCGGCAGGGGAGGCAGTCTGGATGCCAGGAGGTGTCTGGCGAGGCTGGACTTGTACTACTTTGAGCTGCACTAGACACAGGGCATCCGTCTCCGGACCTTTGCATCCTCAGTCTGTCGAGTGGGAGGGTCAGAGTACCTGTCCTCTAAGGCCTCATCCCGACTCTAAACCTCACATCAAGACTGCACCAAGCGTCCCGAATGGGGCCAGAGACACATGTGGGTGGGGCAGACATGATCACACCTGGAAAGGTACAGATTCCTTTGCAGCCACGTTTCGATTGGGTGAACCTGTGCATGGAGGAGCTCTGACCTTGGCACTAGGAATTGAGTGAGGAGTTAGGCAAAGCCCTGCTCGCACAGCCTTTAGAGGAGGCATGTCAAATGGTAATGAAAGCAAGAGGAATGCAGGCACACACAGAAAGCATACAGGAGAGGGTCACTTACTCAATCCACTTCTCCTTCCAAGTTCAAACTAGGTCTTGGCTTCTGCGACTCCAAGGAAAGAAAGGCCGTAGAAGCAAGAACGGCAAATTCTTGGCATTTGTGTCTCCAAAGGCCCAAGCCCTGATAGACCGAGGGCTGCTGGGTGACCTTTCATGGGTTCTTTTATCTGCATGTCATGTGCATGGGCTTTAGAAAGTCACCTGCCCAGCTTTCCCCTGCCTTCCTTGCTTGCCGCCATCTATTTCTCTATACAGTCCCATGCCCTGTCTGCTCCCCAGAAGATTTTGCTCCTGCTTCTCCAGATAAACATCTCAGAGTCAAGTTCCATGGGATAAACCCAGTCCCTTGGGATCGGTGGGTTTGTTTCATGTGCCTACATCAACTTTATTTTCTTTAAAAACCACCGCAGCCTTCTTCCATGAGCCCTTCCTCAATTCCTATGTTCCAATTCCAATACGCAGCACAGGGAAATTCTTTGGAGACTAAAGCAAGCCCCCTGCCAGGGTGCGAATCTGGCCAGGCAGACACAGGGATGGGCTGGCCCCCCTGGGCCCACCAGCTCTGGGCTTCACTCTCCACTGGAAACATCCCAGCTGTTTCCCAAGTGTTCTTTCCCCCAAGGACACATTTCAGAGTGCTCAGAAGCAAATTTCTCACAACATTGGCCTAGCCTGGGCTGGGTATAAACTGAGAGGGGGAAGCCACCAGCAGATGTCACAGACTCTGAGCTGTGGTCAAGCTCTGCTCTTCCATTTGGCTGCTATAACGCTGAGTCCACCCAGGTAGGAGAGCTACTGCACTGGAAAGGTCACCAGCGTCTGGGCACATGCACCTGGGATCTGACGCTAACGAGTCCCAGGCTTCAGGGCATCACCAGACTCCCTGCCAAGGTGGGTCAGTGGTCTCCCCGGCCCTCCCCCAAACTCAGCCAGACTCTGCCCACCCTAGAAAAGCATTCCCTGGCAGCCTTGTGGCACAGCAAACCCCAGACCCTGCCAACAGCTGTGCTGAGCTGAAAAACTGGCCACTTAGAGTATAAATTAGTCCAAATCCCTAAAGGGAGAGCACTCAGAGTGTCCCAAGCTTTCCAGGGGGCCATGAGTCCTCTGGTCACTTCCACGGTCTCTCTTTAGATGTCTGGGTCTTTGCTGCCTGATGGAGGGACCATAGACTCAGATTCCTTCAAAGCCAGGCAGGACAGATGAGTGTGGCAAACAGCGGGATGGGGAATGGGAGACAAACACCTCTCCAAGGGGGCAGCTGCCACTCAACTCCAACCAGACACGAGGGCCGTCGACTTTCTGAGAACAGCCGCATGTCCAGGTTCCAGCGAGCACATCCTGCAGTATTCAATGTTGCCATCTACTTCAAACCTTTTTCCAACACTGAAAGGGCCCCAGCACCTTACTCTGTTGATCTGGTCTGGACCAGGGGGCCAGTTTGAAACTTGTGTCTGGGTGAGAACATGCAGTGTCAGATGGTTCGCTCATTGGCCTTGTAGGGGAAATCTCTCCAAATACTTGAAAGGAATAAAATGTGGGCCAAAACAATGCATTTCTAGGAAATAGAGCTTTGCTAGAAAAGGTGTCATGAAATAAAAAATCATTCCAATGGACTAATGAAATCATTTCAAACATCTTACATTAAACAGCTTCCCATGGACATATGGCATAAGACGTGCATTCAACTTTGGAATGCCACTGGTAATTTCTCCAAGTCGTTGTATCATAAATGTTTAAAAATATATGACCGAGTGGTTTAAGTAGTTCATTGTCTCTATATTTACATGGTCCTGCCTTTTATCATTCCAAGTCTCCACTCTGCACTTGATATGTCAGAGGAAGCTTCCCTGTTCCAGGGAATTACTCTGGAGCTATTCAGAGCAAGTTCCTGATGGCTCCTCTCAGAAAATCACAGGTAGATCCATATTATTCTCTACAGCAATTCTTTTATCAGGCTTTTGAGAAGTGCTTTGTCCTTCTACAGCAGGGTTCTTAACCTTTCTTGTTCCATGGACCCCTTTGCCAGTCAGGTGGAAACCACAGACCCTTTACTAATTCCACATTATATTAAGTATACTGTATATTACTTAATAAATATATCACACCTGTACCAACACATCCCCACAAGAATAATGGTTTTTTTTAAAATTTCAATTCAAGCTCACGTACCCCCAGTTAAGAACCCCTGTTTAAAGTTTTGTTGTTTTTTGCTCACTCTCTAAAAGTGTTTTCACTTTTAAGCTGAGTATCTGATTATTTTCCTGTATTTTCATCCTCCATTTGATATTTATTTAGTCGTTCTGCATGTCTTTACTTAGTTAATACCAGGAGAGATAAATACGGTGGTGCCTTTGCAGCAAAGCTTCAGTACATTAATATAAATTGTACACTAATTCCCCCAAAGCATCTATATGTTGTAAACCTGAAGACTTTTCACACAGCTGCTTATTGCTAAACAGTGCCTTGTCCAGAAGGGGACAATCTGTGTCTCTAATTGCTGTCACTGAAGCCGAGATTCATTATGTGACTTTCCCATTAAAATGTGAGCATTAATTTGTATAATGAAATATCACCCACTGCAGTGTTCATTAGCCATGCCCTACTGTATACGGCACATTGTTAGCTACCTAGAAACTGTAGTTAATTTCACTAATGGATATTTCCCTACTTAGTGTTTGGTAGGAAATTTATACTGTAACATTACCTCTTAAACTTTTAAGGAAATTTAAATTCAATCAATTATTTTCAACAAAAGTTGGGAATGTCATTAAGGCAGGAAAAGCAAGGAACAGGGGGCTGTGGAGGAACAAAATGGGCTTTGAGTTCATCTTAGAATTAGAAAAATGATGGAATTCTCATTCAAAACAAAACAACAAAAAAAGAATTATCTCCTCTGGGCAAGAAGACCTTTTTTAAAAAATATTTTCTGTCGTTACTCAGGTGGCTGTCCCTCTGCTAAAAACAGCAACACAAGCTCTTATTTTAGAAAAGGAAATGGGAAGGCACAAAGGTAGCCGATCCCTGTTTTAGTATTTTCTCAGCATGCCTTTATACATGTCCCATGCCCACCTGATGAGCTCACCCAGAAGAGGGACCGCACTTGCATCAAAGGTGAGCTGCGCACGCTTGGGCTAGAGCACCTGCAGCAGGACAGCGAGGCCCGCTTTCCCACCCACGTTTGTGTGCCGGCATCTGGGAAGCTCTTTGAAGATGAAAGGCAAGTTTCTGAGATGGCACGGGGTATTTATTGTCTCCCTGATTCCCACCAGTTATTCCACCCAGCCTTGCTTCCCATAGGCTCTGGATGCCTCCACATGCCATGCCACCTCCCTCACTGCACTGTGCTGGCAGAGAAACTGAGGCACACGGGGTCAAGGCGGCTGGCCTACAGGCCCGCCCAAGTTAGGCTCAAAGGAAGTCCTAGAGTGCATGTCCTTCCCTTCACACCTGGAGGTGCCTGCCACTTCTTTTCCTCTTGCTGGGCATGGGGTAAATGCATACGGTCAGGGAATGCCACATCACTTTCCTGGAAACAAGCAAGCATTCACACGCCCGCACCCCAAAATAAAAACGTCAGGACAGTGTAGCAGCTGAGAGAACGGGGTTCTGACTTAGGCAGATCTAGACTATGATTTGGGGTGTCGACCTAGCGTCTCTAAGGCTCTGTCTCCTGCCTGTAAGGGGGTCAGTGGTGGGAGGGGGAAGGACCGAGGAGGGAAATCATGCCAGGTGAACTGAAGTTCATTCAGTTGAGAGCTCGGCCAGGAGCATCTCTGGCCTGAGTTCTGATTGTTGAAATGGCGCAGGGCCTGGCACGCAGGGTACACGGGGGCAAGGGAGGCATGGCTGCTGATCCTGTTACTGACACTGTGCTTTGTCAACCCTCTTGGCTGCATTTTCTGTGTCCAGCCAGTTGCTTTCAGGCTGTGTAGACACAGCTCAGGCTGCGCAGCAAGGTGACTCCCAGGCCACCCCTCATGGAAGTGAGGGCCTTGGGGGTGCTGCAGGAAAGAAATCTCCTTTCCACAGCTCTCTTCTGTCCTATCAGGAGAGGGAAGACGGGTGCCTGGGGACAAGGCAAGGGGGAGAGCAGAGGAGGGCACGTCTGTGCACCGTGTACACAGGCAGCACCCTGGATGGGGAGCCAGTGCCTCAGCCCGAGGCCGAACCCACCCTGAGTCCACCAAGACCCCTGAGAAACCTCTGGCTGCCCTCCCCGGGTGACTCCAATGCAGGGCCGGACCAGCGCGTGCAGCCCATCAAAACCGGATTAATAAAACCCTCGCCTAATTTGAGAGGGAAAAAAAAACTAACAAGATTTATTTTTAATTAGTCCCTGAACTTTCATGCCTCCAAGCTCTCACTGACGAGGTTGCTTCTTCCACAGGCTGATTGCGCCGGTCACCCGTGATGTCACCCAGGTGAGCCGCACCGGGCAGACAGCCTGGGGTCCCGCAGCCACGCAGGACATGTCACACCCATCTGGGGTTTCGTGGAGAACATGCCTCGCTCCAGCCTTTTGGAGTCTAATCAGCCTCTACCTGCCCCCTGCACACCAGAGACACAGGGCCTCCAGAGTGTCCCCAAGCCCTCAGCTTCCTTGGGTGGGGTCAGAGAAGGGGCAGTGAGGGAGAGGACAGGGCGCAGCTGCGGGCAGCAGTTGGGGGAGACCTTGGGAACATCTCTGTGACCGGTTGCACATCATCAGTGAACATTCTCTGAGACAGCTCCTTTCCGAGCCTGTGCTGGCTGGCTTTGAATGAGAATCGTCAGGCTGTGGTCTAGAAGAGAGCTTGTGCATGCCCAGTGGATGGATCCTAATCCATCAAGAGGAACATTCCGGAGAGGAGAGAAGCTTGGCCTCCCCTGGGCTACACTATGGCCAGTGCCCTTCCGGGCAGGAGCAGACTGGGGACAGCCTCTGGTGTCCAGCTGGCTTTGGGGATCCCCGTGTTCCTCCAGGTACTCCCCCCCTCCCCATCTCCCATGGAGCTGGCTGAAGCTCAGTGGGTGGTGCACAATGTCCCAGCTACCTGCAGGCTCTCCTCAGCCCCCAGGTGTTCAGGGAACCCTGACTGGTGCAAGTACTCAGCAGTTCTCTAATAAACAGGTGTTGGGAGAAGTAGCGCAGTCATTGAGTTAATGTAGTGGAGAAAAAAAGGAAGGTTTTTTCCCTATCAGTCAGCGTTATACGATCAAGACTCCTAATAAAGATGGAATATGATGGAAATACACAGAGAATGTGCTACCCAGTATCCTGGCCAATTAAAATACATTTATTGCATGTTGGATTTTTAAATGTCTTCATTTGGGAGCCTTATAGAAAAACTTCAAAAGATCGCTTTTCAGTAAATGTTTTTCTCTCAGACTGCTGTCCTCTCGTCATGTCATCTGGAAATATGAAAACAGAGGGCACAGGAGGGAAAGGCAGTATGGGGCATCTCAATAATGTGAGCCCCACATTGAATCATTTATTAATAAGTAAGTTGATTTTGATTTTTAATTACTTATGTAATCTACACTTTTACATTGTCATAATGGATGTTTACTTTGGTGATTTATAACATGTAACACTTTCTGTTCTATTCAAATACACAAGTGTAAGCATTTCCCAACTTCTTTGTTCTTAGATAAAAGGAAATTGATCTTTATCTGGTTACCATTCTGCCTTTTAAGCACGAGGCTGTTTTGGAGGATGGGGGAAGGGTGTGATGTTTCCATGGCCTCTTTCATTTGCTCCCTTATTCTAAGAAGTTTCCAGAATGTCTTTGTCCATGGCTCTGTCTTGCCTCTCCCAGTGTCTCCCAGTCACAAACTATGAGGCAGAAGTCCAGAAAAAATAATTTCTCAGTCTTTCAAATTGCGAAAAGCAGAATTCATTGGCTTCTGCCAGCATCACCAGGACTTCTGCTAGCGTCGCTCCTAATGCCCCAGGAAGCCATCTGTGGCGCTTCTGCTCTTATCCACAGGTCCTGGGGAGCTGCTGCCCCTTCTCTGCCCACATTTCTCGGCACCACCCACCTGGCAAGCCTGGTCCAGCCTTCTGTGTCAAGAGCAAATAAAAGTTCAGTATCACAAGGCACCCTGACCTGGTCCCCACACGTCTGGGATCAGCCCAAGGACAAGAGGTGCCTGGTGGTTTGCCTCCCATGTCCTGGCAATCAGTGGGTCCTTCACCATTGACCATCACAGCCCAAAGGGTCCCCAGCTCCAACCTGGAGAGGAAAATGGACATTGGCATGATCCAAGGAAGCCAGATGTCCAAGCTCACTCCCCCTGAGGCTGCTCACTTTCCTTAATCCACTTACGAATTCATTCATTCATTCAGCTAATAATCTCTGAGGGCACATCATGAGCCAGCCTCTGCCCTAGGCACTGGGATGAACAGTCTTTGCTCTCGTGGAGCAGTTCTCACACTCTACCCTGTGAAGAGATGGACAGTGATGAGACACAAATGTACAGCGTGTCAGACGGGGAGAGGGCTATGGAGAAAAGCGAAGCAGGAAATGGAAGGGGCATGGGAGATGCTGGGGGGAAAAAGGTACATCCCTGAACAGGTGGGCAGGGGACACCTCAGGAGAAGGAGGGAGTGGCACACCAACCCTGAAGGCGAGGGAGCAAGCCACGCAACCTTGAGCGGGAACGCAGGGGCCCCTCTCTGAGCTCTGGGGCATCTTCCAACTGCACCCAGGAATCCAGGCCTTGCTGCATCCAGGCGTTTGCTGTTCCAGGTACATGCTGTCACCTTGGGGAGGGACCCTGGTCCCCACTGGACTTGGCCCCTCTGTGTCCCCAGCACACGGCTCATTCATTCTGTACCGGTCCCCACACTCAGGCTCTCAAGTCCACGTATACAGTGCCCCTGCCGCGTGCAAGGGGCTCCTGGAGGCCCCAGATTATGGCAGTTAAAAGCTTAGACCACTCTGCCCCCCAACCACAATATATGGGGAAAGGTACAAGTGGGCTGAAGAAGGTCATTTCAGGAAGTATTCAGTTTAGGAAAGCAGGGGCTGGAGGGAATATTTTAGACGAGGTCGTCAGAGATGGTCTCTCTGAAGAGACCTCATTCAAGCTGAGACCCCACCGCCCCTGGAGGAAGGACTCAAGGAGTGGGAGGAGGGTTCATGGGGGGTTAATAGAGGCGATCAGATGACGGGCCAGGAGTTAGGCAGGCACACATCCCCCAAGGCCTCCTGGGAGGGTCAGGTGACCTGCCTCAGAGTTTGTAAAAATCCCCCTTTGGCCTGGGCTGACTCCTCGGGGGGGAGGTGCTCCAGGATGGTGGGCAGTGACCAAGTTCAACTTTACCCCAGGCAAAACACAAAGAAGGCAGAGGTGGCCCTCGGGCCCCTGTCCCAGGGTCCCTCTTGGTGTCAGGGAGCCAGGCAGGCACCAGGGGAGGCGCCAGGTGAGGCTCCAGGTGAGGCGCTTCCTCTTTAACCATGCAATGCACACCGGGCCTGTGGGCACTAAATATCACTGTGCAACCCTACGCTGTATTGATTCCTTGGGAAAAAGACCACAATTATTTTTGAAAATAGATGGCATATTTGTCTATCCTCCACAGCAGCTCATACTCCAATAGATAAAGTGTCAGGAGAAAAATCAAAGAAAATGGAGGTGTCCATATCTCAGATAGATTTCGTTTTCATATTGGCAATAGGCTAGCAACGAGCAGGAATGCCAAAGAGGACCACGACTGAGGGACAAGGCAGAGAGCCCCAATCAGCTGTCACGGGGAGAGGCTGGGAGGATGCTGAAGTAGGAGAAGTGGCCAGAGCAGCCTGGCACCCATTTCCCCCTGCATAGGGATGAGCACCCTCACCTTCTCTTTGAAGGACACCCAAGCTGTATGTCCCATAAGGGACACCCGCTCCACCTGTCCACCTCCAGGAATGGGCATGTAGCCCAGTCCTCCTGAGATCACAGGGAGCTGTTACATTCCCTTCCACAGTTTGGAGATTTGGAGCTGGGTTCCTGTCCCTTGCACCTGGAAGGCTCCCGGCTAATACAAGGGGGGTGGGAGGTGCTACGCCAAAGCAGCAGAAGGAAGCCATCAGCACAGGGTCCTCCAGCCTCAGGGAAGGCATCCTTGTCAGAGAGCTGGCCCTCGGGGAGCGATGTCCATACGTCCACGTGTAATTTGGGAAGATGACTGTTAGATAACGCAAAGTCGGGTCCACTCTGCCCTATGCAGTGGCGTTCGGACAAGCCCTCACGAGAACCTGGCAATGTGAGTGACCCTCGCGCTGGCAAAGCTGGGCGGCGCGGAGGGCCTCCTGCTCTGAGCTGTGCACCTGCACCCCTGGGCGGCTCACCTGTGTGGATCCTGAGGTGGACCTTGAGGTGATGGGACGTCCGGAAAGTTTTCCCACAGTAGGGGCAGTCCTTCATGGCCGAGCCCAGGCTCCTGTCGCGAAGCAGCGCAGGCTGCTGGACGCCAGCGGCTCTCCCAGCCTCCTCGCCAATGTCTGCAGTGGGGGAGAGACGTTCTCACGTCACTTCAGCACATGTCAGAAGTTGTTCGCACCAAAACTGCTAACACCACACAAAGTTAAACATGTCAATACTACACCTGTCTATTTCATTCTTTAAATCTGACAGAATGCTGACAATTCATGTATTTTCTTGTTATTCTCTTAAATTATTTCATCTTTCCTATCATCATTTTAAGCAGCATATGGTACCTTTATATTGAACTGAATTAAACAAGAAAAGAAACAGCTGTGTCAGCAGCTGGTTTGATTTCTTCTTTTGCTTAGCTCCTATCAGATATTTTTTTCCAAAAGTTTAAAATGTTGGTGTTTGTTGAATTTGATTAATTTATACAATGGACGAGATGGAGAGTTCACCGTCGCATTGAAATCCCATTTGCATGATACCAAGCAATAAACGAAAAAAAAAAATGTGTCTCAGCTGAGTCCCCAAGACATGCAGACATACAGCTATTTTGGGACAGGAAAGAAAATTATTCTAAACTGATCATTTCTCCCTTGTAGAATCTTATATCTCTCACTAGCTGGTGTAATCTCTTGAAAGGGAGAAGAAAAAGTATGGAAATGTGATTCCACAATTAGACCATGATAAACATATAGGGACATATTCAAAGTCATGTGCAGAAACTCAGCTGCAAAACTCCCATAAACTTAGTGCACTGCAGCTAAATCTTCGTGCAGCAACTTTGAGGACTTCCTCTGTCAAGTAGCAATACAAATTTTCCTTTCTGCCGCTATTCGTTATGTAACCCAAACCATTAGAAACTGGAATAAAATTTACATACGGCTGCTTTCTGCACAGAAATGATGGGACATAATGGTAAATAAAACTGTGAAAATATCTGGTGGTTGGAGGGATATGTTACTGCAACCCGAAGCCTGACAGCACGTTGCCAACAGGCGACATCCGGGAAGCAGGCAGGAGTGGGGAGCCCGTGCTTCCGAGGACGGGAGGAAGAGAGCCTGCTCCTCTGGATCTGCTTTTCTTCCTGCCTCATCGGCCTCCCCACGAAGCTGGGAGCTGGCGGCTTGGCATGGATTGCAAGCTCCTGAGGCTAGCGGGGTCCTTGCCATAGCTTCCAGCCCACCCTCCAAGCCTCATGGTAAATCCCACCATGAGAACAAGGGACCTTCTGGGATAATGAGCAGATCTGTGCATTCTGCAGCGATGGAAATAAATACGTTTTGTGCCTTCCTAGCAATGGAAAATGCAAATTGCTTGAATTCTGCAGCATCCGTTCCTGGTGCTCTCTGCTAACGGCCAAAAGAGACAGACTTATGGACCATAAATGCGAAGAAGGTGAATGAATTTAATTCTTATGTGGCTGTTAGTGCCAAATAACTTTGGAAAGCCTTTGGCTTGGAGCAACTTCTCTGCCTTTGGACTATGTATGATGATACTGCCACCGTGGACAAGTTATTTGAAAGTTCCCTTTTGATCCTCGTCTCTCAACAATTCTGGTTAAAAAAGCTATCACTGGGAGAGTTATTCTAAGCATCTAACTGTCCAGCATTTCCACCCAACCTCACCCCAGACATGTTGAATTTGCCCTCCCAGTTACTCAGCTTTCTGGTTGCTTAGATCACCAGGTCAGTTTAAAGCAAACATGAGTCATTAAAATTCTGCCCAAGTGCTCCTTGGAACCTAGTGAAGGAACACTAAGTTAGGAGGCCAATCAATAGCTGTCAATTTGAATGATTAGCAGAACTTGAGTGTCTTGGAAGTTGGCTTTAAGGAGGAAAGGAGGCAGGTGCCCATTCCCGCTGGGAAATTCCTGCAAGGCCTTGGGTTCCACAACGAGCATCTGCCCCCAGCACTTCCTCCAACAGTACCACCCGTGAGTGGTAACAAGGCAGCGGCTGCCAGATAGAAGCCACGGAAGAGGTGATGGAGGGCATATTTCTACTTCAGCTTCTGGGTAGGGCTTGTCCAGGGCACATTATAGATAAATACATAGATGGGGCAACTTGCTGTTCTGGAAGGCTTGGCAGAAGTTGAGGATGGGCTGGGCCTCACCATGTGTCACTCTAAGCAATGGTCTGTATCAGTTTTCCTTTTATTTTCCTATCTCAGATATGTGTGGCCCAATAAAAGGAATAAATTTGTAAGATAAACAACATGTTCTGCAGATTTAAGAGTCTAATTTTCACTTTACACAGATATGTTTTTTTGTTTTGTTTTTTCTTCTGGAGGGCCAGAAGACCTAGGGCATTTACTCTTAGACTAATCCTACTGGAAAAACAAACTCTGAGCAATGATGAAGGGAAATTGTGGGTGGTCCCAGGAAATGACCAGAGAAGATGAAAGCCAAGTACGGCAATGTCTGGGGCAGGCTTGATCCAGCCGCTTGCTTGCACAGGGCCCTGCGTGGGGGTCCCACCCATGGGTGGGCGTACATCGGCGAGCATTGTCTGTGCTCCTCTTGGCTCATCTGTGAATTGGGGGACAGCCCTACCAGGTTTGATACCGGGGTGTCCTGGGGGCAGGGACATTTGGCTACAGGCTGGGATGCCATCTCTCTGCCCAACATATCCTTAGCCTGGTGTTCTCTGGACACCCATGGGCTGGAGGAATGTCTGAGCAACAGTTTCTGAGACTTCTGCTTCTTTTCTTGCCCCCACCAACAACATAGAATCTGTTCTTCAGAAATGGGTAACTTGTATCGATGCAGTGATGAGTCCAGAGGGACACGTGCTATATTTGCAACATTTCCAGAGTTTCAGTGAAGAGCAAATTAATGGAAATAGGTATCAAACAGGCTTTACAGGTTTTCTCCTCTTCCTATAAGCTGAAGGTGGTTTGTTAAAAATAGAGAAATGGACCCAAAACACTTCAAGTTGTTTTTCAAGAATATGTTATTTTGCGGGCAAGGAGACCTCAGATAACTGATCTTCCAGACTTCATCTTCTCAAGGTCAGATGCCATGGCTTCTGCCATGTTCACTGGCTTGTTTTAATCTTCCAGAGTGTGGAACAGGGGTGGCCTAGGTCCACGTGACATGAAGGTGCAAAACCTTCCCTGAGTGTGCACAGAGGGAAGCCCCATGTGAGGGATGGAGGAAGAGCCAGTGCTTAAAACAGCCATGGATCATCTGAGAATCCTCATCATCTACTGAACAACAAACTGGTCATACTGGAGAGACAAAGAAACAGATGCTGAGAAAGATGAGCACGTAACTTTTCAAAAGTTGAAGCCAAGGCAAATGTCAAATATAGTTGGCAATTGTCTGAGGCCGGATCCCTGAGCCGGGCTCTCTTGCTGCACACAAACATGATTGGAATTTATGTCTGCCTCAATATAACCTTAACTGTACAGAAATGTAAAATTTTGATTAATAAAATGATTTTGTACTTTCTTGGTGGAATATCCCCAGGTTATCTTTCAACACTGAGGTTCCTTAGTACATATTTAAAATAGACTTAGTTTTCCTGGAAGGCTGACTCAGGAAGGCAAGTCCCTCGGTTCCCATCTGACCCGGGGGGGACTGGCCATCCATTGGTCCATCAGTTCTGACTTGGGTAATCCTGCACTGCCAGAGCAGCTCCAAGCCCACCCCAGGCAATCTCCACCATCTGCTGGGTTTGGGCCTCATGTGCACTGCCTTCCCCCTTTCGTCTCCAGCCACAGCAGTAACCTTGGGACACAAGGTTTCAGATGGTGGAATCACAGAATGAGTCGCACCTGGGTTGTGGCCCTGCACCAGGCTTTGTGTGGATGAGAAATAAATGCCCCGTAAGGAGAGCCGCCCAGCATGAAAAAAGTGCAGCCTGCCCAGGAGTGGTGCCGCACACACGGAGAGCTGACACAGCAAGATGACACAACAAAAAGAGACATGGATTCCGGGTGCTGCTGACAAAAATACAGGCGGACACAGAAGACCACACAGTGAATGGACACAGAGAGCAGACAACTGGGGGGGGGGGCGTGAGGAAGGGGAGCAAAATAAATAAAAAATAAAATAAATCTTAAAAAAAAATGTTGGTTGCATTGAGCCTGGAGATGTGGAGCGCTGTAGTTAAAGAAGGAGACCGGGAACTGACTAGCAAGAGTAAACCCTCTGCCGCTGAAGTCTTCTGCATTTACAGGCAAGTAACAAAATGACAGAGAGAACAAGAGCTAGAGAGAGAGAGAGACCAGAAGAGGCCGGGTGAGTCAGAAATGAGGAAGGCAAGATGTTCCTTTTACATTGGGCACGTATTCTCAATTTTCACTTCATACTAACTGCCAGTCAGCCTTACCCTTCCTATGCCCAAGAGTACATTTTAGAAAATATTCCATTAAAAAAGCATGATGATGGTGATGATGATGATGATGAAGTAGACACAGTGACTGGAGACTTACTCCAGCAACCTCACATGGGAAGGCAGCTGCCTGTATACCTGAGCATTTACTACTTTATGCTATAAAATGCCATGGTATTTTAATTTCTATGAAACTCCTAGTATCACAGTAAATACGTTTTCCCAGATGAGTTGTGCAGTTAATTCTGAAAGTCTGCCTTGTGCAAAGAGCATCTCAAAAGCATGCTCTCACTTCATTAATAATAAAAAAAAACCTATTTGTGGAGTCTAAGGAATGAGGAGGCAGATCGGCAGGACAGTAAAAAAAAAAAAAAAAAAAAAAATCACGTCTTTCTTAATTTCACTGCCTGCCCCTACAGTGTTTTAAGATCTTTTCAGGGGCAGAAAAATAACACCTTGGAGAAAGTCCAAAGGAATGCATAGTTCATCTTAAAACCTTAACATTTTTCCTTATTTTGAAAACCTTAAAATTAACAGATGCTAATAAAACAATGATCACTGTAATACAGATCCCCCAGTCAAGTAAAGGGTTCCTCTTATTTTCAAAAATGAATTAACATTAATGGGATGCTTAAAGCAGGACTATGACTGTTCACAACTCTACTTAACTCTTGGAAGACACAAGTCATGCTTTAGGGCAGTCTTAATTTGGTGTCACCAAATTTGTCTCATCATCAAAGTTCTTAGTTTTATGATGGCCGTATAGAGTCAGGTTAAACAGTTCAGCATGAATATGGATGGACACAGTATTTGTTTACGTAAAGCGCTCTTTTAGAAAAGAATGCCCGCATGCGGGAAGGCAAGAGCCGGCTATCTTTGGGGTTGTTGGGAATGGGGACGGGGCTGGGACTCACGGGTTACCCTGAATATAGGTGGGACAGAGTGTCTGCCACCACCGTGATTTCTCACCTTCGACCCAGACGCAACACTGAGCACAGCTCTGTTTGCTTTTGGCAAGATATGATTTCCAGGATAGGGGAAATAAGTCATTAAAAGCCTAGAATTGAAAAAATAAAAAAAAGGAGGGGGGGCTAGAAGAGAATGGGATCTCAAATAGCGTCTCTAAAGTAACATTTTGATGAGTTAAGTGAAAATGAATCAGAAACACATGGATTAAATTTCCCTTAAAATACACAAGGGTTTCAAAATCAAGCACTGGGGCCTGAATGTGTTTCATTCTGACCAAGCCCAGAGCCCTTCTCTACCTGTCCTGGGGGAGGGCTGTGTGTGCAGACTCCCTGTTGTGATTGGGCCACCCATGGGGTCTCTCCCCTTCAGCTCTGTGATGCTGCTGTTGATAATGTCCCCTCTGATCCTTGGGCTGCGAGCTCTTGCCAAGGTCCTCAGGGCCAGCAGGGAACGGGCTGCGCAGGCGCTGTGAGTCTCAGCCTCTGCTTCAGCCTCCCAACTTGTTCCGGAGACGTATGGACCTCGGGTTCCCATCACTCCTTCAAATACGCCTTCGTAGGTGCCTTCTTAGGACCTCAGCCTACACCCAGCCTTAATGAATCCCATTCCTGCTCTGACCTGAACCCTGAGAATATACTCCAGCGCCTTGTCTTGCTGTTTCCCTCCTAGCACACCAAGGCTGGTTCCCAACCTCAGTCTTGGCTCCTGCTGCTCGCTCCACCTACAAACTTTTGACCCCCAGAAGTCACAAAGTTTTCATCCAAAATACTCCCCAGAGCACCATCCCTGCGCCTCCTGACTGAAGGAGGCTCCCAACCCTAGGCTTCGGTCTTGTCTCACTGCTCCTGTCTTGGTTTGTTCCTTCTGGCAGAGTTGGAGACTCTAATAGATCTTTATGTTTAAATGCTTATTGCCTGCCCCACCCCAGAAGAGAAACTCCCCAAGAACAGGGTTGGTTAGCATCTTTTGCCACTAAGTCTCCAGCACATGGCAGACACTCAGCTTATTGCCAGGATTTTTGAATTGAAAAAATAAATAAGCAAAGCAAGTGAGCAAATTGGAACTTGGATACTAACCCTCTCAGAGGGCAGCTGCTTGGAGTACTCTGAGAAGAACTGGCCCTGGGCACCTCCAAAATACCAGAAACGCTCTAAAGCACTCAGTGCTTTTAGGGGCTGGAGGGAAATGCCAGCAGGATGGAGAAGAGGCAAGGGATGTCCTGGTAGGCTTCCTGGAGGAGGTGGCCTTGGGGTTTCTCCCAGTTCTCTCTCCACCCAGTTGTAAAGAACCACAAACACAAGATGATAACCACAAGGCCACAAGAGACCTCTTAGGAAGGTGGGGGTGAGTTGATGACTATGGCCATTTCATTTACCCAATTCCTGGCTAAAAAGGAAGATCTCACAGTCATAAAAAATAAAACAGTTGCATATAGGCATAAAGAGACATCCATCAATAGGAGAGTACAGCAAAAGAGATATTTTAAAAATAATCTATGTCCCAATCACAAATTGTGATTATTATAAAATATTTGCTATGCCTTCCTTTTTTCATAATCGAAATTATTTTATTTTCTTTAAAAAAGAAAAAGAAAGAACACAGAAGCCTCTAATTTTAGTAAAGCACAGAGTGCCAAAAGATTTCCATGTCATTTACTTTAAAAAGGAAAAAAAAAACCCCAAAACTCTACCATTTAAGATCCTAAGATAATGTGCAACCTCCTCATAATGGGTGGGATGGGGGAGAGAAGAGTAGAGGGGGTCTTTTTGACAGTCGGTTTTGTTTCAAGGAATTCTTACCTAGATGACACTTGAAAACAAGCCGGACCGATCTTTTATAAAATGCACTTGGTCAGTGGCCATAAGTTGTGGAGCTGAATTTTCTCCTGGGAATGATGCATATTGAAAGGAGAAATGATGATTTGGAGATAACACCTCCCCTGGAGACATGTTTTGCCATATTCTTTTTTAAACAAAGAAGACATCTTAAGCACCTTGCAATATCTTTCATTTAATAGTTGGCAGAAGGCAGGTCCCTGATGCATGCTGGCCTGTGTCTTTCTCTTTAACCAGCTGAGTGATCCAAGCTTTTAATATAGCCGTTCCAATTATTGTAAAAGTCATCTAGTACCTTATAACCACAAATATTGACAGTTTATTGCACAACACATTCCTGACATTTGAAGGTCACACCATACATAATACATATTCTTTTATAAAAGTGCCTGGAACAAAGAGATACATGATAAGCAATTACCTCTCCCCGTGTGTATATATGTAGAGTTCTGGGCTGACTTAAGGTTGCATGAGAGGCACATGCACCATTTTAAATAATCTATTAAGGCAGCGCGGAGGCATTCATGATGGATAATTATGAAATGGCTTGTGTACTCGCTGCGGTTGGATTGGCTGGCCCGGGTGTGGGGTCTGGGCAAATCTCCGCTGCTGGGTTTGGGTCACAATACTCCTTCACCATGGACAGTCCTGCCTTCACAAGCATTATTTTTTATGCCCCCAATGCCACTAAGGGTAACGGAGCCACAATACACTCTCATTTTTCAGGCTGGTGTACATGTAGCTGAAAGAAATTTTAAAAATTCACCCAGCTCAGTTGAGCTGCTCCAGACTGCTGCAGTGGGCACTGACCGAGTTCTAGGCTCACGGCCACGCTGACCATCCCAGGACACTAGCATCCACAGAGACCCGTGGGAACTGGGCATTGACCTCAGCCCAGCCGGGGGGACCCAGCTGGCAGGCGTGAGTAAAACCCGGGTGGTAAGGGTGCCTCCCAAACCTCTGCCCCCACATCTCACCTCCGAAGGCACATCCTGAGAAGGAAGATTCTGCTCCTCTACTCTTTTCCCAAGACTGCAGGATTCCCATCCCCTCCCCCCCAACCTCCTTGCCTTTCCAGGGTTGTCAGCCACAAAGATGCAAAATACAGATGAAAGTGGGGAGACATTTTCCAGTCCAAAAGGCCTCTGGGGGCAGCGGACTTGGCCCAGTGGTTAGAGTGTCCGTCTACCACATGGGAGGTCTACGGTTCAAACCCCGGGCCTCCTTGACCCATGTGGAGCTGGCCCATGCGCAGTGCTGATGTGCACAAGGAGTGCCCTGCCACGCAGGGGTGTCCCCCGTGTGGGGGAGCCCCACGCGCAAGGAGTGTGCCCCATAAGGAGAGCTGCCCAGCGCGAAAGAAAGTGCAGCCTGCCCAGGAATGGTGCCGCACACATAGATAGCTGACACAACAAGATGACGCAACAAAAAGAAACACAGATTTCTGTGCTGCTGACAACAACAGAAGCGGACAAAGAAGACACAGCAAATAGACACAGAGAACAGACAACTGGGGTGGGAGGGAGAAGGGAGAGAAATAAATAAACAAACCTTTAAAACAAACAAACAAACAAACAAAAAAGACCTCTGGACAAGACCAGACTCCACCAATTCTTAGTAGTGAAATCCTGAAGAAATGATCTATTGTCTCCATAATTTGGTTTCCTTGTCTGCAAAATGGGGATAGCGATAATAATTCCTATCACATAGGACTGCATGGAAAATATGGTATATAAACCATCGAGAACCAACCCTGGAGTGGGATGTGCTTCCATTAACAGCAGTTTTTTACAATGATATTGCCAAAGGGATACAAATTTCGAGAGTAGCATGGTGGTGAGAAGGGACAGTTGTGTTTAGTCCTCTTTCTACCCCACCAGCTCCAAGCACAAGAAGGAGCTTGTTCCTTTCCTGACAAGTCCAGGTTGAGCCATTTCTCCAAGGCTCTGAAGATCCAGGAAATTCTCCCAAGTTAACAGTGAAAAACAATTCGGACTGCAATTGAGCTTCACATAGATGACAATCTTTAATCACAGATGAAGCGGCAGGTCATTAGGATCTACACCAAATTCCCTTCCAAACAATACTAATGTTTGCTGTTAGAAAAAAAATGTGCATGTATATAAATATAAATACATCTATATATTTTTAGAGTTGTATTAACATAAATAATCGGCAAACCCTCGAGATAATCAAAAGCGCCTCCAAGAGTAATTCTAGTTTGATTTCCAGAATGAACGTCCTAAAATTTAAGACACAGGACCAAAATGATTTCTATAAAGATGATGTGTTTATTAGCATTAAATCCCAGGAAAGAGGGCTTCCTGATAAAGAATACATTTTGCATCTGAAAAGCATGCATATTAGGATGTGTGTGTTTCTTTAAGAAGCTATTCGGTTTTAGAGGGTAGCATCTAAGATAGGCACCACGTGACCAGGAGGTTGCTATGGTAAATATGCATTTTTTATTGAAGAGTAAACAGTGGCAGAAAACAAGTGTCAATTGCCAGCTCTGAAGTTACTGCCATTTTTGAGCTGCACTGACTTATCTCGCTCTTTTCAATTTGAGAACCTTTATCAGATAAACACTATCATTGGATCAAGATTTAATTTTTAAAAATAAATACAAACCCTTCAATACTTTATAAATACTTTACTTGACATGTAAAAATTGCCAACAACAACAACAGATCTCTATCCAGCTCTGCCTGGCACAGTGCATAGATCTTTCCGAAAGTCTGTTCCCCAGCTGGTGGACCTCGGGAGGACAAGACCTTGAGCCTTGGCTCGGCCCACGGAGGCTCCACCTCTGTCCATTGTCTGGTACCTGCAGGCAAATCAAAGCTGGAGCTGACGCCCTGTGGATGGCCCTGGTGGTCCACTGAAGGCTGCGGGCATTCAATGTGCAGCAGGCTTTGGGCAATATGACCACGATACTTCTGGCAAAGTATTCAGTCCCCCCTTTATAGAGACTGACAGGAGCCTTCATTTATTCCTGGTAGTTCTTAACAGACAACTCTGTTTTCCTCTGCTATCCACAGGGCACCAGTGTGATCCTTCTTAATTATAAATCAGGCGGTGTCTCTCACGGGTTAAAACCTCCTATAGCTTCCCTCCACATCCTGAATGGGACCTCCCTAGCTTCTCTGGGGGTTTGTTCTTCTCCCAGAACTGGGATTCATCCTCTTCTACATCTGGCACATAGTAGGTGCCTAACCCAACACACACATATGAATGAATGGAAACCTATGCACAGGAACTGGCCAGAGCCCCAGGACTAGCTCTGGGCTGCTCCTTCTTGCTCTGAACACAGATAAAAGTACCAAGTGTTGGCCAATTTCTCAAAGGAACTGTCCAGGCTCTGGGAATCCCATTAGTCAGTCCAAAGGAATATTATCCAAGGGTAAGGAACCAATTAAGTAAGACGAGTGCGGCCCCCAGGAAGCCCCTGGGAAGTTGTGGACAAAATCAAGCACCCCATGCTGAAGGATGAGGCGGGTAGCGGGGCAGGTGAGCAGAGAATCTGCACAGTCCCCAGACACTGCCCAGCATCTTCTAACTCTCCTGAAAGAACCAGCTCAGGAAAAAGAACACTTCAAATCACTGAAGTCTGCTTGACTCCCAGACCTGAGTTTGAATCCAAACTCTGCCACTTACTACCTCTGTGACCCTGAGCGAACCCCTAAACCTCCAGGGACTTCAGTTTCCTTGTTTGTAAAGTTGTGTAATGGCAATTTTGGACAAAAAATTTGAGCGCTTCATGAGATAGTGGATTTGGAGGGCCTTTATACACTTGAAATCCTGGAAATACATAATGGTTTTTAGCACCATGGAGGAATATGAAAATCACTGACTTAAGTCAGCCAGTTCTGGGTCCAAACCCTGGCCCCGCCACTTCCCAACCTCCCATCCCCAAACCGCTGCCTATAAAATGGAATTAGTGACACCTATTTTGCAAACCAAATGCGATAATGTACAGAAAGTCCCTAGCATCTGGTAGGTTTCCAACTAACCATCCTGCCTCTACCCTCCCAGGTCCAAAGTACTCACAACACAGATAAACCTGGCTCCACGAGAGGTGACCATTCATATAATGGAATCACCCCAGGAGCCCTTTTAATGGTCAGCTCCCTCCCCCGGCACATTCCAAGTAGGAGTCACACAGTCACACCTGGGAAGATCGTGTCTCATGTGTAAAGTGACAGCCTCGTATGGGAAACCCACGTAGGTAAAACAGGCTCCACTCACTGCAACATTTTCAATGATAAATTATACCTTATTTGGGACCTTCCTAGACATGACAGATTTACTCCAAACATCTCTTTGAGGTCAGGAGGTGGGGGTTGGGGGAGAAGTATAGGGGAAAGCAGGGGCCTGGGGTGACCGGAGACAGGTGCAGATGCGGCGCCCCAGCTCAGGCCTCCCTGCCCCGCGCTCCACCCGTGCCCACGTGCAAAGGAATGGGGGGCTCCCTTCAAACCTCTCCATGGAGCACCTACCCATTCAGACAGCAGGTCGCCCACAATAGACCATAGAGCTCGCCAGTCCTGCACACAAGGAATCCCAGAGACCCTCTAACCAGTGCTTGCTCTGTCCCAGGAATATACACCCAGGTAGGGAGAAAAATTCCGTAACTGCCCTGTGGACATGGGCAGTGAGTGCCTGGGACCAGGATGTGATCTGATGGACCTTGCCTCTACAACTCCCTCACTGGGCACGGATGCTTAAGGGGGCCTTAAGAATGTGGCTCTCCCCCTCCCACCTCCCAGCCCAGGCTGCTCTGGGTCTGTCCCAGGCATTCCCAGAACATCGTAGAATCCCTTGAGTCAGCCCTACTCGACTCCAGGTGAGAAACTTCTCTCTCAGGAACTTCAAATTCTCAGCACATGCTATTCTCTCTTTCTGAAACACAAACCCCAAACGCCAGCCCCAGTCCCACCACCTCCTTGCCTGGTTAATCCCACTCAGGCTTGAGGGTTCAGCTTCAGAGTCACTTTCTTTGTCCAGATTCAGTCAGATCTGCCCGAATCACCCCAGAATTCTATCTTAATCACCTTTCAGAGTTTATAGTTAGTTGTATATGTGGGTGGTTACTTTTTTAATATGTCTCCTCTATCAGACTGTCAACTCTTTAAAGGTTAGGCAAGGGTCTAGTTTTCTCATTCTTGTATCCCCCAAACCACCTGATGCAGAGTGGGTGCTCAACAAATATTGGTGAAGGAAGGAAGGGAGGGATGGAGGGATAGAGAGAGGGAGGAAGGAAGGAAGGGTAGGTGCTGGGGGTGGGCGGTCAGCCATCCCATAAGAGTGCAATCAAAGGGCGTCACCTTTTCCATTTACTGATCCCATCCTCCTTTACCTGCCTTCCCAACAGGTGAGACCTGGTCCCAGGTGACCTGTCCCTGTCTGTCTCCAAGAAGCTAGGCAAAGCAGAGGAAGTCTTGTTTCTGTGTAGCCTCAGACCCCATGCCCTGCTCTGTCAGTCGGGCCACACTTAGGGCTCCAGGCTGCTGCTCCACCAGGCTTTCCTTGAGATCAGGCAGGATCCCACGGTCAGGACCTGATCCCCTCTGAGAGGAACTTGGCCTGCCTGGCCACCAGGGCCTCCCCTGTGCAGAACACAGTTCTGCCCACAATTCCTCTTACCTGCAGCGTGCTTCCTTCTCCCATCTGCCTCTGGCCAGGGCCAGACCTTCACACTGAGATTAGGTTCTCTTCTGCAGTCAGTCTGGAAGCTTCCAGGAGCCCCACCCCAGGAGCTTGGCTGGGGGAGGCAGGTGGGCACAATATGAGCTCACAGAACCTTGTAGCAACAGGCTCCATGGGCCCTGGCCCTGGCCCATCACTGGTGGCGAAAGCAGAGCATGGCCTTGGAGCAGCACATCAGGCCATTTGTTCTGCCTCGGTACTTTCTACTGAATTTCTGGGCCTGGGGGAAAAGTCTGGCTACACATATGTTCTTCAGAGTGTCCCACCACTGTACGCTCTGCATGTGCCACCAGAACAAGGAGGAAGCCTCTGTCTCCCCGTCTGGGTGATCTTTATTGGTTATTTCTTTCCCTTGGCCTACACCCCACGTCCCTCCTGGCATTCCCGTAGCCTCCCTGAAACCCTCCCCCCAGGTGCCCCCCTAGTTGAGCTCTCATCATCTGGTATTTATTGCTCAGGCTAGCTTCCCCAGCAAAGTTTTGGTCTTTCTGATTTCTGCAGCATCCTCAGCCTCTAGCCAGGAGCCTGGTACTCAGTAGGCACTCAAAAAATATTTATTGGGGAAATAGCAACAATTTGCAAAAGCAACTTCATTTTGCCCTATTAGGTACTGGTGACTTCCTCTTTAATATGGAAAATTATTTTCTCCATTCCCTTTGGAAACCCTTTCACACTAATATTCAAAGCAATGCTGCATACACAGCGCAGAGTTCTGTGATACTAATTTCTATCCCATAACCGTGAGAGACAACTAAGTGTTGCAAGGTTATTCAAAACTCCTGCCCCTTATCCTCTGACTTCTCCTTAGGGGAAAATTGCACAGGAATACATTTCCTCATCTGTATGTTAAAGCACGGTTATAATCCACCTATCATGATTGCAATTTTGGGAATCAAAACGAAGATCCAAAACAGCAATGTGATCTACATTTTAGCCACATACATTATAATAAATTAAGTCAAAGAAAGAGTTCTGCATTAACTCCCTCTCTATTCCTTTAATACCCCATAAGAACACTGAAGCCACCCTCTGTAAGCGCCCTGGCCTTCCCTGCCTGCCGCCCAGCATGGCCGTGTTGCTGTCGCCCCACAACCTGGAGAGGGAGATGACAGAAACGGCTGCCTGTGCTTGGAGCGTTGGCTCAACCGAGCTTCAGCATCATGGGTTCAAAGCCACACAACGGCCAGAGAGAGGCCCCACACCATGCTGGCCGAGGGCACGCACAAGCCCTTGAGGACAACTTGCTGCTGGAAGGAGCTGGCCTGACATTTGTGGTCACCACCCGCCAGCAGATGTGGACCCATGAAGTTGCGGGACACACACAGGGACCTCAATGACATCCTCTTCCAGTCACGGTCCTCTGTGTCCAGGCCCATACTCTCATCGAGATTGCCAGCTTTCCATCATATGAGTTTTCATTTCTTAAATTTGTGTTTAACATTAATGAATTTGGGGCGTCTCCCATCAAGTCCAGAGCCCCAGTGTCTCCTGAGAAAGTGCCATCACCACACTGAGCTCGCCATTGCAGGAGCCATGGCTGCTGGGGCTGGGCAGCGGGGGTGTTCTCCCTACCTGGCCCCTCACTCACCCACACTGCCTGGCTTCCCCATCCTGCAGGCATCTCTCTGAATCTTCTGGTCAGAGCTGGCCCAGTACTCCTTCCCCCTCTAAAAAAATGGGCCTTGGTAACCTCAGTGGAGCAATAAGGCGGAAGCCCACAGACTAATTCCCATAATTGTGATGGCTCGATTATTTCAAAGCCAGAGATGATGGTGGGGTCAGGTACACAGAGGTCTTCGGAGGAAGAGGGGGAGAGGCATACTTTAAAGTGATAGCAAATATCCTTTGATTCTTTGCTAAGATACCAAATTGCATCCAGAAATACTGAAACATTCAACCTTCATCGAATTTCAAAGAGGCCTCAACAGGAAGGACCATGATCAGAGTGAAGGATCAAGCAACCTGAGAACCAGGCAATTTAAAGACCACATCCTAGGTGGCTGGGCATGGGAGAAGAAGGGGGTGACACATGCCCCACATTTCCACCGGGCTCCAGCCTGGGGACCTCCACCACCCATTGCACCTGATGACACTGACCTGTCTTTTCCAGGCTGAGAATGCCCACCCTTCTCCTCCCTGCCTCTTCAAATGCTTCTGGTCACAAGCCACGAAGCCTGGTCTGACCTCCACAGCACATCCCCACCCTCTTGGCCTTTCCCGAGCATTTCTATACAACTACGTGCTGCTAAGGATTGCTCACTAATTTTTATCATGTGTTTTGATTCCAGCCTGCTCACCAAGAGGACTCTGTGGGGTTGCCTGTCTGGTGGTCGCCTACAAAGACCAGGGGAGGGCCAGCCTGCAGAGTCACTCAATAAACACATGTTGGTTGACCTTTCGTTTGTGAAAGACACCCGCATGATTCCCTCCAGTGCTTTCTTAGTAGAGTTTCTTGAAGGAGAAAAGCATGTCTGCCCTCGTGGCTGAAAACACTTCCAACTCTGGCCTCATTTCTTGCTGGTTTTGCACCCCAGAATTTCCATAAATAATCTCCTCTTCTTGTAGCTTCTGGGTTAATTCACTCAGACAACACATAGGGTGCCCATCTTGTGCCAAGCACAGTGCTGCGGGCTGTGGACACAATGGTAAGTACAATAGCTGGTGACCCCTGTCAAACAGCTGCCCAGGAACACTGGGGTAGAGGGCAAAGGAGGCATTTGGGAACTTCCTGGGCTGATGTTTGCATCATCTAGTGAGGTGCCTATTGTCTCCACACTCCTCATCTGTCTTCTAGAAAGGAGGCCACAACAAACATTCAGACAGCACCGTTTTTCCTGCTCTCGCCCCACTGTGGCTAAATCTCATGGCTGAGGTACAGTTCTCACCTGAGTTCCTCTCTGGATATTCTTATGTTTACTTCTAAGAGCTTCTATTGAGGTGTGGAAGGGCAGGAAGCCCCTTAGCCTCTACTTCCACCTCATCTACCATGGATTTGTGGCTCCAGGACTGAGATGGAGGAAGCAGCTGCATTTTATTAATGGCTAAAACCTCTCAGAGGTGTCTTTGCTGCTCCTGGGGTTGAGCAGAGTGGGAGATGCTTCCAGTGAGGAAGATGAGGGGCTGAG